>NC_136990.1:5543419-5925919 GCF_032717465.1 Coenobita brevimanus
GAATATTGTCTGGAAGTCGTCCCACCCCATAGCATCAAAACATCGTGCAGAACATTTGCAAGGCTCACCCACTGCCTGGGCATTCACGTGTTTACTTGTTGCCCGCGGCTTAAGTAAACCACTATCTCTCTTCCTCTTCATTTCCCTCTTCTTCCAAGTCTCTGGCCACCTTGCTCTTATCGTGGTTAACTTCCTGGCCTCACCATCACTTGCTGAATCACTATCACCCATGACTGTCTATTTAATCCACGAAAAAATGGAAAAATACAGGAGGATAATCCAAGCAAATCCCACCGATACGCCACCAAGCAGGGCACTGAGTGAGGAGGCAGTCAGCTACTCAGCTGTTCACGGGAAGTGTCGCGTGATTGGCTGAGACAGGGTGTGTGGCCGCCAGGCGCGCGCTTATTGGCTGATGCCTACGCCCCTATGGACCTGTGCCTTCAAATACTCTACATAAACCCATGCACAAAAACATGCTACTTTCGACCCTCGGTCACGACACGTAAGGGATCTATTTCCGTGAAATGTTTGTTGTACGATATTTTTTTAACCTCTGAGCTACGGTAATTTTTCCCACTTTTAACTCCGAAAGTTGGGAAGTGTGGCTTACGCCCCTATGTTCCTGGGTGCCTCGTATACTCTCCTCCCCGTCTCGTAAATCTCTCGTTATTCCATCCCTTCATCTCATCCTGGGTCTCCCCCTCCTTTCCTCTCCACCTCACTTGTATATCTCTCCAGTTCATCCCTCTATCTCATCATTGGACTCGCCATCCCCCTCTCCACCTTACTCACAAACATTCCCTTCGTCTATCTGTACAAAAATAAAATATGAAAGTGTATTGAATTCAATTTTCTTTTAAAACTTCAGTATGATGACCAGTAAAAAAAAAAAGGGGCTCGTATTCTCGTCGATTAAGGAAGCTCCGTAACACACTTTCCTTATCGATTTATTTTGCTTATTACCATACTCCTTCTTATCCTACTAGGGAATGTAAATAATTCCATTACTTTCAGTTTCAGTATAAATAGCAGATATCAATCAGCTTTATCCAAAAATAAATCGCTAGGGAGAAGGTGTTACGGAACTTCCTTAACCTTCGAGGGTACTGGTTTTTATTCTAGTTTCTCCAGACGACTTAATTCTTGCAAATTAGAAGGACCTGTGTTAAGTATTAGATAACACTGTACATAATTCCTCAGTGCTAGTGGTCTGTCGTAAGGCCAATACAATGTCTAGGAGCAGATGACTAAACTGAAATGGACGCCACTACATTGAGTTTACGGTCCGTATTCTCGTAGTTTAAAGAAGCTCCCTAGCACCTCTTCCAGAGCGATTTACTTTTGGATGTGGGTGGTTAATATTAATTTATGTTATTCATGTTAAGGAGGGTAGTATTGGAATTTTATAAAAAACACAAAAGAGGACTGTAAGGAGTAATGAGAAACATAAATAGCTCAGAAGGTGTTAGGGAGCCTTCATAACCGACGAGAATACAGGCCTAGGTGTGGTGACCAACCGGGGACGTCATCTGTATCTCATCTTGGGGTGGGATTCTCAAACATATTTACCATCGATTCACCGTCGTAATTTGCATATGGTTTTACAGGAAGAACTAAACAAAGCAAGATTTTTCACTTCTTTCCCTGATCTCCCTGCAGTAAATAATTATAACCTTCAGTCAGTTTCGTGTTGCAACTAAGAGGGAGGGAGGATGATTGGACAGTCTCCTGGAAGCTCCCTAACTCATCTTCCTCAGCAATTTATTTTTGGATATAGCTGGTTAATATCTTTTTGTACGTTATTTATGCAAGCCATGGAAGGATTTATGCAAAGCAGAACAGGGCAGTAAGGTGTAATAATCAAAACAAACTGCTTAAGAAAAGGTGTTAGGAAACTTCCTTAACCGACGAGAATACCGGCCCTTGTCCCTCCTGCCATTCAAAGCCCGAGTTACGACAGGGAACTGATCGTAAGTGCGTTTGTGGATCTTGGTCCTGGAGCAGTATTCTCGTGCGGCTAGGATGCTAACACCTATTTCTTACCGGTTTATTCCTAATTCTGCTCCATTACTATATTGTGTGTTATTCAATCTATGTCGACATTAAAATGATCTGAGAAGGAAAGAAGAGGATGTTAATGGATATTCTGGGAAATAAATAATTAAGGAGTGGTGCTAGAGAGTCTTCATTCCCAACGAGAAGACGGGTACTGGCTACTGACTCATTGTTCAATTTACCTTTCAACCCATGCTAATGAAGGGCTTGTAGCCTTCATTAACCCATTCAGGCCGAGAACATATGTATGTAGTCTGTTACTATTATCTCAGTAATCACGACGGAGAGAGGGCAATTTCAGGCCAGGCTGGAGCAAAATGGGTGGCAAACACGTGTACTGCGGCCTATTTAACGAGCACTGTTAGTTACAGTCAACTGAAATCCAGTGGCCTTCATCTGCCCGTTAAATCTGATATCCAGAATATCAAGGTCCGTTAAACATGGGGTCTACAATTTATTCCTTCGATTATAATTACTACCACCAGAGGGGTTTATTTAGCTTGGAAGAGACTCTTGGAACTAAACGAATTAGATAGCATTTATTTGCTCCCTACACCACAAGAAGTCACCTCGTCAATGTACAAATTATGATGGTAGCAAACATGTAATAGAAAAGACATGGTTGACCAACTTAATATCTAATATCTTACACGATTTTTATTCAGCTCAAGGGAAACACTGATGAAGGGGGAAAGGGTTAATGGAGGCTGTGTCTAACCCATCTAACTCGAAAAATCTGCCCTAAGGTGAATAAAATCGCTTGTACAGTTGGCAACACATGAACATGGGACAGCATCAATGTGCAGAAGTCTAGCATTTGATATACACGACAACCTTGACATAATCACATACCGTATTTGTTGGTGGCACTAACATGGATGAAAGGAGGTGCCAAATATTAGTTGATTTTACCAAATAACTCCTGGGCACTTCACACAGACACTGCAGGGTATGAGGTTCAAGTGTGGCCAACTGTACATAGCATTACTGAAAAAAAAAAAAAATCACCAGACTGAACGGCTTGACTCGTTTTATACAACCGTTCTCTCTAAAGCTGAATATAATCAACTGGCCATAGCAACACTAATGAGACTTTCTCGGGCTGAAGAAATGTTTAGGAGACTTTCGGGAGTATTCCAAGTGGCATAGGAAGCTTCGTAGTGCACCTTCCTTAACATTGTATTATGTATCTTCCTCCAAATAATCTTTCATGTTATATATCGTGTAATTATCGACGCGGATTATATCTATAGCACACAAGAGTATATGGTCATGCTGTGCTCAGAATATATCACTTGAGTAGGTATTAGTATATTTCCCAAAGCAATTCAGAACACGACCCCAAATCTAGGGGGGATGCCATTCACACATCCTGGAAAATGTGTGAGAAAGATTAAGGCCCGTAATCTCGATGGGTAAGGAGACTTCCTAGCACCTCTTCCTTAGCGAATTATCTCTGGATATGGCTGATTAATATCCTTTTCTACGTTATTTATGTAGAGTATGGCGATTTAAGGATTTATGTAATCCAGAATAGGATAGTAAAGAGTAATGTGCCAAATAAATTGCTAAGAAAAAGATGTTAGGAAGCGTCCTTAACCAACGAGAATACGAGCCTAAGTTTCACCACAGCGTTATTGATCACAGCCAAATTCTGCGGCAAGAACTAGTACTGTACGAAAGTTTGGACACAAGAATGTTGCTTTCACAACTACTGCATGTTCGGTCCCGTTAGGCTTTGCTTTCGTGTAAAACTGACAAGATTATAATGTAAATAGCCTCAAAATGTCGTAATTTAATAAACGTGTTTCAAATTCAGGTTATGTTTTGTAAAGCGAAAAATATATCAGGCCTTCCACTAGGGCTGGTAGGCCTATTCACGTAGGGTAAGGAAGCTCTCTAACACCTCTTCCTTATCAATTAATTGTTAAATATTGTTAGTTAATATCCTTTTGCACGCTATATATGCAAAGTATGGTGATGTTTTAAAGAGTTACATAACACAGAAGAGTAAGGTGCAATAAGCAGACGCAATCGCTTAGGAAAAGATGTTAAGGAGTTTCCTTAGCTGACGAGAATACGGGCCTAGTTCCGCTAGCACTTCGTTAATAACTGCAACCTGGACGATATTACTGGGCCAGGTAGACGACGTCGATGGTCATTATTTTTGTACGAAATGGATTTGTGTCTGTGTCGAATACTCACATCTCAGAAAGTATTGACTGTAGATGGAAAAGTTGTAAATAAGCGTTGTTAGAGTCACAACTTGAGTTCACACGTCACTCAACCAGCACAGGGAGTCATCCAGGGTGGGTACATAATGGTCAGGTTTTCATCTAACAGTCTACCTGGCTCACAGATACGGGTAGTCGTGTCTTTCCTATTTTTTGTCTTTAACTGGTGCATTATTTAATATCACAAGCTAATAATAAAGTGCCATAAACAGTATTAAACTGGAAAAAAAAAATGTTTGGGGACCTGCTAATTCAGTGCGGTGAAATAAATTTTGTTCCTAGTACCAACTGACGATTTTATTGCATCGAGGGAAGAACTCAGGCAGTGAAGGCGTAAATGAAGGTTAATTTAGGTTAGGATAGGTTACGTTAGGTCCAT
The DNA here is from genome assembly GCF_032717465.1 of Coenobita brevimanus. NCBI lineage: Eukaryota > Metazoa > Arthropoda > Malacostraca > Decapoda > Coenobitidae > Coenobita > Coenobita brevimanus. Next base: position 5,548,091 of record NC_136990.1, read on the forward strand.
CCCGCTTAGATCGACAAAAAAAAAAAAAACCTGTAGAGGTAAAATTTAGTGAAAGCAATATATAAGAAAAAAAAAAATGGGACTGAATGGAAATGGCAATTTTGTTGGTATCTGGTTCTTCTAAGACAAGAATACGGTAAGATCTGATAATACTTTGCTGTCAAGAAAACTGGCGGACTTTGGTGTTTTTCAGAACTTGACGTAAGATTGAAATGTTTGTTGCTGTAAAGGTCAATGCGAAATTCACTAGTGACATTAATATCGCCACACACGTACCTGTTAGCACTCCTGTCCCAGTTTCACCGTAGGCATCTTCCTTATCCACACTCAAAAATAGCTTAGCATAACAAGACAGGCAAGAACACAAACAACACCGCACAACACTGGCAGGAAGGGTTGTCTGCTTCGTGCTTCCTACGCAGCTGTCGCCAGCGTTGCCAATGTGTATATACCACATAAGAATCGCTAAACTTACTCGCAATGTCGCTGAACATAGAACATTACTTGATATCGGATGGAAATGCTCTTTCATCTCTAAAATATCGCAAAACCTTTCAGGAAATTCTCAGAACATTTATAGATTTCTTATCGATAACGTTACAAATAGTTGATTGTTGGTACGTGGAAGTGCATATACGAAGATTAGCAAGAAAGACTAAACTTGCAACTCTGTCGGTGACTAAACATCCTCAGAGTGGAGTTTCCAAACAAGCTTTATAGATGTCGCTAATCTTGCACTCGAAAGGTTCTGATACTTGGCAAAAATAAATAAAGTATTCCTGAAATATGATGCAGATTCCGAGAATATTACTGGGGAATAGAAATCAATATATCAGATTCAACTCTTGTGTGCTAAATTGGCAACTCAACCATCCCGCACCGGTACCAGACACGCCGGACCAGGGGCTGTATTAATAAGCGTTCCTAAACTTAAACTCTGTATAAAATCGGGTGTGTAATCGGTTTCACTCACTCTCCAACTCCCAGACAATTTACAACCAAATTAAGAGTGAATTAAAAAATGTTAACAGTCAACAGCCACCAAGACTTGTTCATCATGTAATTTGGTTAAAAATCCTTTATAAATGCGGCAGCAGACAGTGATTCACCCCATCTAACGGCCACGTATACCGCAATGATTCACGGCATCAGTTTTCCACGTACACAAGTTTCACGGCATCTGTCACGTACACCACAGTGATTCACAGCATCTGTCTGTCACGTTCACAACAGTGCTTCACGGCATCTATCTGTCACGTACACCACAGTGATTCACGGCATCTGTCTGCCACGTACACCACAGTGATTCACGGCGTCTATCTGCCACGAATACCACAGTGCTTCACGGCATCTATCTGCCACGTACACCAGTGCTTCACGGCATGAATCTGCCACGTACAGTGATTTACGGAATCTGTCTGCCACGTACACCAATGATTCACGGCATCTGCCCACCACGTACACTACAATGATTAAGGACAGACTGACTGAAAAGCTCACTGATATAAAAGAAAAAATACATCTAAGGATACAGCAACAGAAGGGGTTTGTCTTGTCACACACTTTCAGCAGAGGAAGTTCCACTATGGTTTCAACCCCTTCACCATGGTGACGTATATTAACCCATCGTAAAACAGCAGTTTTTTTCGGCTCAAACATTTCGAAGTGGAGGAGAGAAATACAGCCATCAGCAACCCCTACTCTACGAGAGGTCCTCCCTAAACTGTTTAGCTCAGTTTGGTGGCAGTGACTATAATTCACAGATGTCTGTATATGGAAAAGATCTAGTAGGTACCAAATGCACTGGAAGCACCTCTTACCCCCTCCCCATATATATATATATATATATATATATATAGATATATATATATATATATATATATATATATATATGGTTTTTGAAGACTCCAACATGCATGCATGCGTCGGCCTTGGTCATCTAATGGCGGTTCTCCAAGCTGCTCGATCTTTGACAGCTTCCCTATTTAGTCCCTTAACCCTGAGGGCACACTCAATGGCCTCGTCCTAGGTCTTTTTCGGTCTACCTTGGTCACTACCCTACCCGCAACATTAACACTTCTCACTCTCTGCACCCATTAATCATCCTCCATCCTCTCCACATACCCAAGCCATCTCAATCTACCTCTCCTCATCACAATACCAGTACATTCTAGTCCCATTCTACCTCTCAACTCTTCCATCGTAATCCTAATCCTGCCCTGGCGTAGCACTCAAGGACACACTGCAAATAGACCTAATAATTGCCATTTCTGTAATATGAGCCTGCTAATATCCTCTTCCTTTACAGCACAGGTCTTATTACCACTCTCCATTACACTCCTAACACATGCTGCATACAAGATCCCTTAGCACGGAGGGAAAGCCCTCTCAGTGTCATATATATATATATATATATATATATATATATATATATATATATGTGTGTGTGTGTGTGTGTGTGTGTGTGTGTGTGTGTGTCTGTGTACGTGTGTGGGGCGCCCATCATCCACCCACTTAGTGTAGTGGTACTCTGTTTTTAGGGTAGCTCCACACTGAGTGGCAAGCCAAAATTAATGATTTCCTGTAAACAAGAAAATCAGTGACAACGCTGGTTGGTAATCTTATAATTAACCAACATGTATTAACCTACGTGACAACATCTGGGTTGGAGGAGGGTTAGTGCCCCTCCCCGGAAAACAACTAACTAAAAATACGAACAAGAAGCCTCGGACCAGGACTGACCAAAAGGTGACGACTAAGGACCGAACAAAGGACATGGTACGGATTGCGACATGGAATGTAATGGGTGCAAATGACGAGGCGAAAGAGAGAGACTGTTCAGGTGCTTGAGGATGCACGTGTGGATGTATGTGTATTAACTGAATCTAAATGAGTGGGTGAGAGTGTGAGAGAATGGGAGTATGGATGGGGTATAATCGCCGGAGTGGGTGTGAATGAGAGGGCTAAAGAAGGAGTGTGTATTCTTTTGTGCAAGAGATGGAAGGAGAGTATAAGAGAGTATGGATCAGTTGGCTCAAGAATGTTGTGGGTAATATTCAAAGTTGGACTACAAATGTGGGCGATTATCTGTGCATATGCGACAAAGCAAGATTGCGCAAGCAGAGTGAAAGAAGAGCTCTAGACAAATGTGGAAGCATGCGTGGACAAGTTTGAAAGAAATGAGAGATTGTTTCTGATTGGAAATATGAATGGAAAACTAGGGAATGTGAAGGTGGATGAAGCAGTTCGTGAGTGGGGTGTGCCTGTAGAGGTGGATGAGAATGGCAGTGCTCTAGTGAACATTTCTGCCGAGAGGGGTTGGTGACAGCTAAAACCCTCTTCAGACACAGAATGGTCCACAGGCATACGTGACGAGTGATGAGAGGGGTGGCTGGTGAACTGAATGATCGGAAGGCAATGATTGATTATTATGTGTGTTTGGATGATAGAATTAGAAGGTGTGTAATGGATGGAAGAGCATACAGAGGTTGGGGGAGTGGACTTTGTGACCACCACTTGGTGGTGGCCAGAATTAAAATCCAAACAAAATGGAGGAATAGAAGAAGATAAGAACAGGAGGAAGTAGCTCATACAAGGAGGGTAGAAAGGTTACAGGAGGATGGGAAAAAGGCAGAATATAAGAGAGAAGTGGAGGAGCAATTCAGCAAATAAATTAAGATCTGGAGCAAATGGGTGACGTGGAAGGTGTGTGCAAGATACTCACAGAAGAAATCTGTGCAGCATGTGATGTAGTGTGTCGGGTGAAGAGAAGATGAAAGGGGATGCAAGGAACAGCATGGCGGAATGAAGAGGTGAAACAGGCTATGGCACAAAAGAAGAAAGCATATAGTGAGCGAATGAGCGACAGGGGTGTGGATGAAATTGAGAGACGGAAGAGAGAATTCTATGTAGAGAGGAAGAGAGAGGTGAAAAAATTAGTATGAGAGAGTAAGGAGAGAGTGGATGAGGAATTTGGAGGGAATTTGAGTGTAAAGTGGAAGGGATGTAAGAAAATGTTCTGGAATGAGGTAAAGAATGTTAAACAGGGCGTTAAAGAAGTTAATCGGGGAGAGAAAGATAATAATGGTAGATTACTAGTGGTGAAGGGAGAAAAAGTGGGCAGATGGAGAACAGTTTAAGGAACTGTTGAAAACAGAGAATGGATGTAGTGCGAGTATAAGTGGCTGGGGAATGGCTGGGAGAAGAAGGGATGTGAGAAGAGAGGAAGAAATCAGTAGAATAAAAGTTGTGGAAGCAATGAAGACAGTCCAAATAGGGAAAGGCCCCAGAAATTGATGGAGAATGTGGTGAAATGCTGAAGCGTGGGTGAGAGGTAGTAATAGAATGGATGTGGAAGATGTGCAGATTGTCCTGGGAGGAAGGTAGAGTCCTGGAGTATTGGAAGTCAAGTATAATTATTCCCCTGTACAATAGAAAAGGGGAAAAAGAACTGTGTGATAATCATATTGGCATCTGTCTTCTTCATGTAATAGGAATAGTATATGGTTGGATACTAATTAACAGTTAGGGAAAAGGAATTAGTTGGAGAAGAATGGGGAACTTTTAGGAAGAGAAGAGGTTGAGTAGATCAGATATTCATCCATAGGTCTTTAGTGGAAAAGGTTCAAGAGAAGGCAAAGAAGTTATATGCGCCCTTCATGGATTTGGAGAAAACATATGACAGGGTGGATAGACAAGGATTGTGGAAACTATTAAGAATATATGGAGTAAATAGGAAGTTGTTGAATGCCGTGAAGAGTATGTATGAGGGTACTAAGGCTACAGTGCGTGTGGAGAGTGAACTGAGTGAATTTCTGTATTTGAAAGTTGGACTGAAACAGGGATGTGTCATGCCTCCATGGTTGTACAATCTGTATATGGACGAGGTTGTAAAAGAGATACAAGGTAGGGCAGTGGATGTTGGAGTGGCCCTAATGAGAGAGAGCAGCGTGTGGAAACTCCACGTACTATTGTTTGCGGATGATACTGTGTTGTTAACTGAGGACGAAAAGGAGCTGCAAGGCTTGCTGAATGAGTTTGGGAGAGTATGTAAGAAACGGAATCTAAAAGTGAATGTAGGGAAGAGTAAATTTATGGTCATTGAAAGAAATGAACTCACTTAACCCGCCCCGTCCTGACGACGTATGGGTACGTCACCACGATTTGCATTTGCCAGTCCCGGCGACGTACCAGTACGTCGTGCAATTGCAAGGTACCTAATTTGCACAATTTTCAATTTTCGCACGTTATTTTTCGTATGTATACACGGGACACCTTCCTCTATTCCTGTACAAGATACCAAGCAGGGACAATGCCTTACACTGCATAACCTCCCCCCTCCCCCCCTCACGCCATTGTCTTGGCAAAGGACCTGTTACCAGTGACCTGGCTAGTAAAGTTATTCAGGGCCAGAGTGATTCCCCAATCGATGACAATGTGGAGGACAATGTTTACATAGCATTAGAAGAAGAAACAGCAAGAAATAATGATCAGGTAGTGTGGCAAAAATAGGTCAGGTATGGTGATTAGTTAGTGAGTGAAACAATGCTTATAATGCCTTTATTACTGCTTGAAAACCAATATACTGTCATACTACATATACATTCGTACCAAGTAAATAAATAAATACCGTTTATGAGTGGATAAAATAGTTACCCTCCCATAGAACTCGTTTTCTTTGGTGCCAGCATGTTAGAAAACCCACTCAGGTAAGGAGGAACTCCTACCTGGATTGGGCACTTTAAACCTCAGGTGAGCGACTTCTCTATGAATTTTCGATGTTTCTCACCAAAAGCGAAGGTTTTAGCCAAAAAAAAAAAAAATCGAAAATACCTCGGGACTGGGGGATGTCGGAGGTGCGGAATACCTCGGGACGTGACGGGTAAAGTGATGTTGGATGAGGAGGAAATGGAAAATGTGAGTGTCTTTAAGTACATAGGTAGTGCGATGAGTAAGGATGGAAGTTTAGAGAGTGAAATGTTTTTAAGGGTACAACATGGAAGAAAGTTTGCTGGTACTTTGAACACAGTGATAAGAAACAGGGAAATGAGCATGGAAGTAAAAATACTACTGCATGACAGTATTGTGAAACCAACTCTAACTTTTAGAAGTGAAAGTTGGACCTTGTTTGATGGGCACAAGTCAAGAGTGAGAACAGTGGATATGAATTATTTGAGAGAAGCGTGTGGAGTGACATCTGAGGAAGTGAAGGAGCATTGTGGTGTGGATGTGGATGTGATAGGAAACGTTAAGAGAAAGACACTGAGGTGGTTTGGCCACGTGGAGAGGATGGAGAGGGAGAGACTGACGAGGAGAATGTATGTGAGTGAGGTGGAGGGAGGGAAAGGAGGGGGAGGCCAAGGATGAGATGGGAGAATGGAGTGGAGACGTATATGAGAATGGGAGACATGAGTTGAGAGGCGATTTGTTTGGGGCCACCCTTTACGGGATTAAGGCCTCTGGAAAATGATAGATGGAGGGTGTGTATATATATATATATATATATATATATATATATATATATATATATATATATATTTATATCCATCCATCATCAAATCCTACATTGCCCCATGAGGAACGTAGGAGCCCGGGGCTATGCAGTTGGTCCCGACATTTAAGATGAGAGTGAATATATATATTTTATACATTTATTTATTTTTTGTTTATTTATATATATATATATATATATATATATATATATATATCATCACCATCAACCGGACCTTCTCTCCCACCCTAGGGCAGGGTGAGGAGTAGCAGTGTCCAGACAGCCCAAATTTCCCCAGTCCAATGGGCCACACATCCATTCACTCATCATTCAAACCCCCGGAGTCCTGGCTTTATCGGGTATGCCAAAAACATTCACCACGTTCTTTAGCTTCACATAAACGTATCCGATAGAGTCAATCCTGGCATTGCCAAGTTAAAAAGGGGTGCCAAACCCCTGATCATGCACTTCTCCTCACAACATTCATCCAGGCTGTTTGATCTCTTGTCAGTTCCCTAGCCTCACCGACCACCAAACTTCTCTTCCTCACACACTTATCCACCAAGTCTCTCCACCTTCTCTTTGGCCTACCTCGCCTTCTCCCTCCTTCAAATTAGCTCAGATTTACCTATTTCACCACTCTATTGTTATCCATTCTCTCTGCATGACCAAACCATCTCAGTACACTGTCTTCGATTCTGGTCTCCAGCGACTTCCTCACTCCGCATCTTTCACGTATCACATTATTTCGTATCCTATCCACTCTCTGTACTCCACATACATTCCTCAGCTGTCCTATCCCCACTGCTCTTACTTATGACTTTTCATTTTCGTGCCACACCATAGTCTCACATCCATATGATAAAGTTGGCACTAACACGCCTTCATGTAAGCCTTGTGCAGCTGCAGCACTCAAGCCTGTGTTTTTTTATGAAGGCCTTCATTGCACTAGCTACTTTTCTCCCTTGTGTCACTCTACTATCCACTTTTTGCACATTTTCCTCTCTTTTCTATCACTATACCCAGGTATGTGAATTCTCTCATCAATTCCAGTCTTCATTCGCTGTAACATCGCACTGGGAGTCACCTTCTCTCTCAGTACCTATAACTTTACTCTTCTGTACACTTACTCTCAAGGCACGACTCTCACAGACATCAGCAAATCTCTGCACCAGCCCACCAAGTTCTAGTCCGGTATTTGCAAGTAGTATTACATCATCAGCATACAACAAATCTGAGATATTCCATCCATCACCATTCATTACCAACGCCATCCCCCACTCCATTACTTGTGTTTTTACTTCTCTCATCACCCCATCCATATATATATATATATATATATATATATATATATATATATATATATATATTGAACAACCATGAGGACATCACACAACATTGTCGCACGCCCACACCGTTCGTGAACCATTCACATAGATGTCCATTAACCCTTACACATGCTTCACTACCATCATACAAATTCTTGACGGCACCCAGCAGCTTACCATCTACGCCGCACATGCGCCAGTTTCCAGAATCCCTCTTTGTCTACTTTGTCGTATGCTTTTTCCAGATCCATGAATGGCATATACACCTTATGGTCCTTCTCACAAGCCTTCTCTGCTATCTGTCTCACTGCAAATATTTAATCCATGCATCCTCTGCCACTCCTGTTCATAACTTACTAGGACTTCTGATGTCTCTCTTACTTTCTCCATTATAATTTTTCTGTATACCTTCCCTACCACACTCAGTAAACTTATGCTACGATAATTCTTGCACTCCCTTCGTTCACTTTTTTTTTTTTTTTTTGTACAGGAATACAATCACAGCCTGTTTCCACTCTTCTGGCACAGTTTCACTCAGCCATACCTTCTTACATATCTCCAGCAAGCACTTCATTCCACTCTCTCCTCTACAGTTAATCATCTCGGCATACACCTCATCAACCCCAGCTGCTTTCCCATTTTTCAGTCGCTTCACAGCACTCTTCACCTGTGCGAGGGCCACGTCCTAGCACTGCATTCCTTCTCTGCACACTCCCAAAACCAACCATGTTTTTCAGCCGCTCTGCTCTCTCTATTCCCATTCATCAGACTTTCAAAATATTCTTTTCATCTGGTCCTCACTTCATCCCCATGGGTTAATAATCTACCACCTACATCCTTCACACCATCACATTTCTTCCAGCATTCACTTCTACATTTCCGCACCTCATTTCAGAATAACTTCCTATTATCAGAGTAATTTGCATTCATTGTTCTTCGTAGATCATCATTTACCTCCTTGTGCGTGTTCGGCCAAGAATAATCAGCTACCCCTGTGTGGTGATCACACAGATTTAGTAAACCATTGATGCTGTGCATGTGTCTTAATGAGGCATGTACGCTGCAGTGCTTCACAAAGTAGATTGCGTTTTGTGGGCCTATCCTACAGGCGGGACACATGCCATCTGTGATTCCACTTAAGTCAAATCTAAGCTGCTAAATGAGGTCTGGGTAAAATCTTGATATCAACCAAAACAGCTGTACTTGATCAGCTCTACACAAGAAATACTTCTGATGGGTCGATGTCAGGAGGGAGGTTTGCAGTACAATGTTTTGATCAAGGTGTGTTGCCCTGCGCGAGAAATGAGTATGTACTCGTAAGTGTTTTTTCAGTGCTAGTGTTTGGGTGTCAGGAGGTGGAATGTTGCTGAAGTGGGCTTGGTAATGATTGGGTGGTGTTTGTTTCATGTGTATGGTTGTGCTCTGTGGCACTGTAATATAATGACGGATGGTGTGTGTAGCCGTAGGCTGCTGCAGAGATTTGTGTGTCTGTCATGCGAAAATATTCTCAGACAGGGAAGACTTTGGTTTCAGGGTGAAAGTTATCTATGGGATTGGTACTAGCGCAGCCACTGATGATCCGTAAAGTGTTTTTATGTATAGTCTGAAGATTGCTTCTTTTTGGTGCCCAGAGCCTGTCCCTATAATTGCCGTGTGTGTGTTGAATTTGGGGGTGCACCACCGCTTGATATCTTGTAAGTGGTCCGTAAAAGTGAGTCCAGTGTCATATGCCACTCCAAGGATCTTAGAGGAGGGGGCATGTGGCACTGGTATCTTGTTATATGTGACAGGAGTGTGTCTGTGTCCATGATTCCTGGTGGTGGTGAGTATGTTGGTGGTTCTGGATGTAGCAATCGTCAGCCTATATTCCATATGCCTGAAGTGTGTTGAGGCAGTCTTGTTGTAGTGTGTGTGCTGGCTGTGGTAATGACATCTGCATATTAGGCAATAATCGTGGGTACTTGGGGTGTAGGAATGTCATGCATCTGATAGGTTGAAAAATGTGGATGAATGAACGGATCTACATGGAAATGAGGGAAGTTTCGTGTTAGTGATGATTAGCCTTTGGTAACATGTAGGCTCCTGGTCTACCAGATAAGTAGCTGGCAAGTCAGTGTTTGGTGTTGTTCTTCATACTTCAGTTGTAGATTCATGTGATTAATTGCGTTGATGGACGGCATCAAAAGCTTTACTTGTGTCTGCTGTTGTAAGACATGTACGTTGTGTGGGTCTTGTGGAGCTGATGATGTAACATGCCTGTTGTGTGATGCTTGATATTATGGTGTTTGGGGAAACTGCTGCTCTAAATCTGTGATATGAGGGAGCAAGGGGGGACAATAGGTGAGATTTTGTATGGTAGAGGGGAGTTGTATATGAGTGAGTCACGTTGTTTTATGAGGCGAGCAATCTCGATGAATGAGTTGTGGGTTTTCTGTTGTTTTGTGGGATAAGGAGTTTGTCCACATTAAATATGGTAATGTTAAATTTCGTAATGTGCCTGTCAGTACATGTTACGGGTGTGGTGTTTAGTGCACTGAAATGTTATTCTGTTTCGTTGGTGATATTTGTCCAGAGTGTTTTCTTGTCTGTGCAAGTGATGTGTGATCACTCTGGTTTGGAGTGTATTCCCATGGCGATCATGATAGGGAGGTAATCTGTACTGAATGTGGGTTCCGATCACTAGGTGGTAATGAGAGAAAGTGTGGACGAACATAATACAATGTCAGGGGAAGAGGAAGGCGGTGTGCCTGGTGTGGGATGTAGGTGTATTGAGAAATGTCACTGTGAATATGCAGGTTGTTAAGCTGCGGTGTAGTGCTGAGGCCTCAATGGTGATGTTCAGTGTGCTCGTACCAGGCAGTATTTTTAGCCTTAAAGTTCCCAGCAATTACAGAATTAATGTCTGCATTAGAGAGAAGAGCTAAGGATTGTTTACTCGTACCACGGTATGGTGTGGAACGTATTAGAGGGAAGGTATATCTTACTTGTGATTAGATTCGACACTAAGTGACTGTATTTCTAATGTAGTGTCATCCTAAAAATTCATTGTCTGCTCTGTGTTGCATATTTGTAGAGGATAAATGCGTGAATAGAAGTGATGAGGCCGCCTCCATGGCCGTCAGTGCTGTCTGTGTGGACGTGTTAGGTCCCGTCCACACGAGCGGGCAATGCCTGACGGGCACTGCCCGCTGAGTGTATATCTCTCGCTTTTTTAGCAGTGTTACCAGATCAAACAGTTTCTGGTGGCCATTGGTCACTACTGGGCACACTTGTTTAGTTGTTCACACGACAGGCATTGCCTCAACAACGGGCAAGGGTGTTATAGATAGTTTGCGAGTGGTTTCCCTGCTTATGACGTCATCTACGCTCGTGCCCCGCCAGTCACCTTCTAAATGTGTGAATTGGAATGTGATTTGGTATCAATGTTTGCCCGTCGGGCACTGCCCGCTCGTGTGAACGGGCTTTAGTAGTGAATGATGTGTGTGTGTGTGTGTGTGTGTGTGTGTGTGTGTGTGTGTGTGTGTTTCCAGTAGGAGTGGAATGTGCATATCGTGTTTAATATTGTGTTTATGAAGCTTTTCAGTTTGTGGCGTTCTGGTACATGAGCCATCAATATTGAGTTGTAATATGTTAATGCTTCGTGCTGGAGGTAGTGCATGTCTAATGTAGGTCTGTGCTGTAGGTGGTGTTTGGGTATAGAGGGGAGTTGTGATGGCGGTGGTTGTGCAAGGTGGGTGGTTCTTAGAGGGGATAGAGGGAATAGTATTTGGAGTGACTGGAGGAATGTTTTGGATGTATTTTACTTGCCAAATAAATGTGCTGTGATGTGCGATATTTACAAGCACAGTGCATGAGGTGTAGATCCATTGTCTGAAGAATGACATCCAACAGTCCAAGCGATCGGCTAGTGTTTGTGATGGGTAAGGGGCAAACCGGGCAATTATATACAGTAGTGTTTGGGGCCTGGGATTACCCTACAGCAAGTGTGAGGGGGAGGGAAATGAGCGCCATGGGGACATCTGACCTGTGTGACGAAAGGCAGTGGCTGTCACCATGCGAAAAAAAAAAGAAAAGAAAAAGAAATGCACTCCGCCAAACTGGACAGTGATCCTCTCATGACACAAGGCAGTATGAGGAAGTGTGACTCACAGACACAAGTTGCATCTGCAGCTTATCACCCAGGGTAACGGCGCCACCGCATGTAGGCTCCCCTCCAGTACTGGTGATGATAATAATGATGGTAATGATGACAATCATAATGATAATGGTGACTAAAATGCGTGACATACAAAGCAGTGCCCCCGAAATGGAAACAGAAGAATACCATAGTGCCCCTGACAATGGGGCAAGCAAGATACAGCCCAGTATGCCCGGGAACGTGCTGACACCCCCACATGGACCTAACGGGGTAGCCGCCACCAATCGAAACAACCCCTGGCAACAACAGCATATGTCAGCCCGGGCCATGCGCCCCTATGTCATGCAGCCACCACGCCGTCGCCGTCGTAGGAGAAGGGCACTACCTTCACGGAGTGGGATTGTTGAACCAGCTAGGGGTGGAGTTGTTCTAGACACTCCAGACGGCGCCCCTCCTCGTGAGACGGCCTATTGTCGCTCCGAAAGTGTCCTGGTAGAGACGGCCTATTGTCGCTCCCGCCCTCGTGAGAGGGCCTATTGTCGCTCCAAAAGTGTCCCGGTAGAGACGGCCTATTGTAGCTCCCCTCCTCGTGAGACGGCCTATTGTCGCTCCAAAAGTGTCCCGGTAGAGACGGCCTATTGTAGCTCCCCTCCTCGTGAGACGCCCTATTGTCGCTCCGAAAGTGTCCTGGTAGAGAGGGCCTATTGTCACTCCCCTCCTCGTGAGACGGCCTATTGTCGCTCCGAAGGTGCCCCGGTAGAGATGGCCTATTGTCGTTCCCACTCTTGTGAGACAGCCTATTGTTGCTCCGAAAGTGTCCTGGTAGAGACGCCCTATTGTTCTTCCCTCCTCGTGAGACGGCCTATTGTCGCTCCGAAGGTGCCCTTGTAGAGACGGCCTATTGTCGCTCCCCTCCTCGTGAGACGGCCTATTGTCGCTCCCCTCCTCGTGAGACGGCCTATTGTCGCTCCCCTCCTCGTGAGACGGCCTATTGTCGCTCCGAAGGTGCCCTGGTAGAGATGGCCTATTGTCACTCCCGCCCTCGTGATTCGGCCCACTGTCGCTCTGAAGGTGCATAGAAGGAGGCAAGGAGCGAGATGTCACCCCGGCAGGAGACAAGAGCCCAGGCCTCCCACACCAGGGTGGCCCAGACGGGCCTCACAGCCTCCCCTGGCCTCCGTTCCCTACGCCTGGCTCTGGAATAGATGCACCTGATGGGCCCCAGCATAAGCCGATGCCACAGCCCTCCCCTGTCGGCGCCCCTAGACACTGGAGACCGCAGTCTGCAGTCTCTCCCGATCCTCCCCAGGACACCCGGGCGCGATCTCCATACGCCCCCATGACGACGTAAGGCTCCCACCTCCAGCTGAGACTTACACCAGAGGTTCCTGGAGCTATTCAGCCCCAGTCCCGAGGGCCATACCCCTGAGCCCAGCCCGGAAGCCACGGGTAGCCAAAGACGTGAGAGGACGCCCCTACGAGTTGTTCTGTGCCCTCTTGGCTCGCCTCCCCTTGGCGGTGCCCCTAGCCCGGCAGGATTGCCGACGGCGTGTTCCCGCCCCTGACCCCCACGATGAATACATGTGATGCTGCCCAGAAACAGTGCAAGTGATTTAGGTTAAGTGTGACTTTGCCTAGTGTAGTATTGTGCAGTGATTTAATATAGTGAATATCGGGGCAAGTAAGATCACAGTGAGAGAATAAAGGACGAGTGTGTGAACCAAGATCTGATGAACTATATTTATGAGTGACGTCCCTTATCTACAGTTAGTAAGACTGTGCTGCCTGGAAATTCCTCGGTAGGAATACACCCCTACTGCTGTGAGCTCTAAAGAAGTAATACGAGAAAGTGTTAGTGATATTCCGCCAGTCCCGCTACCCATAAATCCTGTATGACATTCCCTCGTCCCAGTATCTAGTGTAAGTGTAAACCAAGAATAGAATCAATTACCAAAGTCCCTTTGCTATTGGAAAACGTGTAATCCTCATTGTTAATCCTTGCCTCCCTCCAGTATTACCATAACTCCCTCCTAGCCATCACAAGTCACTCCCCGCACCTCCCCCTTTTCTCCCCCCCCTTTGTGAGACTCATTCCCTGCGCCTCACGCGCGTGCCTATATTTACTGTACCCTGAATAAACTAGGTTTGATTGGTTGGCACTAATATCAGATAAGCAAGTATCCTGTGAGATACACATGTCCTAGATAAGGGTTTTATATTGCTATATATTATGCTGTAATATCTGCTGATTTGTCCTGTGTCTGATTGTGGTAATATACGTGTAAAGGTTATTGCCTAGAGTTTTTGTGTCCTGCCTTTCTTTATTGCACTAAGCTCCGGTCTCGAATGAGGACCCCGCTCCACGTTAGGTGTTTTAGGAACGAGAAGTCAAGCCTATTTACACCTAGGATTACACTGGTGCCCAGCGGTGGTTCTTGACCCGGGCGTAATAGAGAGGTAATCAGGAATATTTGGCAAAATGGCAACTAAACCGCACGTTCAGTTACCCAAATTTGACCCCGACCAGTATGATATACACACATATCTGGCAATAATTGAACCTTTACTGGATATTGGCTTTGAAAATGACCAACAGAAAATTGCAGTCACACTACCACTATTGGGTAAAGCGGTGGCGAACATAGCACCGAAAATCGTCCCAGAACTCAGCTGGCAGAACTTTACAAAGTTCACTGTACAAGCCATCACCCCATCATTAGGGAAAGTGGTGGCTCTATCCCAATTGGATAGTTTTTCATTCGTCGTGGATTTAGATAATACCCTGATACAGGCAAGACGCCTGGTTACTGCTGCCTACCCGGAGGCAGATGAGGAAACCCGGGATCAGCATACATTTAACACTCTGCTCAGAGTGCTCCCGAGTGTTGTTAAGCAACACTTCACTATCCATGACCCAACAGGAGACATGGATAGAGATATACAGCTGATACGGCGCCTCCTGATCGCCTGCCCTTCTCCACAGCAAATCCATGTTGTTAAGAAATTCCCCACCCGACCCCTGGCTCCCCCAGCCACACCACGTCCACCTCTGCCTCACACCAGCCTGACCCTGGCGCCTAGCCCGCCCAGGCCACACCCCTCCCATTGGCACCCTGCCCTGCAAGAAAACCCGAACCCAATTCTTGTCAACCCGTGGGAATTCACAGCCTGCAACTCCTGCTGCCCCCTTCATGACATACGGGACCAGCTTAAAGCTGCTCGCCGCAGAATCACAGCCCCGGGTTCGCGTAAAGTGTCCGCCTTAGAAGGCGAGGCCCCAGGGGACGAGCTGATGCACATGGACGAGCCCCATTCAGGAGAACTGGAGCAGGAACAGAAGAATGAAAGCCCTAGCCAGCTGGATTTTTAGGCCCGCCCCCGCACCAACCCATGGTGGCGGGGACCCTTACCCCTAAGTATCGCCCCCCATTATACCACAAGATGAAAATAAACGGTGTGAAGGCCAGACTGCTAGTCAATATGGGAGCGGCCAGGTCCTGCCTTTACAGCCACTATTTCTCCCGCTACAAATCGCGGTTTGGCCCTCTCCGCCCTACTACCGCTCACCTTGTGGACGCGGGGGATGGCCCCCTGCCCATCCGTGGGGAAACTCGGGCCCTACGGGTCGACACCCACCAGCCGGTGTCCACCCAACATCCATTCATCATTTTTTATTCCTCCTGCTGGAGTTATGACAAGTATTTAGGACTGGACTTGCTCCAAAAACTCGGAGCTACGATCGACTGTCACCACCGACAACTTCAGTTCTGCCCCCCACCCCGTTCCACCCCGGCCATTTGCACATGCACGCCGCGGCCCCGGCCGGAGCATTCGCCCCCTTCCTCCCCCCAGTGCCCCCTTCCCCCGCCCCCCCTCTCCTCCCCCCAGTGCCCCCTTCCCCCGCCCCCCCCTCTCCTCCCCCTCCCGTGCCTTTTCAACCCACTCCTGCTCCTTCTTTCCCCGCCACCGTCTCCGCCGCTGTTACCATCCCCTCCCACCATTAGGCTTGGGTGCCCCTTAACAGGCCCTCAGGTCCCTCCATTTTGTTCTCCCCCCTCCTCCCTTCCGGAGCCCTTTCTGCCTGCCTTGTGTCCCCCACCTTCCTCCCACCCCACCCCACCATGCCGCCATCCGCATCGCCAATCTCGCCCCGTCCCCTCTCACCTTCCCCAAGGGGCTTATCATCGGAGAGATGGAGGAAGCCGAACCCTGTGCCCCATCATCCTCCCACCTCACCACCCCTCTACCCCCCATCCCCGACCATCTCTCCGACCAGCAGTCAGAAACCCTACGCCGCCTCCTCCTGGATTTCCAGGATTTGTTTGCGACAGGACCAGCAGATATAGGGCATACCACGTACCTGTCGCATGAAATTCAAACGACAGGCCCACCTATACGACAACCATCCCGACGTAAGAACCCCCAACAGAGAGAAGAAGAGGACCGCCAGGTGCGTGAAATGGTAGAGGCAGGTGTTATTTCCCCCTCCACCAGCCCATGGTCCTCCCCCGTCATTCTAGTAAAAAAGAAAGACGGCATGATGCAATTTTGCATCGACTACCGCCGCATGAACGTCACCATTAAAGATGCCACCCCCCTCCCCCGCATTGACGATTCCCTATCCCTCTACGAGGCGTCTTGGTTTTCTACCCTCAACCTCCAGTCTGAATACTGGCAGGTCCCCGTCCATCCAGACCATCGAGGCAAGACGGCCTTTTCCACCAGTAATGGCAAACATTACGAATTTAATGTTCTGCCATTCGGCCTCTGCAATGCCCCTGCCACTTTCTCCAGACTAATGGAATCTGTCTTGAGCGGCCTCACTTGGGAAATATGTTTAGCTTATCTTGATGACGTAATTGTTTTTAGCCAGACCTGGGCCAACCACTTGCAGCGCCTTCGTCGAGTTTTCACCAGAATTCACCAGGCAGGCCTCAAGCTACATCCTTCTAAATGTGTCCTAGCCGCTAGAACCGTCATGTTCCTGGGACATACTATTTCCCAAGCAGGAATTTCCCCAGATCCTGACAAGCTCCGTGCCATCGCGGACATACCGCCGCCGCAGGATGTCCACGGCATCCGCGCCTTCCTGGGACTCACGTCCTATTACCGTCGCTTCGTGAAGGGATTCGCGCAGATTGCCAAGCCTCTTCATGATTTGACACGGAAAGGGGAACCTTTTCTCTGGACCGAGGACCGGCGAGCTGCTTTTCAACAGCTAAAAGACAAGCTCGTCTCTCCCCCCATCGTAGCCTTCCCCGACTATGCCCTCCCTTTTCACCTCTACACTGATGTCTCCCTTACCGCGATAGGCGCCGTCCTAGCCCAGGTACAGGCCGGCAGAGAACACATCATTGCCTACGCCAGTCACACTCTGAATCCGGCTAAAAAGAATTATGCCTCCACCAAGCGAGAATGCCTCGGCATAATCTGGGCCCTCCAGTATTTTAGGGCTTATCTTTCCAGGACCCAAGTCACAATAATCACTGACCACCAATCACTCCAGTGGTTACGCCAGTCGGACTCCCATAACGCCCAACTCGTCAGGTGGCGCGACACCCTAGAGGAGTTTCAGTGCGAAATTTTATACAGGCCCAGAAAGCTCCACACCAATGCAGATGCCCTCTCCTGCCTCCCCATCCACGCGGTACAGCCAGACCCTGACCTACAAATCTGGCATCACAAGGAACGGCCCCCCTGGATCCCTGCCCACCTATTCCCTAATGCCGACAGGGCGACCACCTCCTAACCCCATCCGGGCATATCCTCTTGACCCCCGATGCGGCACGTGACACCCTGTGCCACCTCCATACCCACAACGGCATCCACTTGGGCACCAAAAAATTATTACAGGTGTTCAACGACATTTACTGGGCCCCAAATCCCTCCACCCTCGCCAAGGAAATTATCCAGACTTGCCGCACCTGTGCGCTTGGGAAAGATATCACCCGGACTGCTGGACCATCGGGCCATATCACCGTCCACAAGCCCTGGCAACTCCTGGCGATTGACGTAGTAGGCCCTCTTCCCCCCAAATCTGGATATAAATACGTGATCACTTTTGTAGACATGTATTCAAAATTCGTAGTAGCCTGCCCGGCTAAGGTACATCATGCCGTCGCTGTCGCCGATGCCCTTCTCCGACACGTGTTCCCTTACTTTGGCACCCCACAAGCCATCCATTCCGATAATGCCCCCGAGTTCTCCGGAAAAGTCTGTGAGAAGCTAGCCAGAATTTTCAGATATAAGATCTCCCACTCCTCACCATACTGGCCTCAAGGGAACGCCGTATGTGAACGTAGCCATCGTACCCTTATCAATCAGCTACACACCCAAATCGAGGCTACAAAGAATGACGACTGGCTGGCGCATGTGAAAATTGTCCAGTGGGGCATGAATTCATGCCCCCGAGAAGACGGGGTTTCCCCCCGTGAAAGAATCTTTGGGGAAACTCTCCTCCTACTACCACTACGCCACCACCTGCAGCCGCCAGCTTCTGCTCCCACTACAGACCCGCTACACCTGCTAAAAGGGCGGATACACCACCTACAAACGAATCTGGACCTTGGACCCGACACAGCCTCCAACCCCTTCAACCCGGGTGACACAGTCGTAATCGCCCAATTCCCCACTCCCCACAAGCTCGCCACCCGCTTCACTGGGCCCCACACAATCACCTGCGTCCCCAACCCATACCACGTGGTCATAGACTACCATGGCACTCCCTGTATCCTCCGCAACCGCCACGTGCGGCCTTTCCGCACGTCCACCTCCTCCGCCGCGGCCCCACACCCCCAGCCCCCTCCAGCCCCTGCACCACCCTCTACATTCACATATGAGTGCTACGTTTCCTCCTCACCCTCCCACTCCACCCCCCCTACC
The DNA here is from genome assembly GCF_032717465.1 of Coenobita brevimanus. Taxonomy (NCBI): domain Eukaryota; kingdom Metazoa; phylum Arthropoda; class Malacostraca; order Decapoda; family Coenobitidae; genus Coenobita; species Coenobita brevimanus. The sequence goes on from NC_136990.1 coordinate 5,566,929, forward strand.
ACCTCCGCCTCCCTGGCTGCCACCACCCCCAGCACCTCACCTGACACCTCCCCCGCCACCTCCCCCGCCACCCATCACTCACCCTCACCCCTTCCCTCCTTTGCCCCCCCCTCAACGCCCACCCCCACCTCTTCTGCCCACGCCACCACACCCTCACCACAACCCACTACCACCACCCCTCCCCCATCCACCATGCATACACCCACTCCACCAACAACACGCCCCACCGTGCCCACAACATGTGAAACAACCCGCCCACCCCATACGCCCACTTCCCCTCCCACCCCGACCCTCAAGACCACCACCACCCGCTTGGGCCGCCTCTCACGCTCGCCCGCCCGATACACACACACTCCTACACCACCCACCTCCCCACGACTTCACATCATCAAGCTACATCAGGCCCAAATCCCCTCTACCTGTACTCCCCATAGACTCAACGCCGCATTATCATGGCACAAAACCCGGCCCTTGCCCTCGGTATCCAGCATTCAGCTTCCGACCACACCGACAGCCACACCAAGCAAGATGAGATTGAAGCGGGCCATATGGACGCCTACCCTTGGCAGGAACCACAGACTCCGCGGGCCACACCACCTGCTAACCCTCCTCCAGTCTACCACCACCGCCTCCACACTCTTCTTCACCTGCGACCTGGAGCAGGAAGAAAACCCCTACAACGTCACCTGGCAAACCGTGCTGCAACACCTCCAGCCCATGTACACCACCTACAACACGCAAGCATTCCACCTCCAGCCACGAGGACGTGACTTTTTACAGGGAGAGAGTGGTAAAATGCGTGACTTACAAATCAGTGCCCCCGAAATGGAAACAGAAGAATACCATAGTGCCCCTGACAACGGGGCAAGCTAGATACAGCCCAGTATGCCCGGGAACATGCCGACACCCCCACATGGACCTAACGGGGTAGCCGCCACCAATCGAAACAATCCCCGGCAACAACAGCATATGTCAGCCCGGGCTGTGTGCCCCTATGTCACACAGCCCCACGCCGTCGCCGTCATAGGAGAAGGACACTACCTTCACGAAGTGGGATTGTTGAACCAGCTAGGGGTGGAGTTGTTCTAGACACTCCAGACGGCGCCCCTCCTCGTGAGACGGCCTATTGTCGCTCCGAAAGTGTCCTGGTAGAGACGGCCTATTGTCGCTCCGCCCTCGTGAGATGGCCTATTATCGCTCCGAAAGTGTCCCGGTAGAGACGGCCTATTGTCGCTCCTGCCCTCGTGATTCGGCCCACTGTCACTCCGAAGGTGCATGGAAGGAGGCAAGGAGTGAGACGTCACCCCGGCAAGAGACAAGAGCCCAGGCCTCCCGTACCACAGTGGTCCACACGGGCCTCACAGCCTCCCCTGGCCTCCACTCCCCACGCCTGGCTCTGGAACAGATGCACCTGATGGGCCCCAGCATAAGCCGATGCCACAGCCCTCCCCTGTCGGCGCCCCTAGACACTGGAGACTGCAGTCCGCAGTCTCTCCCGATCCTCCCCAGGACACCCGGGCGTGATCTCCATACGCCCCCACGACGACGTAAGGCTCCCACCTCCGGCCAAGACTTACACCAGAGGTTCCTGGAGCTATTCGGCCCCAGTCCCGAGGGCCATACCCCTGAGCCCAGCCCGGAAGCCACGGGTAGCCCAGGACGCGAGAGGACGCCCCTACGAGTTGTTCCGTGACCTCTTGGCACGCCTCCCCTTGGCGGTGCCCCTAGCCCGGCAGGATTGCCGACGGCGTGTTCCTGCCCCTGACCCCCACGATGAATACGTGTGATGCTGCCCAAAAACAGTGCAAGTGATTTAGGTTAAGTGTGACTTTGCCTAGTGTAGTATCGTGCAGTGATTTAATATAGTGAATATCGGGGCACGTAAGATCACAGTGAGAGAATAAAGGACGAGTGTGCGAACCAAGATCTGATGAACTATATTTATGAGTGACGTCCGTTATATACAGTTAGTAAGACTGTGCCGCCTGGAAATTCCTCCTTAGGAATACACCCCTACTGCTGTGAGCTCTTAAGAAGTAATACGAGAGTGTTAGTGATATTCCCCCAGTCCCGCTACCCGTAAATCCTGTACGACATTCCCTTGTCCCAGTATCTAGTGTAAGTGTAAACCAAGAATAGAATCAATTACCAAAGTCCCTTTGCTATTGGAAAACGTGTAATCCTCATTGTTAATCCTTGCCTCTCTCCAGTATTACCATAACTCCCTCCTTGCCATCACAAGTCACTCCCCTCCCCCCCCTTTTCTCCCCCCCCCTTTGTGAGACTCACTCCCCGCGCCTCACGCGCGCGCCTATATTCACTGTACCCTGAATAAACTAGGTTTGATTGGTTGGCATTAATATCAGTGAAGCAAGTATCCTGTGAGATACACATGTCCTAGATAAGGGTTTTATATTGCTATATATTATGTTGTAATATCTGCTGATTTGTCCTGTGTCTGATTGTGGTAATATACGTGTAAAGGTTATTGCCTAGAGTTTTTGTGTCCTGCCTTTCTTTATTGCACTAAGCTCCGGTCTCGAAAGAGGACCCCGCTCCACGTTAGGTGTTTTAGGAACGAGAAGTCGAGCCTATTTACACCTAGCATTACAGTGACGACGACGATGATGGTTGTAGTGGTGGTGACGATAGTAATAACTATGGAGATGGCAAGTATCGAAACACCAGCAAGATAAAAAATATTAAACACGGACCGTGGGCGGAAATCGTACATCGGTGAAGCATGATGCACTTAGACAGAGAGAGAGAGAGAGAGAGAGAGAGAGAGAGAGAGAGAGAGAGAGAGAGAGAGAGAGAGAGAGAGACTGTGTGCGTTTTTGTTGGTGTATGTGTGGCAACAGGATTTTGTTACAGAGATGCCTGAATTTGCTTGTCATTTTTCATGAGGTACTGTACAGCTGCTTGCAAAGTTTTCACTATTATATAGATTAACGAAAAAATACTTAGTGTTCACCAGTAAGTGAAACAGCCCCAGAATAAATGATCAATAAGTGAATGAGTAAATTATTATTATTATTATGTAAAGAACAATTATCAGTGCACTTGAATTATTTTATGCATTACTGAATAAAGGAATAATCACTCGTTGTTTCTTTATTTCTTTCAAACTTTCACACAAAACGTTGTTCAATAAGGAAGATCAATAAAAAGGAAAATGTAGCAGTAAATGCCGGAAATGTTATGTCAAAATATTACCAGTAAACTGAAGTCACCTCACAAATGACTGGCATTAGCGATGGTAATGAACACTTAGTGACGTAACGCTTCTCACACCTGCGAGTATATTTGAAGTACAAAACCCATCAGTTTTGGTATCTATTTGAAATGCTGTGGTGTTTACTGGAGTAGCCAGAGGAGTGACTGGGCAAAGCCTTAAATATACCAGGCCAGCCCAATGACCAACAATAACTTTCTAATATCCTCGGATCCGCTTAAACAGTTCTCCTCGGGCCACCCAGTCATTCGGCTTGGTCACCCCATATCTATAATCCTAGCTACTTTCCCGGCAGTTATGCTACGTGGAGGTTGTACATTTTGATGCTGTCATTACCATCAAATCTGGTGCAAATGAACTAAAATCTAGACCAGCGATGGTCGAGAAATGCTAAATTTGTGTGCCAGTATTCTTTAATCTCACCACACTAGCACTGAAATTCAGACGTCAAATTCTCATTTTTTTCGCCATTACAGTTGAAGTTTGTGCATGTTTTCTGGAGATTAGACATAACCATGATTAATGTTATGCACAAAACACGCAGCTATGTATTCTATTTCGTTATGCACAGATTACAAACACCCTATGTTCATATCATCACGAGAGGAAATTTTAAAAATGATTTCCCTGATTATGCGGATGGTCATCTGTTACTATACTAAAAAAATAACTCACTGCGTATGGTTGTGGGCCATTTTATGCTCCCTGTGGACTCCGTAAATCTGTATCTATTATTTTTTATTTATTTATAGTTAAATAGTGATTTGGGGTAACACTGAGACGAATCTCTATTTCACTGGTTGGCATGACGTATAACTGGAATGATTCTGTTTGATAAATATATATATATATATATATATATATATATATATATATATATATATATATATATATATATATATTCTCTCTCTTTCTCTCTCTCTCTCAATTAAATTTTTCAATGCTACTAGTACTAGAAGCTTTCTTGAGTAATGACTGCCTTCCCGACCAATATCTTGTTCTACAAGGAGAGAGGGGGGCTGGGCCCCTTACCCCCCCTCCGTCTATGACTGCTCTCATGTGTGAATGTGTTTCATGTAGGACACGTGTACGAGAGAGAGAGAGAGAGAGAGAGAGAGAGAGAGAGAGAGAGAGAGAGAGAGAGAGAGAGAGAGAGAGAGAGAGAGAGAGAGCACATACAAACCAGTTCCCTGCTCCGTTCAGTTTTTGTTTTAGACAGGTTTTCAAGGTCAGCAGCCGCCTGGGATGCCCACCAACCTGTCAGGTGAGGTGAAATATTTGCTTTACAACTTGTCTTCAGAGGAGCTGGTTGATTATGTAAGGGTATGGGGCAGGATGATATCCAGGTGAGGTGAAATATTTGCTTTACAACTTCTCTTCAGAGGAGCCGGTTGATTACGTATGGATATGGCACAGGATGATGATGTTAAAGTGAGGTGTTCCTAAACGAGGACAACATCTACAGCATCTGTGTTTGTGATGTCAGTGGTGGCACCAGCTTGAGTTATTGCATAATATTAACGGAGCGACAAGTTATGCAGTGATGCTTCCCGCCCCAGACGCCAGGTGATGGAAGTCGGGGAGAGTAGTTTATTATCTTAGCAGTGATGGAGGATCCTTTAAAAATAACTCCTTATTACAGTAATCGTATGAAATCCGGCGAACCGCACTTAAGAATTTTGCGTGAACAAGCGCAGTTGGTGGCCTTTCAGGAAACATGGCTCTCCTGTGATGAACATCATAAAACTAACATTATCAGCCAGAGATGAGTCCACAGGACTTAGAAGGAGCACACTTTATGGGGGGGGGGGGCACAAACACCTCACCAAATATGTGCCAGTCACTGACATACCAAACTTACTTAATAAGATGGCTTCAGTATAAGAGTAATGACTTTTCTGTGTTGTTCTTCAAGGAGTTCGTGTTATTTAATCCCCAATTGTCTGGCAGAGCAACCCTGTTGACCACAGGTTAGCAGTTGCTTCTGTGGGGCTGACCTACAGGTATAGAATAGCAAACACACAGTGTATGGATTCGACACCCATTGTACAGTAATAGACAACACCCCACAAAGATCGGACCAAGGACCTTCCTATGGTGAGGCGCAAGTTATTATGGGGATGATTGGCTCACAGGTGGACGCCGCAGTTGCTGCACCCATCTAAGAATGCCGGATACACAGAATGAAACAAGAGTTCTGTGCACTCTCCTCTCTTTCACTCCCAACCTCCCTCACTAACCATGGCCTCACTGACGAGACGCAGTTATTTATCAGTGTTGGTGGCAGTGGTTTATTAATGACCACTGCCCACTGACCGTCCAGTGAATAAGGAGGAACAACTGATGTATCTAGGCAAGATAGCGTCTATGATACATGATTCACAGCAATGTTATGTATACGGTACATTATGAGTGACTTTCTTACTGACCTTGATACTGGAATAAAAAAAAAAAATGAGACTACTGTAGTCTCATGTGTGAAGAACGTGTGGAGGCTGATATGGATGCCCTCTAACTATTACGTTTAGCCTATATCCGTCAGGGTTTTATCTCAAAGGCTTGGCTTAATCAAGTTATCTTGTCTAAGTGTCTGTGGACTGTAATGCTAGGATGCAACATGCTATACAAGTGTCTCATCAGACGCTTTCCTCTCAAAGCTGATGTCAGTGCTGCAGAACTTCCTGCTCTGTAACACGTGAGAAGCGCTGATACTACCAAGATCAAGTGGAACATCCATGATGTAATAAAAAATGAAGAATTTCGCCGTGTCCTGGCGACAGAATTAATTTTGTTCTTGATCCTGCCAGGATATGTTATTTTAGTCACATGTGTATGGATATCAGTCACCTTGATTACAATGGCGGCATGCTCAAACTGTTAACTACCTCTAGACTTCTAGAGTAAAGGCAGGCAAACGAGTTTTTGGAACTAAGAGGAGGAAATTGCAGCAAGTATACGTGGCTGAAATGAACAAGTGCATGATGTACACCCACGCACCAAAGTTTCTGTACCACCTCTCGGTGGAAGGAAGTGGAATTCAGGGTTAGAGAGAGGGCAGGCGAACGGACAACCGTGAGCGGTAGGTTGGTACGGAGCCACGAGCCGAATGGTGAGAAACTGAATGAAACTGGATTCGAAACATTTCCATGTTATTCTCCTGCAAAATAATATGCATTCGTAACATACATAGCATATATTATAACATAGACTACTGTGTTATCATGGAGTCCTGTGAAACTGGTCCAGACACGACCCATCTGTTTCGGATCCTCATCATACAAATAAAGCACCTAGCCAGTTGTATATAAGCTGCGACTGGTCATTATCACTGCAGTGATAATTTCTGTAATATATAATTCCTGGATTGTCGATAGCTATAAGATAGAATGATTGTGGATTAAATGCTTATTCCCACAGCAGCTGTTCGGATGGTTATAAAAGTTAAAAATATTTTATGTGGACGAATAAACCACACTGTGATGGGCAGCGGAGAGCATTCACCAACATTCACCAATACGTAACTATAATCAAATGAAATTAGAAGTAAACAACACAAAATACTTTGAGACAACGAAGATACAGCTGTGGCATCCTGCTCCGCCTCGTTATCTAGGCCTTAACTGTTGCTTCACCTCATACGTGCATTATTTTCCTTCAGTCTCTGCCTCTTTTTTTTTTTTTTTTTTTTTTTTTTTTTTTTCATGTGACTGACTCTGGGCATAGGCTTCACAGCCTGCTCCCAAGGCCCAGTAGTCCTCCTACACACCATACACCTCTACATGTCACCACTTCGGCGCTAACACCCACCGTTCATATTGAATACATGCTAGGGCTGTCCATACAGGACTAGTGAATTGGTATTAGAGGGGGTATTTTTACATGTCGGCGGGTCTTCTGGTAGACCAGTAAGGTCTGATTTTATGATATTCAGATCCCTGAATTATTCCCTGCCCCAGCAGGGATTTGAGCCTGGGTCCAGTGGGACTGCAGGCCACCTTTCTACCGATTGAGCCTCCGCCTTACTCTTACTTCCCGGTATCCTCTTACTGCATGCCGTCATATTCCTTAGGTGGTTTCTTGTCGTCCGGTCCTATTACCCCTGCTGTGTTACATTATTCGTCACTCTCACACGAACAACATAAGCACATGATTGCTGAATCTGTTACTACCATTATTGGCATTACCACTACTAACCCCCCCTTTTCCCACTGACTCTAACTTCCACTACTAACCCCCCCTTTTCCCACTGACTCTAACTTCCACTACTAACCCCCCCTTTTCCCACTGACTCTAACTTCCACTACTAACCCCCCCTTTTCCCACTGACTCTAACTTCCACTACTAACCCCCCCTTTTCCCACTGACTCTAACTTCCACTACTAACCCCCCCTTTTCCCACTGACTCTAACTTCCCTCACAATACTACTACTGCTACTCCGACAACTAATCCACTATAAATCTGTATAATAATACATATGATTGTCCTTGTGTCTGCGTATCTCCCGGTCACATTTTCCCTGTCCCACTATCGACAACTCGTCACTTACCCCCCCCCCCCCACTGCTGCTGCCCCAGTTGCACCCCACTCTCTCCCAGCCACCATCGACCCTCCTCCTCCCCTACTCCGACACCACACTACCCCTCACTTCTTCCCTGGGCCACCAAGCCTGTTTTCCACCTTTTACTGGTGAATATACATGGTATGCATTAGGCAAATAATAATGATCATAATAATAACAACAACATAGCTGTGTAGTGTTCCCAACATTACATATAAAAATTTCAGACCCAAACGGGCGTATATTGCGGAGCACTGATATATTAACCGCAGAACCGACCACAGACCGTTCTTCTCATTACCACTGGCCTTCCCAGTAGCACTTCACCGTGGTAATACAGCCCATTGTGGGATCGCTACAGCTGTTTGGGAAAATTAACATAGTGCACGACATACCTAGAACTGACTAAAATACACATGTGACGTTTCACTGACATCGATCAAATAACTTAGGATGAGTTAGTGGACAGACAAACGACTGGACATAGACAGAGGCCGAATATCTTGCATCTGTATATGACGACCATCCTGCTTTGCAGGTGTCAAAATAATAATAATGATGATAATGATAATATTGATGATAATGATGATGATGATCATTATGATGATAAATGATGATGATGATCATTATGATGATAAATGATGATGATGATCATTATGATGATAAATGATGATGATGATCATTATGATGATAAATGATGATGATCATTATGATGATGATGATGATGATGATGATAATAAAAGTAATAATCACATGTTATTAGGCACGATACAGAGGAGGACAAACACTGAAACAGCATGTGTTGATGCAATGCAGTATCTGTTTGCCATGACAGAAGGTTGGGTTGCTGGCAAACACTACTTCAGTCAGTATTACTATAACTCTACCATTACAACATATTATGGCACTGCTTGGTTTCATATGTCAAAGCTGTGTTCACTTGTTTTATCAGGGAGATTGTTGTGTTTCTCCTCCTCTATATCGTGCCTAATAACATGTGATTACTACTACTACTACTACTACTATGATGATGATGATGATGATGATGATGATGAAGATGATTGCTATTACTATGATGACACCTGCAATGCAGGATGGTAACAGTTTTGTCAGGTTGTCATATACCGATTCGAAACATTCGGCCTCTCTTTATGTCCAATCATTTCTCTGTTTGACCATTTACTCCTCCTAAGCTATTTGCTGGATGTCAGTGAAACATCACATGTGTATTACAGTGGGTTGTAGGCATGTCGTGCACTGTTATTTTTCCCAAACAGCTGTAGTGATCCCACAAAGGACTACAATGGGTTGTATTACCATGGTGAAGTGCTATAGGGAAGGTCCGGTGGTAAGAACGGTATGTGGTCGGTTCTGTTGGTTAATATAATAATCAGTGCTCCGTAATATAGGCATGTTTGGGTCTGCAGATTTTATATGTAACGTTAGGGACACTACATATCTATGTTGTTGTTATTATTATAACTGTTATTATTGCCCGCCTTTAGAAGGCGGAACGATAATGCTTTTGCATGTATCTGTGTGTGTGTGTGTGTGTGTGTGTGTGTGTGTGTGTGTGTGTGTGTGTGTGTGTGTGTGTTCCCATTATATCTCATGAACGGCTTGAGCTATCAACTCTAAACCTTCAGGGTATCATGATATGGCCAAAATTTTGGACGAGTTCGAAAATGGGCACTCGGGGTCAAGGTCAAGGTCACCAAAATGACTGCCAAAGGTCAACTAGTTCTAATCGCCCGCCTTTAGCACCATTATATTTCATGAGTAGCTTGAGCTATCAACATGAAACCTTCATGATATCATTATAGGGCCTAAATCTTGGACTTGGCCAAGCATATTCTGGCAGGAAATTAGCATTCGGCTCCCGATTGCCTTTCTTTCAGTGTTAATGCGTACCACGTATATTCACCGGCAAAGGGTGGACAACAGGCTTGGTGGCCCAGGGATGAGGGGAGGGGTAGTGTGGTGTCGGAGTGGGGGAGGAGTAGGGTCGATGGTGACTGGGAGAGATGGGGGTGCAACTGGGGCAGCAGTGGGGGGTAAGTGACGAGTTGTCGACGGTGGGACAAGAAAAATGTGGTTGGCAGATACACAGACATAAGGACAATCATACAGTATGTATTATTATACAGATTTATAGTGGATTAGTTGTAGGAGTAGCAGCAATAGTATTGTGATGGAAATATTAGACAGTCAGTGAGAAAAGGGGGGTTAGTAGTGGTAGTGCCAATAATGGTATTAACAGATTCAGCAGTCTTGTGCTAACGTGGTTTGTGTGAGAGTGATGATGTGACGAATAATGTAACACAGCAGGGGTAATAGGACCTGACGACTAGAAACCACCCAAGGAACATGACGGCATGCAGTAAGAGGATACCGGGAAGTAAGAGTAATAGAAGAGGCAGAGACTGAGGGAAAAATAATGCACGTATGAGGTGAAGCAACAGTTAAGGCCTAGATAACGAGGCGGAGCAGGATGCCACAGCTGTATCTTCGTTGTCTCAAAGTATTTTGTGTTGTTTACTTCTAATTTCATTTGATTATAGTTACGTATTGGTGAATGTTGGTGAATGCTCTCCGCTGCCCATCACAGTGTGGTTTATTCGTCCACATAAAATTAACATTTATAACCATCCGTACAGCTGCTGTGGGAATCAGCATATAATCCACAATCATTCTATCTTATAGCTATCGACAATCCAGGAATTACATATTCACAGAAATTATCACTGCAGTGATAATGACCAGTCGCAGCTTATATACAACTGGCTAGGTGCTTTATTTGTATGATGAGGATCCGAAACAGATGGGTTGTGTCTGGACCAGTTTCACATGACTCCATGATAACACAGTAGTCTATGTTATAATATATGCTATGTATGTTACGAATGCATATTACTTTGCAGGTGAATAGCATGGAAATGTTTCGAATCCAGTTTCATTCAGTTTCTCACCATTCGCCTCGTAGCTCCGTACCAACCTACCGCTCACGGTTGTCCGTTCGCCTGCCCTCTCTCTAACCCTGACTTCCTTCCACCGAGGGGGGTACAGAAACTTTGGTACGTGGGTGTACAGTTGTGAGCAGATGACTCGAGGCCACCTGGTCCACCAAGATGTTGGTGTTTTATCTGGCAACAGTGGTAGCTGTGAACTTGACCGAGAATCAGTCTGCTGTCTGGGCGAAATAAATCCAGTGATAATTTGTCAATGTGCAGTTCTAACTGGTCTCCAATCAACATCATGCAAGTAAACGTATAAAACTGATAATGATTAGCGTGTCATACACGTGGTAAATATATTTATAACCATAGTATTACAACATTGGCATTCAAAAAGAGCTGCGTTCATTCATGTGAGACACACGGGTGTCCCGAGCGTGCAGCTCCATCACCACCTTGGTTTGTGACGTAGGCACCACGTGACGTCACTTATGAGGGGTGGAACTAGTTGACCCGTTCATGATGATAAACATTTATAGAGAGTAATCGTTCGACTTTATCACTCGAATATTAAAGGAACATTGGTTTTCTCTGACAAAACAAACCTATTACAACCTCGAATCTCATATACGTTAAATACCACAGCCAACTACTTGCCCCCTCACCCCCCTCCCATCACACCTCCCACCTCGTCCCGCCCTTCCTCACCAACCACCCTCCATATAACTCCCACACACCCCCTCCCCTTGTCCCGCCTACTGTGGTGTGAACCTTTAACTGTCCTACCTGCTTTGGAATCTGAGGTCAACGAAAGTGAGGTTAACGGTGAGGGATGGCTGGCATGAAGGTATTTTCTGTGATAATAATGCTAGGTTGCGGGGAAGCCGATAACCCTACGGCATATCTCTTGAAAACTGGTAAAGGTTGTTTAGTTCACGACGATAGTCGAACAAAATAAATCACCACCGATACCCGTGTGTCTCACATGAATGAACGCAACGCTATTTGGATGCCTGTCTTGTAATACTATGGTTATAAATATATCTACCACATGTATGGGACGTTAATCATTATCAGTATAATACGTTTACTTGAATGATATTGAGTGGAGACCAGCTAGAACAGCACATTGACAAATTATCACTAAGTTTGTTTCACCCGAACAGCTGACTGAATCTCGGTCAAGTTCACAGTTACCACTGTTGCCAGATAAAACACCAACATGCTGGTGGACTAGGTGGCCTCGAGTCATCTGCTCGCAACCGTATATTCTGTAGTAAGGGAATTATTTATACAGTGGCTCTCGCATGACACTTCTCTGTATAGGCCGACTCCATCTGAACTGCGACATACAAAGGCCAGGTCAAAGCTCTCAGGTGATGTAGAGCACACCAAAAATGTTCATGGTTCAGTCACTGGCCTCTAAATAGGCGAACGGCAACTCATGTGTGTTTTGGAGAGTTGTAGAAAACCATAAATAGTCATAGCGACACTATTCCACTGAAGACAGATCAAGCAATGGGGGATGGGGGAATAGCAAGCATATGGGGTCGACACTAATCAAGTACTGTATTCCGAACTGTACTAAAGAAGAAAGTTGAGCTTAGTCTGAGTGGCTGACTGACTATGTTATCCTCCTCTACAAGGGTACAAAAGTGTTAATTATTCAGAGAAGAAAAAAATTTGAAAGTCTTAACTAACAGTGAGTCACTCAGACTATTTGGACTGTGCAGGAGCATAGTTATCCCCCCTGAAGTCTAGCAGTTTAATTGTGTACGTTCGTCAGTGCCTGCACCTGCCACTAGTTTATTCCATGCCTGGTCCTGAAAGATTTTCATGTTTCTCTGCTTAAGAACGAGATTACATATCTTACGTCCTCTGCCAACTACAGGCCAATTGCCACTGCGGCTCTACTATCAGTGATGTTTAATACGTCCTTGCTATATATGCTGGAAGGATTTTTGTACATATTAGGTAACAAGTTCAGCCATAAATAAATGATACAACACAGCTATGTCCATGAAATATAAAGCAAACAATATTACTGATTTTTATTTTTATCCATGAGGGGCACAGGACAGCCTTTCTGTTATGTTGTCGATGAGCCTTGATAAAGGACCTGGCCAAAAGTTTTTATCCCAGCTCAACTGAAAGTCCAGTCAGACCCTTAGATGACCTCAGTACCTTCCTTCCCCCAAGAGGAGGAGGATGGACTGCAATGTCAGCACAAGACCCAAGTCCCAGAGGTACTCTTCATTTGTTTTGTTTTGTTTTGTTTTTTCCATTATAGGGCCCGCAGCAGCTCTAGCCACCCAGTCTCTTTTACTTTTCCCAGCTGGAGACACTAAATCCAGCCCTGATGCACAGACAAGTGCACGTCACGAATACAGAGAGACTACAGGTAGACACTGGCTGGTCAAGTGCAGCCTCTGTAAAAAGTGAATGTGTCAGGACTCTTAAAATATAATACGAGTACATAATAGCTAGCAACATACATATATAGTCTAGAGGTTAGGTCAGTGTCAAACCTAGGGACCAAAAAGAAATGACGTTAGCACCTCTCCAGAATGCATCTCACCAGTGCAGAAGCCAACGAACAGCGCCTCGTGACCATACACACACATACACACATACACACACACAGGCTTCTAGAACATTTCAACAACAGTATAGTACACGCAACACGGCCCCTGCTAAACGAGAATGTAGGAATCTGAGTGCAGAAGGATACCGGCCATAGAACCGGCAGGTAGTGGGGAAAGCGAATAAGAAGAGGGGTCCAACTAGACTTAGTTAGTATATTAAGTCTCTGTATAATACATACGCTGCTCAACTTAGACTTTTCTTTGAAGATAATAAATCAAGATCAACTCCCTGTATTCATCTTTAACTCCTGCTCTTCAATTACCAAAATAACTTTAACCAAAACTCAAGACTCACCTATTACAAGATTGAAGAGTTACGTATATATAAATGTTGGCTACGAAGTTCTAACATTAAATGGTGGCAGTAACGATCGACTCTACGTCAACGAAACATCATTTCTACAAAAGCAGGCGAAACTGTCAGCTCCAGTTCTACAGGTGCTTCTACATTACTACAATTCTACGATCAAGCAAGTGAGTATACAATAAGAAGAACGAGTCTATGAATCTACGAGTCTACGAGTCTATGAGTCTAGGAGCATACAGTAGCAACGACGATATACGAGTGAGAATCAACAAGCTCTACGATTAACTACAAATAACAAGTCTACAAGACAACTCTAGAATCTTCTTCACGCAACTTCAATCAGAAGCAAGAAGAATAAAAAACAAAACAAGTAAAGGAAAAGAAAGACCAAAGCAACAAGCACTAAAACCCCAACATTCTCTCCCGCCTACCTCCATCGCTGACGCAGAGGTCAAGACACATGGCAAAACACCAGAGCCACATTTATAACGCATCTTACTCACCTTTCTTCACTCAGCTTACTCATCGCTACTCAGTTACTCACCACAGCTACCAGTGTGGGAAGCCAACGTCTCCATGTGTATCTGCTGAGACGACGTCGTCATGCGTGTTTGCTGAGACGGCGCCACGCCAATCAACGTGTGACTGACACCAGGCACTTCTCACCCACTACTCATTACTCATTATTCACATAGCTCCTACTCATACTCATTTATTTCCACAGTATTGAGTGGGAATTCGACGTTCTGTGGTGAGGTTCGCCTGTGACTACAGCTGTTAACCACTACATTCATCAGGCCATGGAATTCCTGAGTAATATCGTCCATCAACACAGCCCTAGAGTTATCGATAGGAGATCTCCATTCAACTCTGCATTTATCTTCTGAGATCAACAGTTGCTTCGACACGCCTCTCCGATCTGTATCAAGTGGGTGTAATTATACTTACTCATTTCTTCTCAGTGCTTAAAATAGGTACAATCAACTCCTTTACTTATTTTTATATATACACTTATACACTCACTATCCATCATTTATTACAACTCATTTACTCATCTATTTACTTAGGACATAAACAAAAGACGTATTTCATAACACCATACCTTAGCAACATGAATTCTTTTTAGCTAAGTGATATGACAGGAATATTTTTGCCTCCACCTGTAGTTAGCGCCCACTGCGGATACTCAATTAGGAGAGCACCAGGGCAACACACCCATCCTACAAAATTCACCACAAACTAAAGATAAAGAAACAAATACGTCAGTTCTAGATGATGATTGGCAAACCCCCTCTGATGTGGCAAGTGAGGACTTTGTCTCAGACTTGCATACCTATGAAAATATACTTAACAGGGTTCATCGTTCAGGGAGAACCTATTCCACTATTCCCTCACATAACGATAAACAAGTCCAAGTTAAATTAACAGAGCAACCAGTGAAAATGAATACCACAGATCAAGCTCAGGTATTCGTTTATCATGAGGATAAAACTGCCCCAAAATTCTCTGGCACAGAAAAAGATAGCAGTGACGTCATTTCATTGGTCAATCAGTGCGAACAGATCTTCATTAAAAGGCATATAAAAGATAAATAGGAGAAAATTGCTATTTTTTCCTCTTGCATTAGTCAGGAAAGATGTCCAGCAGGAGACTTGCAAAGGTCAGATAAGCTCCTCAAAGCTAAGACATATGATGAATTTAAAACTGAATTTTTGAAGAAATTTTCTGGAGGTATGAACTTTTTGCCAGGTATAATCCCAGAATTACATAAGATTGTAGATCTTGTAAGGGAGCACACTACAAATCATGTACTCAGTGAAATAACTGCTGATATCTCAACGATCAAAAGAACATTATTAGCTACCTTAGTAAACTCAAACTGGATAACAGGAGATGGAAAGATGTCCCCAGACCTCGTCGTGGACATCATTGGTTATGTAGCTGCCTTGTGTAAATTACCTGATACGACCCTTAAGATCGCCAAGACGATTGCGTACACCCCAGGCATGTGCTTACTAGACTTAATGAACGAGGTAGAGATGCAGTGTAGCAAAGCAGGGATGATCGAAACACAATCACATTCTAGTAGAATGAGAGTGTCTGAGACAGTATCAGCTGTGAAAACAGCTACAACTACCTCAAATAGAGAACAAAATCGATCGCGAACCGAAAGTAGGCAGAGCAAACAGCCAAACATGTCAAGGGTACGATCACAAACACCAAGCTACAGGCAGTTTCATAAGTTTCCGCGCAGCCCGAGCAGATCTCGCGCCACAGACACCACTAAATATGGGAAGTCACCTCGTAGATCACAGTCAGGAGAAAGTCCATTCTATGTCATTATTGTGCAAAACCAGGACACACAAGGAATGAATGCTTTATCAAAACAAAAGAGGATAGACAAAAGACACAAGGATTTGGTCTCTTCTGTAGACATCATCGGTGCCAAGGGCAATGGACCAGTAACTGCAAAACAGTAGAAAAATTAGTGTCTATGTTCAAATTGGGGGAAGACCAAGTCACGACAAAAAATGAACAAGCGTAAAGAAAAACAAGTCTAAAATTCACATAGGAGGCATGTTGGAAAATGAGTGTATCTTGATACCAGCTGTATGTCAGGATCAAAACGTTTCCTTATTTTTAGACACAGGCTCTCCAGTGAACTTAATAACACAAGAAGAAATAAATAGAATTTTTAGAAATAAGAAGAAAGTAACTTTTCTGGAAGAATCTGATTTAGACTTGTATACAGTAGATGGCAAACAAATCACAGTAAAAGGTATGATAAGGTTAACCATCAGTTTCACAGACTACAAGACCAATCTCTGCATTTTTTCATATCGTTGAAAACTTAGCAATAAAAGCTCATATGTTACTGGGCTTCAGATGCATAAGAACAGAGAAAATAACTTTACTCCCACAAATGAATGGAATAGACTTTGACAATGAATTCATAGAGGAAATACCTCACCGATTAGTAAAAGAGAACCAAAAAGAATTGGTAATATTAAAAGCTTAAACAAACATACACAAACAGATGAGTGTATAGATCCACTCCCCCCCCTCCTCAGCCTCCAGGACTAGACACCAGGTAACGGTACTGATTTATCAGTTTTTCCCGCCCATCTCACCAATGATTTAGTTATACCACCTAACTCCTATATGATTGTTACCATAAAGAGCAAGTTACGGAATAGTACTGTTCTAGTCTTGGATGAATTATGTAAAGTGAAGGGATTATCAGTAGAAAACGCATTATGTCAGATGAACGACGAAGGGCAAACTCAGATATTCATAATTAATCACATGAATGGGGAAGTTACAGTTGAAAAAGCGGACTTGCATAGTTAATATTGAAAAATGTCCCACCCCTGTGAAGGAAATAGTTGTAGCTGGAGTGACAAGTGAGATAAAATCTACGGATAGAGAAAGCATAAAAGAGAATTTAATTCACTCAGGTGAATTTGATGAAGAAAATGATTTGTTAACCCTGTTGGAAACACACAGGGGCACCGTAGCATTACCTGGAGAACAATTATGGTGTACTAACCTGATTAATCACAAGATTAATGTGCACCCAGATACACCACCAATTTTCGCACCGGCCTACCGGATCCCACAATCTCAGCGTACACTCGCAAATCAGTATGTCGATGAAATGTTAAATCTTGGAATTATTGAGCCATCAGTCTCCCCGTGGAATGCCCCATTATTCTTCGTGCCCAAATGAAATGGAGAAATGTGTGCGGTAGCAGATTACCGTAAACTAAACAATCACACAATCCCAGACCGATTTCCCATGCCATTGCTAAGCGACATCCTACAGAGTATTGGACCAGAAAATAATGTATTTTTCACGATCGATCTGCTAAGCGGTTATTATCAAATTCCTGTTGAACAGTAGTCATGTCAATACATTGCCTTTTCCACAAATAGAGGACACTATTAGTGTAGAAGGATGCCCATGGGACTGAGGACAGCCCTGGCCACATTCCAGCGTCTTATGAATTACGTATTGTCCGGAATTTTAGGACAAGGAATATTTGTTTATCTTGATATTATCATCGCAACAAAAGATATCACAGAACATCTCCAGAAATTAGACCTACTCTTACAAAAGCTTGGTGATGCTGGTTTAAAAATTAAGCTTTCTAAATGCAAAATTTGCTTTAAGGAAATAAATTTCTTAGGCCACAGATTAAGTTCTAATGGTATTCACACCACTGATGACAAAATACAGGCAGTGAGAGATTTTCCTGAACCCACTACGACTGACGAAGTTAGACAATTTTTAGGTCTAGCTGGGTACTATAGGTCATTCGTACCACAGTTCTCTCATATAGCCTTTCCTCTATTCCAACTACTCAAAAAAGATGCTATATTCCAATAGGAAGAAGAACAAAAACAAGCGCTTAACAAATTAAAAATTAAACTAACAAATGCACGTTGTTTGGCATATCCGGATTTCACAAAATCATTTATTATCTGTACAGACGCATCAGTTAAAGGATTAGGGGCTGTGCTGATGCAAGAAGATAAAAGAGGACAGAATCAACCAATTGCATTTGCCAGCAGACAAATAAAAGGTGCAGAGAAAATTATTGCACTACAGACTTAGAGGCACTTGCAGTGGTTTTTGCATTACAAAAGTTTCGAGATTTGGTATATGGTTACGAAATACACCTATTCACCGACCATAAACCGCTACTGGGTATGTTTAAAGAAAAACTCCTCTCTGGGAGGAGAGCAAGATGGAAATGTACAGTTGAAAACTACAATGTACTTATTCATTATATACAAGGTAAAATGAATCTAGTAGCTGACGCATTATCTAGGAGCTCGAACACAATTCAGGTTGCGGCATTAGATCTCATAGGGGACATCCCAAACCGCGATGATATCGCAAAAGCACAAAGACTTGATCCAATATGGTCTAAAGTTATATACAAGTTAGAAAGTGGAGATGACATACAATTACCCAAACTACATATACCACTCGAACAATTCACAGTAGTCAATAATACTTTATACAAGATCAACCCAGGACAACCAGAACGTCAAAGAAATAATAACCAATTGGTAGTACCTAATGACATGATACCCCAAGTATTGCGAACGATACACGATAGCCCACATGCAGGACATCCTGGAAAGGATAGGACATTCAAACAAGCCCAGTTGTTATATTACTGGCCATCATTACGAAAAGATATAAACAATCATATAGAAGGATCCGAATCATGTGCAAAACACAAAGGATACCCAATTTCATCTGCACCGATGGGTAATTACCCTGTACCACATCAACCATGGGACGTTGTCGCTGTTGATTTACGCAAGATGCCATTATCATACAATAATAACCAATACCTATTCGTAGCAACGGATCATTTTTCCCGTTATGTAATCTTAGTCCCAATTAAAGATAAAACAGCAGAGACAGTAGCAAAGGCATTAACAGATAATGTAATATGTGGCTTTACTACCCCAAAGGTACTAATAAGTGAAAATGGAGGAGAATTTATTTCTGAGATCTTACAAGAAATATGTAAACAATACAATATAAAAAAGGTTAATGTTTTAGCCTATCACCCAGCATCTCATGGGTTAGTAGAGAGACAAAACAAAAAAGTATTAGATGTGCTACGACACATTCTCAGTGAAAATTATGCAAGCTGGGATGATTGGATTCCCAGAGTAGAAGAATCAATTAATGGGTCTATTAATAAATCCATTGGTGACACACCACATTTCATTATATATGGCACAGATAAAAAACTACCATATGAGCTCCTAGAAGGTGACAGTCTGCCCATATACAACTACGATGATTACTCTAAACTCCGTTTACGTGAATTCCAGGACATGCAAAAAAAAAAAAAAAAGAGTCAAAAAACAATTAACGATGTCCAAGGAAGAAATGACGGAGGCATTTAATAAAAAGGCAAGAGATTCGCGTATCAGCTTAGGAGGCATTGTTTACGGTATCATTCATACGAGAGACAATAAATTATCCCCCAAATTTGAGGGCCCATACAGAGTAAATAACATAAAAGAAAACAAAGTTTTAATTAGGTCACTGTCAACTGGCGAAGAGAAACAAGTTCATATTGACCATTTCAAACGAGTTTCAAGGGAACTATCCAATAATTATTCAGCCTCGGATACCACCGAACAACCGAATGTAACCCATGAAACCAATCAAGAAAACAACAATAATTACAAAAATAAATTAAGGTCATATACCAAACAATCAAACATAGGTGCAACTGTTCCAATAAAATCTACAATACATCATTTACATGATTTAAATATCGATTTAAACTCCTTCTATAAATGAAATAACAATCAAGTTATTGTTCTACGTTAGTCAACCATAACTCTCATCATCACTGTCATATTAGAAAATTAATAGATTTTTTTGTCGGTAGATAACGATGAAGGGACTTATGCTATGGATTCTCCTCTACATAGCAAGAGGATATGCGCACTTAGACCCCTAACGCATAGTACGGTAAGGATGCCTCATAGCTCCAACAGCCACGACGTCAATCGTAAAAGATGTCATGAGTATTGAAATCAGTCTGGATTACTTATATGAATTACCTTCTTATCTAGAAAATCTTGCGATGCCTATGCGAACCCTGGACTTCATGATAGGAGGCTATGTTTCACAAGCACATAACACAAAGGAAGTGGATGAAATAGTGAAGTTAGTGAAATGGAAAATAGAACAGGCTTAGTCAACTATGCTCATCATGATCCAAGATCTCCCATCTCATGGAAAGGAGGTATTGAGCGACAAGAACATCACACGTACCCGGTACTCGCCAAAAGCGAGGTTTGTTCGACCTGGGTGGTGCAGTTCTTGGGAACATCTTTCGATTGGTTACAGAGGAAGACCTTCAAGAAATAAACAACAAATTTAATAAAATAGCTCAGGTACTAACATACCAAGATAAATTCATCGCAGGACATAACTCAGCAATGAAGACAATCGTGAAAAATCTGAAAACGGCGAAAAACATAACCCTCGAAAGTGTAGATAAAATAAATGAAATGGAAGGTAACATAACACTTTTCCAACACTTCTCCATCATCACGGAACACATTGACACAATTCTACTCCAATTAGACAACACTAGAGTTCGTTACAGGGCATTTATGCAAGGAATTTCGAATGCCGGTGATGGCAAGATCACGATTGACTTACTTCCAGTTCATGAGCTACGTCAGATAATTAGTCAAGACATACATAAAAATGAATTGAAGCCTTTGTTCTGAAGCAGGGAATTCATGCGATATTATCCATATTTAGAAGCAACACTAACACCAACATCAGTAGTAGTTCATGTACCATTCATAACTGACGACCTGTTCACAGTATACCAAATACACCCCTTCCCTTCTAAGAATAATAACACTTTGGTTATCATCAACATCAACTCAGACACCGAACTCATCATGGTCTCCAAGAGACGGAGCACTGTCACTTTCGCAAGTGAATCAACGATTGAACGAAAGTGTCGCACATCCTTACCTGCTGTTCACCTTTGTCCTGCGTACATTTTCACGTTTTAGCCTACTGAAACAGTCCCTTGTGAAATGGCTATCATCAGAAATCACAACATTTATAATCACTGCAACTTTACTTTTGCTCCAGATAAGCTTGTACACCATCAACGCATCGGACGCTCACAGTTTTTTATTTCACTCATAACACATCAGTTTACATAGTCTGTCCAGATATACCACCATCTCATACTTCAGCATCAGGATTATACATAGCACCAGACTACTGTGCGGTATTTACACCATCCATGTCTACTTTATCCACCATCAATCACTACGCCATCCTCAATCATACATACAAACATTTCCACCCACTGCCTGATATGAACTTAAACATGAGCACAAGTATTAAGTTGACTTCACCTAAGTTTGAAACTATGCAACTGATCAATGAAACAATGAAGCCCTGGGAAGATTTGAGTTTGAGTATGTTCAACCCATATTATGTGTATAGCCCAGCACCTACTGTCTTTATAATCTTCTGTATTGTATTTGCAGTAGTGCTGTTCGCAATGCACAGAATGCATGCAAGAACTGCAAATTTGGAGTCAGTATTTAGTGGGGGTAGAGTAAGCATCCAAGTTAACCCCCCTGAATGAAGTGTACATATTTTGAATATAGTATTAATTTTATTTAAAAGAAGAAGAAAAAGAAGAAGAATGACATGATATAGAAGTATACCAGTATCATTATCTCTATATGAAATATTAATAGCTCTTAACTTTGAACTATTTTTTTTTTTGCATATATGCATATTACTATTATACATACACATCTTACAAAATGTAATACAATAACCAATTTAACCATATTGCATTTACTCAATTATGTATACAACTTGTTTAAAATGTAATATTATTGAATCATTGCAATATTACCATGAATATTATATCTGTGCAATATTGTAATCAATATTATGTATTTAGAGTGAAGAAGAAGAATATTATGTATTAAGAGATTAGCATATGTCAGTGATGATTGCTGTCAGAGGACCGCCAGCTGCATGACCGAGCGATGTCAAGACTCTAAAATATCATAATACATAATAGCTAGCAACATACATATATAGTCTAGAGGTTAGGTCAATGTCAAACCTAAGGGCCAAAAGGAAATGACGTTAGCACCTCTCCAGAATGCATCTCACCAGCACAGTAGCCCACAAACAGCGTCTCGTGACCATACACACACATACACACACACAGGCTTCTAGAACATTTCAACAACAGTATGGTACACGTGACACGGCCCCTGCTAAACGAGAATGTAGGAATCTGAGCGCAGAAGGAGACTGGCCATAGAACCGGCAAGTAGTGGAGAGAGCGAATAAGAAGAGGGGTCCAACTAGACTTAGTTAGTATATTAGGTCTCTGTATAATACATACGCTGCTCAACTTAGACTTTTCTTTGAAGGTAATAAATCAACTCCCTGTATTCATCTTTAACTCCTCCTGCTCTTCAATTACCAAAATAACTTTAACCAAAGCAAGACTCACCTATTACAGGATTAATTACATATATATAAATGTTGGCTACGAAGTTCTAACAAACGCATCTCAACTGCTCAGGTCTGCCTTTATAACATGTAGTAGGGTCCACACTGAAAGTGTGGAACGTGTTCCAGTGAGCGAGCAAGCAAGTTAGGCAGTACTGAATATTGTTTCATGTGGCTCATCATCTTCCTCTGATTTCATGACCTTAAAATACTAAAAAGAACTTATTAGATTACACCTATAATATTCCCTCACACTTCCTTGAACCAACTCTCTCAGCAATCGTCGGAAAATAATGCTGCAGCTACTCATGCAACCTTAGACCGTTACATCTTGCGCAGCCAGCTGTTACACTAATCTGTCTTATAAAAAACCGTTTCCTAGATTTACTGAAAACTATTGGGAATTACGGGTTGTCTATGAAATGAAAATAATTAAGGATTTTTATGCGATTTCCAAATTGGAGTCTATCTTTCTTGTAACTCCAAAATTGGTTGAGATATCCAAAAAAGTTCTCTGCTGTACTACAGAGGTTTCCTCCCGACCCCTGGCCCCATTTCTTGCTGATGCGATAAATCTTTTGCTCGGGTACATACCGGTATATTGGGGGTTCAAACTGTGACTAAATTTGGTGTTCTTGCTCGTTTCGCTCGCTCGAACAAGAAACAGCATACTGGACATATTGCTGTAGAAACACACACACACACACACACACACACACACACACACACACACACACACACACACACACACACACACACACACAACGCACTAAGACCACAAATACCCAGGCAAGCGAATCATGCAATAAAGATTTACCAGTCACACATCAACGGCATTAACACAAAGACCACAGCATTACACTACTTTCTTCACACAAGCAAAACTGACATAACATTAATACAGGAGAATAAAATCACAAACAGGTCCAACATTTCCCACTTCACAAACTACAGACAGACAAAGAGAACAGACAACAGGGAAATAGGTGGCTTCATCACCTTCATATAAAAAGAAACAAACAGTACACAACAAACAGAACAACACGTACCTAATGACGACACTACAGAAGTTAGTACAATTCAACATACATGATGAAACACGCAATACTGTCAGCATCAACATACCATCACTGACATCATGCATCTCAGGATACACCCTATCTCTCACTCTGCTCTAGAACATCCAGACATAATATTAGCCAATGATTTGAATGTAAGGAACCCCTCATGGTGAAACACGCACACACAAGACAACGTAAACACGTGACGTAATGACCAACGACCACACCCCAACACGTCCTTCACTTACTCAATAAGATGGCCTCCTCCCCTGACATCACTTTATAAACTCCTACATTACCCATTCATACTTTTTGGTAAATAATAAATGATCTTTCATTGGATCATGTACCCATTGTCATATCACTATAAAACTGATTCTGAATTTTCAAAAAAATCACTATTGACACACTAGAAAATTGGATATGGTTCACCCAAAACTTTCAGCAAGCATACACGGTTGTTACCAGACACGAAAACGGCCAGAAAATCTCATATTCCAAATGACATGACTAAAAACTTCAACTCTAATTTTTCTCCCTAAGCAAAGTAACTTATCAAGGACAAACTAATTCAAGAGTAAGACTCATTTCATTCCAGGAGAACCAGAAACCATGCATAACTTAAACATCATAAAATATCAAGGCACACAAGCAAGAAAACCGAAAAACAACTTCATTGACAACTCTGATCATAGAACGAACAGCAGTAAATTCAGGAAAACAATTAGAAATAATTCATACATCAAAAACGTGACCCTCATCAACTAATGATGCATTACCAAACAATGATGAAGCCATCTTTTGCAAGAAGGAACTAGGAAGAACCTAATAAACTGTTGTACATCAATTATAAAAATCTCAAAATAGCCACAAAAAACGTAATTAGCTTAATAAAATCTTTTATATCAACATGGAAGAAATTTATAAAATGGGCGGGTAATTTTTTCTCAGGCAGTCGAGCCAAGGTCTTATATCAAAGTCTTAAATGCAGAATGCCATTAAGTGGTGTATGAGAGGGCTGTCCTTTCACCCAAACACTTTAATCTTATTCTCTGTGACCAGCACACACCTCCCCCTTTGGTAACAGCACTGTGCTATAACAACGACTTGGCAATAGCTTCACAACATTGCAAAGTTCATTAAGTAACAGTTTAACCCTTTATTTATATTCACTAGAATGGCTGCGATAAAAGAGATTAAGTTCCCTACCAACCAAATCAACCATTACCTGCTTCACTCCAGACAGACGTGAATCTAAGCGCACATTTAATGTTTCCCTCTTAACTGACCACTCCCATTGGACAGACACACCAAAATTCTAGGACTTACCCTGGGCATGAAAGGATGCGAAGATGTGTAATGGATGCAAGGGCTTATAGAGGTTGGAGGAGTGGACTTTCTGACCACTACTTGGTGGTGGCCAGAATTAGGATCCAAGTAAGATGGAGAAATAGAAGAAGGGAAAGGCGAGAGGAAGGAGTAGTTGCAAGGAGAGTGGAAAGGTTACAAGAGGATGAGAAAAAGGCAGAGTATAAGAGAGAAGTGGAGGAACGATTGGGCAAATATGAATTGGAGCAGATGGGGGATATGGAAGGTGTGTGCAGGATATTTACAGAAGAAATACGTGCAGCATGTGATGTGGTGTGTGGGAGGAAGAGAAGACGGTGGGGGGTGCAAGGAACAGCGTGGTGGACTGAAGAGGTGAGACAGGCTGTGGCACAAAAGAAGAAAGCATATAATGAATGGATGAGAAATAGGGGCGTGGAAGAAGTTGAGAGGTGGAAGAGAGAGTTATATGTAGAAAGAAAGAGAGAGGTGAAAAGATTAGTAAGAGAGAGTAAGAAGAGAGTGGATGAGGAATTTGGAAGGAATTTGAGTGTAAAGTGGAGGGACTGTAAGAAAATGTTCTGGAAAGAGGTGAAGAGAGTAAGACAGGGTGGAAGTGAGGTTAGCAGGGGAGTGAAAGATAAAAATGGTAAATTACTAGTGGAGAAAGGAGAAAAAGTGAGCAGATGGAGAGAACACTTTAAGGAATTGTTGAACATACAGGATGGAAGTAATGCAAGTATAAGTGGCTGAGGAATGGCTGGGAGAAGGAGGGAGCTGAGAAGACAGGAAGAAATTTGTGGGATAGAAGTTGTGGAAGCAATGAAAAAAGTTAAATTGGGGAAAGCCCCAGGAATTGATGGAGTGTGTGGCGAAATGCTGCAGCATGGGGGAGAGATTGTAGTAGAATGGATATGGAAGATGTGTAGATTGGCCTGGGAGGAAGGTAGTGTCCCGGAGGATTGGAAGTAAGTATAATTATTCCCTTGTACAAAGGAAAAGGGGAAAAAGAAGTGTGTGGTAATCATAGGGGCATTTGTCTTCTTAGTATAACAGGAAAAGTGTATGGTAGGATACTTATTGACAGAGTTAGAGAAAGAACAGAGGAATTAGTTGGAGAAGAACAGGGAGGCTTTAGGAAGGGAAGAGGTTGTGTAGATCAGATATTCATTCTTAGATCTTTAGTGGAAAAGTTTCTAGAGAAGGGAAAGAAGTTGTGTGTGGCTTTCATGGATTTAGAGAAAGCATATGACAGGGTGGATATACAAGGATTGTGGAAAGTATTAAGAATATATGGAGTAGATGGGAAGTTGTTGAATGCTGTGAAGAGTATGTATGATGGTGCTAAGGCTTCAGTGCGTGTGGATGGTGAACTAAGTGAATTTTTCTCTTTGAAGGTTGGGTTGAAACAGGGATGTGTCATGTCTCCATGGTTGTTCAATTTGTACATGGATGGGGTAATAAAAGAGGTACAAGGTAGGGCGGTGGATGTTGGAGTGGCCCTGGTGAGAGAGGATGATGTTTGGAAACTCCCTGTACTGTTGTTTGCAGATGATACTGTGTTGTTGAGTGAAAACGAAGGGGAGCTGCAAGGCTTGGTGGATGAGTTTGGGAGAGTGTGTAAGAAACGGAATCTAAAGGTGAATGTAGGGAAGAGTAAAGTGATGGTCTTTTAGAGAGGTGAAGTCAGTGAATGTAGAGCGAGGTTGAATGGTGAGGAATTGGAAAATGTGAGTACGTTTAAGTACTTGGGCAGTGTGATGAGTAAGAACATCATTTGCGTAGCCTGCTCTGGTAGTTTTACTGGATCCTTTTATACAGACCCTTCCTTTGTTTGCAGGATGTGCAAACTATGTCAGAGCTTGAAAGACAAGGTGACCAGAGCCACAAATGAAATTAACAGCCTGACCCATAAAGTTGATGTGCTGGAGGAGTTCATTGCGAACAACATTGGACACACTGTGGATGATAGCCCCACTGCTCGGCCAATCGCTGTCCAGACTGACCATCCTCCTCCTGCTGTAATTACTTCTCCCCCTACCGTACAGAATGAGTTCCAGCCAATGTGGAGTGGTGCCAGGCTTGTGAGAAAAAGCATCATCATTCCAGTAACCACGTACAATAAATTTAAGATTCTCACAGAAGGCACGGGTTGTGGGGGACTCCATTATCCGTGATCAGTTGATGGAATTCTGTGGCAGGGCACCCTCTAAACGAAAGCATTTTTGTATTCCAGGTGCAGGAGTAGATGACGTAACAGAGGCTGTGGATGACATTTTTGAGAATGCGGAATATAACAGCCCTGTTATCATTCATACAGGTACCAATGATATCATGAGACCCCAGTCAAAGGAGCTGATGGAGAAGTACAGGAAGATGATCCGATGCTATGAGGAGAAAACTAACCATTTTTTAATTTCAGGCATACTACCAAGGAATAATGCAGGGAATGCCTTCTTCAACAGAGCATTTAGTATAAATAGTATAAATAGCAGAGTGAAGTCACTTTGCTTACAGGAAGGAGTTGAGTTCACTGACATTTGGAACCAGTTTTACGAGCAGCGAACACTATTTGCGAATGATGGACTGCACTTGAATGCTGTTGGTTCTGCCTGTCTCAGTCATTTGCTTAGTGATGCTGTAATTTTTTTCTGGAGAAAAAACAAGCATCACGAGAGGCAAACGTAGATGTCATACAATCCGAGAAACCAATAAATAATGAAAGCTCCCAACATCAGAAAACACATTAAAGCTATTCTTGTAAATGCGCGTAGTCTACGTAATAAATTTTCCAATTTAGATGCCCTTGTCTTTACCGAAGATTATGATGTAATTGGTATAACAGAATCGTGGCTAGATACTGAGCAGATAGAATTTCTAGCAGAGTTTAATTTACCAGACTATCACATTTTTTGTAGTGAAAGGAAGTATCGAGCAGGAGGCGGTGTGATGTTACATATTAAATCAGGATTTCTTCCAGTCAAAATTACCAACCCATGTATTGAAAACGTTGACACTATTTATATTCAGCTTAGAAATGAATCATCATAAAATCACTCTTAGGTTAATTTATCGTCCACCTGGTCAGCCACTCAACATCGATAATGAAATCTACAATCAAATTGCTCAAATATCTTGTATGCAAAGCACCGTAATATTTGGTGATTTTAATTTACCAGTTCCAGAATGGGGAGAAGCTCTATCCTCACACACAGGGTTAGACCTGTATACAAACTTGCAGGAAAGATTCTTATATCAATTTGTAAATTATCCGACACATGGATCTAACATGCTAGATCCATGTAGTGAGTAACATTATTGTAGGAGAAGAATTTAGTACAAGTGATCATCGCATAGTTACATATTTTAACATCAGAGTTAGTGAAGACAGTGTCAGCGCCAGTTGCGAGAAAGTGCCCGACTTTTAGAGAGCAAACTTTAAGAAATGAAGGCAATTGTAGGTGCAGCTGACTGGCATCCCATTGTTGAAACTTTAGATATCAATGATGCATGTAAATTTTTTACAGAAACTCTCAACAATGCCGTCAGGTTATGTATTCCAATGCAGAACAGAAGGCCTGCCAAGAATTCTAAACCCAAGTGGTGGAACTCCGACATTAAACACTATCTGGAAGCAAAAAATCTTGCAAATAAGAATTATAATACCACAAAGAATCAAAGTGACAAAAATTAATACGATTCCCTTCGACGAAAAGCCAAAAAATTTATTAAATGCAGTAAGAAAAACCTCGAGGCACATGTTGCAAGTATCGTAAATCAAGTCCCAAAGAATTTTTCCGTTACATACAAAGCAAAAAGGTAATAACTCCATCAATCGGTCCCTTAGTCACAGAAAACGGTGAGCACAGTGATGATGAAACTATGATGGCGAAATTTCTTAATACTTTCTTCGTGTCAGTATTTACAACAGAAAATATACATACTATTCATACTGTTTCCCCCATTCCCATAGAAGAGGACAACATAATCACTGACATTACAGTTAGCGATCGTGAAGTACTGCTTGCGATATACAAATTAAAAGAGAATAAAACACCAGGACTGGACAAAATATTTCCACGTGTATTGAAGGAACTACAGAATGAAATATTAAAGCCCTTATCTGAACTTTTTAACTTATCACTTAAGAGCAGTAAGGTGCCACATGAATGGAAGCTTGCTAACGTAACTTCAATATTAAAAAAGGGCAACAGAGCCCAACCAGAAAACTACCGACCAGTTAGTTTAACATTGGTGGTTTGCAAATTGCTTGAAACTATTATCAGAGACAAGTTTGTGAAACACTTGGAAACAAACAGTCTCATAAAAGATTCGCAACATGGTTTTCGTAATAATCGCTCTTGCCTCACGAATCTGCTTGACTTTTTCAACTATATACTGAACATGTATGACGAGACAAAATCTGTTGATGTGGTCTACCTCGATTTTCAAAAGGCTTTTGACAAAGTTCCACACAAAAGACTCCTTCAGAAGCTAAAGGCACATGGTTTCACCGGCAGTGTTCTCGGATGGGTAGAAGATTGGCTCACCGGACGAAAGCAGAGAGTTGTAGTAAATGGAAAAGAGTCAGACTGGATAAACGTTACAAGTGGAGTGCCGCAGGGTTCAGTGTTAGGTCCTATTCTTTTCTTAATATATGTAAATGATATTGACGAAGGATTGTGTTGTAAGATTTCAAAATTTGCTGATGATACTAAAATAGGTAACAGAGCAGATACAGCACTGCAAAGGTAGGCAATTCAAAGAGATCTTGATCAACTGTTTAACTGGGCCCAGATCTGGCAAATGGATTTCAATATTAATAAATGCAAAGTGCTTGACATTGGCAGTAAAAATGTAAGAGCTATTGATAGCATGAATAATGTTCAACTTGATAGGGTAAACCATGAAAAAGACTTAGGAGTTATAATAACAAACGATTTGAAACCAAGCAAACAATGTACAGAAGCTGTGAAAAAAGCCAATAAATTGATTGGATTCATAGACAGAGCATTTGAATATAATTCCGATAATATTGTCCTCACTTTGTATAATTCCTTAGTACGTCCGCACTTGGAGTATTGCATTCAATTTTGGTCACTGTATTATAATAAAGGATATGAAAAAGCTTGAAAGATGCAGCGAAGGATGACAAAGATGATACCTAGATTGAGAAGTAAACCGTACGAGGAACTTTTAGAAGCCCTGAATCTCTTTACCCTAACTAAACGCAGGATATGAGATTTAATTCAAGTATTCAAAATATTCAAAGGACATGATAACATGGCTGTCGTTAAATACTTCACAGTTGATCACTCGAATAATACTAGAAGCAATGGGCATAAAATAACTGGCAAACGATTCCAGTCGCATGAAGCTAAGCATTTCTTCTTGAACAGAGTTGTAAATATATGGAGTAAATTGCCCTCCAACGTAGTAAATTGTAATACAGTACAAACCTTTAAAGGTCGCCTGGATAAGTATTTGTCGTCTAACCCCTAGCATAATATGTTTACTCCTGAATAAAACACATGTATATGTATAATTTTCTATTTTATTTTATTTAGTTTTCTAGAGCCTGGATCACTTTATTAAATGCAAATATAGTATATGCACAGACTAGGTTATGCACAGATAGCCCTGAGTTAATGGTCACTACTTATACTTTCGACCTGTGATGGGCTGTGGATCACTGAGGGTCCTTGTTAGTTAAGTGGCCACCATCGGGATTTTTTTTTTTTTTAATGTACCAGGGGTCACTACTTCAGGAGGTGACTTGTGTGCTTGTCCTGCTTGGGAAAGTTCCTAGTCTCAGTGGAATGAAAGGAGCTGAGGCCTGATTGACTGCCGCCTACCTTAATAGCGCCAGGCAAGGCTGCCGCACCACCGCTGAACATCCACACTTTGCACTGTGCAAATTCCACGATGTGTCCGTAGACGTCCCGTTTACTCAATGTACCCATACATAGTATCATGCATTAGTTATTTATTAATTCAATAATTCATTTTACTTTACTGCTTTCTCTTTCAGGTTATTAATACTGGTAGCTTATAGATAATGTATTATTGAATGTAACTTTTTCTTTTCAGTCTTTCCTATGAAATTTCCATGTCAATTTTTCTATGCTTCATGGTGGTCTTTCTCACTTTTTCTTGCCAGTTTTAACTGGAGGGTTTGGAGGCGGGGGGAGCCTTCTTGCTTTACTATCCTTATCCTTCAGCATGTAGAGTTAGATCTTGTAGTCATAGTCTACTTAGTAACAAACGGCCTCGAAAGGACCATATGGTCTGTTGCTGTTTGTTTTCCTTTGTACTCCCTTGTTCTCTCTCTCTCTCTCTCTCTCTCTCTCTCACACACACACACACACACACACACACACACACACACACACACACACACACACACACACACACACACACACACACACACACACACACGCAACGTTTTGCTGTTAATCCCTCTAGTTCAGTTATGTATTTTCTTCTTTTATGCTTGCTCCCACCTGGCCATTTATTCAACCTGGGTGAAAAATACTCTAATACTGAATAGGTTAATAAACAAAGTATCGATCCTGCCAATTTCGAGTCTCTCCTAAGCTGAAAAAAAGTAGCCAAATGGTGGGTAGATTAAAATATAAAGCATATCATTGAAAAGAAGTAGTGAACCCCATAGAAATTACAGAAATATTTCCTGTCCAAGTTTTATTGTTGCGGAAATGTTGCCTATCCATGTTTTATTGTTGCGGAAATGTTGCTTATCCATGTTTTATTGTTGCGGAAATGTTGCTTATCCATGTTTTATTGTTGCGGAAATGTTGCCTATCCATGTATAATTGATGCGGAAATGTTGCCTATCCATGTTTTATTGTTGCGGAAATGTTGCCTATCCATGTTTTATTTACAGAAAAGTTGCCTATCCATGTTTCATTGTTGCGGAAAAGTTGCCTATCGATATTTTAGTTGCAGAAATTTTGCCTATCCGAGTTTAATTGTGTCATTGTAGGAACTAAAAATGAGATCTGTCTCTTCTCCCCTTGGGGCTAAGATGCAAATTGTGTGTGTGTGTGTGTGTGTGTGTGTGTGTGTGTGTGTGTGTGTGTGTAAGAGTGAATTGGGAGTGTGTTGTCCTGTCTCTGGTACCTTCCTTTCTTTGAGGGGAAGCAGCCTAGGTATATAGAGACAGATGTTTAATTGTTGCAGAAATGTTGCCTAGCTACATTTTAGTTGCAGAAATTTTCCCTATCCATGTTTAATTGTTGCGGATAAATTGACTATCCATGTTTTTTTTGTTGCAGAAAAATGGATTCTCAGTTTTATTTGCCAAAAAAATTGTCAATCCAAGGTCTATTGTTGAAGAAAAATTACCTACCTACGATTAATTATTGCAGAAAAATTGCATATCCAAGGTTCATTGTTGCAAAGAAATTGTGTATCCAAGTTTTATTGTTGCAGAGTAATTTCCTACTCAAGCTTCTCTTACCTATAAAGCTGATCTGCTCGTCCACACCATTAACAATATCACTTGTCTTGAAAAATTTGTAACATCCTAGGGCACATTTCTGACTTAACAATGAGGACTGACAGGCACATAATCTCGGCGGTTAATGTGGCTCCCTAATATCTTTTTCAAAACGAATTATTTTTGCTTATTACTTCTTACTGTCCTATCCTGTGTTATATAAAGTCTTCCAATGTCGCCACACTTTGCTTAATTAACGTACAAAAGGATATTAACCAGACATATCCAAATATAAATCGCTAAGGCAAAGATGCTAGGGAGCCTCCTTGCCCGACGAGAATAGGGGACTTAACAATGATGACCGAGTTGCCATTGAGGAGTAGCTTAACAACGAGTCCAGTAAGGTGGATATTACAGGAACCATTTCTGCTGCCCTCAAGCGGGGTCCAGTTCGGTAGAGATGTGTCCTGCAGTCGTAATGGACCCAGGTTCGAATCTCAGCTGGGACAGACAACAGTTTAAGGATTTCAGTTTCATAAAAGCAGACTTTACTGCTCTACGAGAGGACCCACCGACATATTGTAAAAATACCACAGTTAATACCAATACAGCAGCTCTGTATGGGACAGCCCTGACATGTGGGTGTTAGTGCCGAAGGGGTGGTATGTGGAGGTGCAGAGAATATAGGAGGACTGCTGGCCCTTGGAACGGGTTGTGAAGCCTATGCCCAGAATCGAACACATAAAAGAAAATAGTTGTGTTACACTCTGAACGTAGCAGTTAGGGTTCACATCCTAAGTGACTCTGGAGATTTCGTAACACTTACTCCTCAGCAATTCGTTCAGCACAGTACACTTTAGTATCTTCTTGAATGTTTCTGATACACATTATAGAGGTCCTGAAACAACATAACCAAGATACAAGATAACAGAAGAAGAACAATAAGAACCTGATGCTAAAATCCAGCTCAGAGTCGGATCGTCGGCTACAAGTCATGTTTGTTTTGCGGGCTGTGAACACTGACATGGCGTGGTTAAAGAAATGTATTAACGGAAGAGATAAGTCATATTACATGCGTGAGTACTGAAACAGGGAATGTAAATAAATGTCGGAAAGAATACCAATAGAGGCAAGGAAAGACATGATATTACGGAAGGAAAAATACGGCGATTCTCGGAGGATGTCTTCAAGAAGGGGGGGGGACGTCGAAGGTGAGTCAAGAAAGGAAAACCCCGCTGAGGGGGGTCACCTTGACGTGGTGGCGGGGCTTGAAGCATGGTTGGCGGTGCCACCTACTTTGGAGGCATGGCTACCTTTGTAGGGTTCGGCATTTGTCGGCCTCGTGGACCAAGCATCCCCTACATCACTGGTGGAGGAGGCCCACTGGTGATGTTAGTCCATGCCCTTTGCCATCTAGGGTGGGACTGTTGCCTCCCCACGTGTTTGCCGTGCGTGGCGTCCCGTAATGCTGGGAGACGGAGTCCTGGGGGTTGAACAATGCTGCACGCTGCGCCCTGCAGCTAGCAATACACCTCTTTGGTCCCTTATTCTGGCTAGACAGGCTGCCTGGTTGGGCCCGACTAGGTCAATCGGCTGGTCATGCGTTGGCTAGGGTCAAGTGGGCACTGGGGGGCCTGGTGGCTCCTATCGTCCTGGAGTCACCCTTGCCTAGGTCCCCCAGTGGTTACCTGCATATACTCCTCCGCTACCCCTGGGGTCGTCAGTGGTACTGGCCCTGACATATGACCTCCCCCCGTTGGGCTCCGTGGTGGGTGGGGGGGTGGGGGAATGAAGTGTTTTGTTATGTATTATGGATTCTTTATTTAATCCACATCATCCACAATTAAACAAGTTCTTAGTCATACGTGGTCCTGCTGGGGTAGACCTCCGGAAATGTGACATTTTCCGTACCCATCGAGAACTGGTCACTGCTTGTGGTGCGACCCCTAAAGTTGTTCCACAGGCTGATGGCAGTTTGTTGGTAGAGGTGTCTGACCCTTCTCAGAGTGCGACTATCCTATCTTTATCAGAGCTTTCTGGTCAGTCAGTTACATGCTCCCCCCACGCTTCATTGAATCATTCTCGTGGCGTTGTCTATGCTAAGGAACTACTGGCTTATGATGAGGCATGCCTTGTTGAAGAGTTGTCTGCCCAGAATGTAATAAAGATTGAGAGGATTAAGAAGAAGGTAAATGGTGACCTTGTGCCAACTCCATCCTTGATTGTGACCTTTGATTCCTTGAGCCTCCCTGCTGTCCTTAACGCTGCATGGTACCGATACAGAGTTAGGCCATATGTCCCTATGCCTCGTAGATGTTTCCACTGCCAGCGTTTCGATCATATTGGCCGAACTTGTAGGTGCCTTGCCGTAGGTCTTCCAGCAGTCTGTGCATCATGTAGTTTAGATGCTCATGAGGGTGTGGAATGCCCTGGCCCTGTATCTTGTGTCAATTGTGGTGGTAAGCATGCTGCTACTTCTAAATTTTGTGATCATTACAAAATGGAACATGAAATTTTGTCTCTCAGAGCCTCCAAGAGGCTGAGTTTTACCGAAGCTAAGACCCATGTCTTGTCTATGTATGTCCGCCCTGGTGTGTCCTTTGCTTCTATTCTTTCTCGGTCAAAGCCTGTTGTGCACCATCATGGAGCCCCTGCTCCACATTCTGACCCTCCTCCTCGTCCCTTGTATGATACCAGACGACCTATTATTCCTCCTCGTGGTCGCTCAGAGAACGTAGTACCTTTGCAGTCTGCATCTCGTGCGGCTACTGCTCCTGTACCGGCTGTTACTCCTGTATCGGCTGCTACTACTGTACCAGCAGCTACCCCTGTACCGGCTGCTACTCCTGTACTGGCTGCTGCTCCTGTACTGGCTGCTGCTACTCTACCAACTGATACTCCTGTTCTGACTACTACTGTATCAGCTGCTTCTCCCGTAACGGCTGCTGCTCCTGTACCATCTGCTTGCTTTACTACTAGTGTTCAGTCTACTCCACAGTGTTCCTCTACGGATTCTAGTGCATCCTCAAGTTCTGGCATAGAGATTGAGATTGCGTCTGCCAACCTCAAACGGGTGAGGAGTGAGGAGTCTTTGGGTGGTTCCCCTCCCCCTAAGGTTCAAACTTCTGTGCCACATGAGGACTCTGAGGAGGCTCTTCGCTCGGCAACCCAGACAGTGGTGGCGTCTAAGTCAATGGGTGTTCTTGATGGTCTTTCTAAGATCCCAGTCCCTGCATCTTGCTCAGGTGTGGCGGGGTCTGGGCCTTTGGATACTCAAAGGGCTCAGTCGCCCGCTCACTCTGATCAGTTACCTGGCAGCCAGGCCTTGGTAGATTCAGTTGGGGAGGGTTTGGTTGGCCCCAAGGTGCCATCCAGACCCCCACATGGGGGTGTGGCCAGAACGAGTGGGTCTTCCAGGAAGGTGTCTGTGCCTCGGGCTCATTCTGGCGATGGGCGGGATCGATCCCGGGGTAAGGGCCCTTCCACCCATGGAAACTCTAAATCTTCATTGTCTTCTCGTTTGGTAAGGCAGAGCTACACGCCTAGGAAGAAGGGTTTTCACACTCTTCCCAGTGAGGTTGCTACATAGCCTTGATATTTCGCATTTCATATATTTATTACTATTCATTATGACTCAATCAGTACCACTTTGTCTCCAATGGAATTGTAGAGGTGCCATGGTGAATTGGGAGGAATTGCAGTTATTACTCTCTGCTCTGAGCCCACTCTGTGTCTGTCTTCAGGAGACAATGCTGGGGGATAAACAGTTCCCTTCTATTAGGGGGTATGAGGTCTTCCATGCATCTCCTCCTGGCGGTCACAGAGGTGGATGTGCAATTTTGTGCTGTTCTGATGTCCCCTTTATTTCCTTTGCGATAGTCTCCCCTTCAAGTTCTAGCAGTACAGATGCACGTTGGGAGGTGCTATACCATCTGTTGTCTGTACCTTCCACCTTCCATCCCTGTTATGCATGCTGATCTGGAAACCCTTATCAGCCAACTTTCACCCCCTTTTCTTCTCCTTGGTGACCTTAATGGCCGCCATCCTTTGTGGGGTGACTCACTTTCAAATCCCCGGGGTGATCTTCTTGCTTCTTTGGTTGGGGATTTAGATTTGGTTGTCCTCAACGATGGAAGGTCGACCCATTTCCATGTTCAGACTGGCACGTACTCTGTCATTGACCTCACCATCTCCTCTGATTGTGCTCTTGATTTTTCTTGGGTGGTTTTGGATGATCTGCATGGCAGTGACCATTATCCCGTGTTGGTCCAGACTACTCGCTCTGTTCCTGCAGCCCGTATGCCACGCTGGTGTCTGGATAGGGCTGATTGGTCTCTCTTTGAGGAACTATGTGTATTTGCCAACAGGGTTACTGATTTTTCAACTGTCGATGATGCTGAACATTCTTTTACTAAGACCATTTTTCAGCAGGGGTTCATTCCATCCCATGGACTTCTGGTGTTTTTTCCCAGAGACCTGTGCCATGATGGAATGACGACTGCTCTGTAGCAAAGGGAGCTTACATAGTGGCTGCCCGTCGGTATTTTGCCAATTGTGATGTTGTTTTCCTAAAAATCCAGTTTCGCAAAGCACGTGCTCACTACAGATGGGTCATGAAGAATGCGCGCCGAAACTCGTGGAGGTCGTATGTTTCTACAGTTACATCCTCTACTCCAATGCCTAGTGTGTGGAAAAAGGTGCACAAGATTTCTGGTAGGTTCACACCACCCTCTCCACCGGTGTTGCGACTTCACGGAAACCTAGTGTCTGCACCTGATGCAGTAGCCTCTGCTCTTGCAGATCAGTTTTGCGCTGTCTCAAAAAAGGATCCTTCTAGGCCATATGCTAGCTTTCGTACGAATCAGGAGAGGCTTGGTCTTGACTTTAGCTTTCGTGG
The DNA here is from genome assembly GCF_032717465.1 of Coenobita brevimanus. Taxonomy (NCBI): domain Eukaryota; kingdom Metazoa; phylum Arthropoda; class Malacostraca; order Decapoda; family Coenobitidae; genus Coenobita; species Coenobita brevimanus. Next base: position 5,604,436 of record NC_136990.1, read on the forward strand.
CAGAGAGCCATATAATTTAGACTTTAGTCTCTGAGAGCTGCGTGCTGCCCTCTCAGAGTGTGGTGACACTGCTCCTGGACCTGACAACATTCCATACGCTATGCTACATCATCTGCCGACTGATTCAATTCAATTCTTATTGGACCTTTTTAACAGGGTTTGGAGTGAGGGCTCTATGCCCAAGAGTTGGAAGTTGGCTGTTGTCCTTCCCATTCCAAAGCCTGGTAAGGACCATTCCCATATCTCCAACTATCGCCCTATTAGTTTGACATCATGCGTGTGCAAACTGTTTGAAAAGATGGTCAATGTCAGGTTTATGTGGTTTCTGGAGAAGGGAGGTTTTCTCTTTCCTTCTCAGAGTGGCTTCCGGAAATTGCGGTGCACTACCGACAACCTTATCAGACTTGAGGCATCAATCTGTGAAGCTTTTGCCTCTAAGCAACATCTTGTGGCTGTGTTCTTTGACCTTGAGAAGGCTTATGACACTGCCTGGTGCCATGGCATCCTCCAACAACTTCATGCCTTTGGTTTACGTGGTCGTCTGCCTGTGTTGCTTAGAGACTTCTTGACTGATCGTGTGTTCCGGGTCCGTGTGGGTTCTACCCTTTCTGCGTCACTGTGCCAGGAGGAAGGTGTCCCACAGGGGAGTGTCTTAACTGTTTCCCTATTTGTGGTGGCCATCAATGATATTCTCGACACTGTGTCTACCAGGGTATCCTCATCCCTTTATATGGATGATTTAGCTATATGGTTTTCGGGCTCCCGCATGTCTGCTATTGAGCGGCGTATGCAACTTGCCTTGGAAAAGATCTCTGCCTGGGCCACTTCCAAGGGTTTTCGGTTTTCCCTTTCTAAGACTGTGGCTATGCACTTCTGTAGGATGAGAGTGGTACACCCAGACCCTGATCTCCAGCTTTGTGGCAGAAGACTCCGTTGTGCGGAAGAGGCGAAATTCTTGGGCCTGACGTTTGACTGTCGTTTGACTTGGGTCTCACACTTGGCAAGTCTTAAAGAGTCATGTATGAAGGCTCTCAATCTTTTGAGCGTTCTGTCCCATACCTCTTGGGGTGCTGATCGAAGGACGCTCTTGCATTTGTTTCAGGTTTTTGTAGCCTCCAAGATGTCATATGGTTGCAAGATCTACTCGTCTGCCACAGAGGCCAAACTAAAAACCCTAGATGCTGTCTATCATTCTGGTCTTCACCTTGCAACTGGGGCTTTTCGGTCATCTCCAATTCCCAGCTTGTTGGTGGAAGCTGGTGTGCCTCCCTTAAATCTACTGCGTCAGTCTGTTGCAGCATGGTGCTGGCTCCGAATTTGTCACCTTCCAGACTCACTTGTCTGTGTGTGATGCAACAGTCTTGTTTTTTGTATTATAGTAGACATCCTCGCATGCCTCGTCCGTTTGGCTATAGGGTTCTGGATATCATGGAGGAGTTTGGTTTGTTGACAGTACCTGTCAGTCCTGTTCGGATCCCAAGGGTTGATCCATGGATCTTGCCCAAGTTGACCTACTGCAGGTTTTTTTGCAGACTCCAAGGATTCTGTTGCTCCTCAGTGTCTTTTACAGTTATTTTTAGAACATTCTTCTAGTCATGGTGGATCTGTGCCTGTGTATACTGATGGCTCTAAATCCGCCTCTGGTGTAGGTTTTGGAGTGGTATTTCCCAATTTTAGCCGTGGAGGTAGTCTTCCTTTGGCTGCCACAGTTTTTACTGCGGAGTTATCAGCTATAGTTTTACTCCTGAAGTTGGTGTTTGTTCACCATGGCAATCATTTTACTATTTTTAGCGACTCTCAAGGGGCACTTTTGGCCCTGGACTCTTTTAACTCTTCCCATCCTATAGTTTTAGCTATTTTGGAGTGGCTGTTCCTCATTCGTCGTCGAGGGAAGAGAGTGGATTTCTGCTGGGTTCCGGCACATGTTGGTGTCATAGGTAATGAAAGGGTAGATGCACTTGCTAAGGCTGCAGCTTTACAACCTGTACGTGCTCCTTGCCCTTTACCTGCTACTGATTTACGCACTTCAGTGTTGTCTGCTGTTCGTACTTGTTGGCAGTTACGGTGGGATAGCGTTCCTGTCAGCAAGCTAAAGGAAGTCACCAAGATCGTCTCTCAGAGAGTTTGTTTTACAATACCTCGTAAGTTAGAAACTGTTCTGGCTCGTCTTCGCATTGGACATACCAAGCTCACACATGAGTTCCTCATGTGTGGAGGTGTGCATCCTTTCTGTGATGACTGGTTCCCCTTACTGTCAGGCATTTGCTGGTTGAGTGTCCCAGTTTGGGCGATTTATGTCGGAGGCTGCTATTGAGGCACCAAGGGGAGGGTGGTGCTTACTGTCTCTCTTCGATGCTTGAGAGAGAACCTGGTACCCCTGGGGACGATTTGTTTTTATTTCTGAGGGAGGCTGGCCTCCTTCACCTTCTATGATTCCACCGTTTTTACTTTGATGTTTAGTTTATAATATGGAGTTTTACCTTTTAATGTTCTTTATATTTCTACTGCTTATATTTTTGCTTATACGGCGCCATATGACCATGTTGTTGCGGTGCCATTCGTTTTATCAATCAATCAATCAATTATTAATCAAGAAAGGAAAAGCAACATGGCGCTGTAAAATGTGAAGAGGACAATCAAGGAAAATATGGTACTGCAATGGGTGCAGAGGGAAGGGCGGTCGCCGGACATCAAATAAGAGTGAGTAAGCCTAATATGGCCATTTCTAAGACGAGCATAAGCAGTCTCCCACCTCCTATTACGGTGGCAAGGGTTCAACCAGGGAGAAATAAAGGGTTTAACAGCATGGGGTTTGTTTTTAATGACGGAGTCCCAACAAAACTGCCACCGAAGTTTTAGGAAGGAAGATAGGGCAAGAAAGAAATCAGAGACTGGAATGAATAAGGAAGAAGTATCTCTGTTAATAGCTGTGCGAGCTAACCGATCAGCACGTCCATTGGCTGCGGCACCTACGTGTCCTGGGACCCAACAGAACTGGACAGATTTATGACGAGAAGAAACACGATGCAACCACCCTAAGATACAAAGGACTAAAGGGTGAGATGTAGAAGGGACAGAGCACCAAAAGAATCACAGAATATCACAAATGTGGAAGAGGAGGAGCAACAAATACACTGCAATGCAAACAAGAGGGCATACAACTCGGCTGTTAAAACACTCACAAAAAGGAAGGCTAAAACAATAAAAGGTGTCAGGAAAGAGAACTGCGAACCCGATACCCTCTGGGTTTTTTTTTAACCATCTGTGTATACAGGGACTGCAGACGAATGATGGGAAAGATGGTCTAAAAACCGGGAACGGAGAATGAAGGAAGAAGAATTAGACTTGGAATAAGGGAAAATGGAAGAACAAACTTTGGGGCAAGGAAGAAGCCATTGGGGGAAAAAAATTCGTGCGGAAAGAGAAAACATTACCAAAGGTAAGGGAGGAGCGTGAGAGGAGAGTACGAGCTCGAATTGCAAAATGTGGTTTGATCCTAGGATGTGAGGAAAGGGTGTTCAAGTCAGGACAGGGAGGAAACAGAGAAGGGGTATCAGGGAAGCAGTGCAACCTAGCATAGGTACGAAGAGTGAGAAAAGCACGATGGCAGTAAAGTGAAAGAACTCCTGATTCAGCATAAACACTTTCAACTGGGACAGATTTGAATGCGCCAATAGTCAAACGCAAACCTTGATGATGCACGGAATCAAGTTGTTGGAGGGCGGTATCTGAGGCGGAAGAATAAACCTGGCAACAATAATCAAGTTTGGAGAGAACGAGAACAGTATGGAGGCGAAGAAGATTACTTCGATCGGCACCCCACGACACATGAGACAAAGTTTGTAAGAGACGGAGGCGCTGAAAAGCTGAAATTTTTAAGGAGTCGATATGGTCCTTCCAAGTAAGACGAGAGTCAAAAATAAGGCCAAGAAAGGAAGCAGAGGTTCTGTATGGCAGAGGAGAGCCATAAAGAAAAAGAGGCGGTTGAGGAATAGGACGAGAGTGGGTAAAAGTGATTGCATGAGACTTATGAGGAGAGAATTGGAAACCAAGGGTAGTAGCCCACTTTGATGCAGCAGAAACCGCACGTTGAATAAGAGCACAGAGGGCAGAGATGTCAGAATTTGAGGCATATATTGCAAAGTCATCCACATATAAGTAAGACCGAACACCAACTGGGAGACAAGAAACAATCCCATTAATTGCCGATAAAACGAGAGTAATGCTAAGAACACTGCCTTGGGGAACACCTTCGTATTGTGGGAATGGATCCCAATAAGTATGCTGAACACAGACCCGAAAGAAACGGGCTGAAAGAAGATTCTCTAAGAAAACACCTAGGTTACCATCAATACCAGAAGAATGAACTGTGTGCAAAATATGAAAGTGCCAGGCAGTATCTTATGCCTTCTCAAGATCAAAGAAAACTGCAATAACAGATTCGTGAGTGGCAAAGGCAGAGAGGATATAAGTTTCTAGATTAAGGAGAGAGGAGTTAAGGTACCACGGGCTTTTCGAAAACTAACTGAGAAGATGACAAAAGCTGTTTGGATTCTGGGAGCCACATAACTTGCAGAGACAACTGGTAACAGCAATGGGATGATAATCCCGAGGAGCATGGCCTAGCTTTCCCGGTTTAAGAAATGGGAGAATGATAGCATTACGAAAAGAGGGGGGAAGGACACCTTCGGTCCAGATTCGATTATACATACCGTAGCTAATAAAAAGGGCAGGGCCGGGGAGGAGAGGTGACGGAGCATATTGTAATGTATACCACTGGGACCTTCGCAAGCGTTCTTACAGAGACGAAGGGCGGAGAACAATTCATTATACAATTGATTAGACGACAGCTGGAAGACGACAGGCGTACATTCAGACATAGTTTTAAGGGTATGGCATTCAGGGGAGAGATAAGGACCGCTACTAACATTACTAAAATGAAGTCACAAGCCACTAGCGACTAGATACGCATCTGCAACTGATTCTCCGTCTAGATGAAGGACAGGGGAAAGCATGAGAATATGATAACTGGCTATTTTGCAAATACGTTTCCAGATGGAAGCAATGGGCGTATTGGTAGTAACAGTGGAAACATATAACCTCCAGCTACGGAGTTTAGCCTGTTTAACAGTCTTGCGAAGAGAAGCGCAGGACTTTTTAAATAAAAGAAATGCACTCTGTTCATCCGGAGTGTTGCGTTTGAGCATGTAACTTTTCCAACGTGCAAGTTTGACACGCAGTGCCACGGTGCAATCAGTTTCCCACCTTGGTACATATTTAGAAGTAAAAGGTCGGGACGACCTAGGAATCGCAGTCAAAGCTGCACTCAGAAATAAAACATTAATAAAGGTAAGCATATCTAAAGCAGTAGGAAAGGAGGAAGGGGGTATGGAGAGAACAGACAGAGAAGTAAAAGACGGCCAGTCAACTTACAATACGCACCATCGAGGAGGTTTGAGTACAGGAAAATAAGAAGTAAGAATAAATTTAATAGAAGAGTGGTCAGTATACACTGCATCAGAAAGAACAGTCCAGTGGAAATCTAAAGAAAGAGAGGGAGAACAGAAGGAGAGATTGAGGCATGAAAATGTCTGAGTTCTAGCATCAAATGTGGCAATGCACCTGTATTTAATAAAGACAAATCAAAAGTAAAAACAAATGATTCAAGGTTCCGGCCACAAGAATTAGTAACAGTATTGCCCCATAAAGCATGGTGACAATTAAAATCACCTAACATTAAAACTGGGGTGGATAACTGGGACAATAGAAGAGATACGGCATGAAAATCAATAGGCTGGGAGAGAGAGAAATAAATGGAAATCACAGTAAGCCAACGGCCGAGAAAAACACGAAGAATATGACATGGAACAATGGTGTTAATGGACAGATGTTCAAGAGGAACTGTATGGTGGACTAAGATGGCTGAAACAGAAAGAGAAGCAGGAGAGAACAAGAAACAATAGCCAGGCATAGGTACCAAAGGGGAAGACAGACGAGGTTCTTGTAAACAGACTAAGGATGGGCAGTGAACCGAAAGAAGATAGCAGAGGTCATTGCGATGGGCCGAAAAACTTCGAATGTTCTATTGTAAAATAGACATATTAAAACTTAAAAAATACCATATTAACCCTTCGTTAGTCCTGTGGAGTATTCAAACGTGGTTAGTCCGGTGGGGTATTAAAACACCCCAGTACAAAAATACATGTAGTGTTACTAACATGTAAAATATATTCATAGTGCCACTTCAGCATATCTCTGCAATCACTAATAAAAAGATTGAATGCCTTGTAGGTGGTGTTTGTTAATTTATAATAATAAAATACAATAAATTATATTAGTAAAAAATAAATGGACTCATATCTCATTTGTCAGATAAACACGCACAGGAAAATACTTTTTGTGATTTTTAAAATCAGTATAATGATAAACAATATGCAAAAATAGGATAAAAAAAATAAAAAGTCTATATCACAATATGATCTAAATGGTTAGTTTGATGGGGTGACTGGACACCCCAGGGGGGACGGGGAAAGTTTCCCTCTCTCTCACTACAACAGAGGCAGGACTAAACCAATCCATATGCTCCCTCCCCTCACTGAATCAGGAGAGTACTGGAAAGGGGAGAAATATTCGAATTACCGGCTAGGAAATATGAGCTTAAAAAAAAAAAAAAAAAAAAAATTGGGTTGCCAAAACACTCCACCTGACTAACGAAGGGTTAAAAGTAAAAACCAACAGAAAAGTAAATTCTAGGAAAGATAAAATGAAATAAATACTAAAGATAAAATATAATACACAGGAAGTAAAACATAATACAGAATAGTAACATATGTGACCCTGTCGTTACGATATAAGGAATAGGGACAGGAGGTAGAATTGGTGGACGAGCGGGACGGTCACCTTAGCCTGGAGGAATGAGAGAGAGAAATGGGAAGGAGTACTGGAAGAAGTGGAAATGGAGGTGGGCAAAGATGAGGAGGGGACAGAAGGTGAAGAAGGAGGAGGAGATGAAGGAGGGAGAGGAGTGGGAGGGAGAGGAGTGGGAGGGAGGTCAGGAGGCACAGGATGATCTTCAACAGAGACGGTGGAAGGAAAGGGTACAGCATTGTTCACTGTATCTGACGTGGAAGTTAAAATATAATCCATAATCCTGGGGATGGTTTCACTGTTGTCATCGCCAGAGGGTTTCGAGTCACAAGTAGCCGGCAGTGGAGCAGTTCGGAGACATGACTGTGGAGACTGCCGAGATATGGATTTCGAAGAGGCAAAATGTATAGGTCTGGTGGGGCGGGAACTCGTCTCACGGACTTTACAAGCTGGAGAAGCAGGAGGATGGCACAAGAGGTCTTAGAGTCTGATGCGATGGGTTGTCTGCGTTTACCACTAGAGGAGGATAGGGGTCGGATGTTACGTTGGGCCAGAGGCGCCAAACGGCTGGTATGAGAAACAAAACTGGAGGAATGAGAGGAGGGACAAGGTTGGGAATGGGGGGGAAGGACGAGGAGAGGAAACAGGTAAGGAAGGGGATGGAGAGGAAGTAGGGGTAGAGGATTCTAAAACAGAAAGCATTAGAGACAGGAACAAGAGGAGTCTGTAAGAAGAGGACTGAACTGGAGGGGGATTTAGGTAGAGAGAAGGGAGAGGTGGAAATAAGAGTACTGGTGGGAAGGGAAGAGAGGACAACAGTCATAGTGGTAGGGACAGAGTGAGAGGTGGAAAGACGAGAAGTCGGAAGAGAAGAGGGGACAACAGATACAGATGCAGGTGCAGAAGGGGAAGAAGAAATAATACTGGTATTAAAAGCAGATGGAACAGTAGGAACAGAAGGGGAAGTAGATACAGACGGAACAGAGAAAGAAGGCTGTGAAAGAGAGGAATGGAGGCGGCTGGCATAAGAGGCAGTACTCTGATAACCCCGACAACGAACACAAGTACATGCCTCACGAATAGACAGCCCCTCAAAGTAGCGAACTTGAGCAATTTCCGATTCAAACTTAAAGGTTGGAGGGTTTCGATGAAGGGCAGCATGTGCTTCACCATTATTCGGGCAGCAATGGGTAACAGCAGGGCAGTCAAGCTGAGAGTGACCAGGTTGAGCGCAGAGAGGATAGCACTAGGAGAAAAGGGCAATACTTTGCAGGATGGCCAAATCGCCAACAGGAAGTACATTGAGGGGGGAAGTGGATAAACTCCCTCACTGGAAGTCATGTACCTCCAATGATAACTGTGTTGGGGAGGGTGCGAGAATCAAAGGTAATCTTGGCAATAATGATAGAACATCGAAGGTTACCTCACGGAGGGACAGTATAGCATGTCATCAGTCTGGACTGGACAAACCTGTTTGTTGAGTATGTCAAGAATTATGGAGGAACACTAAGAGGGACCTGTTCCCAAGTTTAAGGGAAATTGGTAAAACAACCGTACCAGTACGTGAGTTATGGAGCCTATCACGTTGAATTGGGATAAGGACTCCTGATGGGTCGACAAGTTTAGACATGGCTGCAGCTTGTTGTTCAGAATGAATGGTAACTAGGCGTGAGTCATCGAAACGGGAGTGGAAGAGAACATTGGGACCAACCTGACGGATCAGCTGTAACTGAAAGAGGAGGTCATCAGAAGAGAGAGGAGAGCCAGCTGGGATTTTGAAAAACAGTCCAAGTTCCAGGGTCAAACAGTGAGGAAGAAGGAATGGGTTCGGCAGAGAGGATAGAAGGACGAGGGCAGGAGGAGAAGAGAAGAGGGGAGGTACAAGCAGCAATATAGATGAAGTAACGGAGTAGAGAGAAGTACAGGAAGGGAGTGGAGACTGGGTTGTAAATGAAGTAGAGGAGGCCAGGGATGTGTTGGTAGAGGGGGTTGAAGACCCTGTCATGCCCTTTGGAATCTGGAAAGGTTTTAGGGTGATGATGAGGGAGGGCGGGGAAGAGGGAGCTGGAGACATGTGGACGTCAGGGAGAGAGGCAGGTTGGGGTAAACACATGGTGATGTAACTATATGAGGAGAGGAGGAAGAAGATGAAATCAAAGAAGAACAAGAAGAGGAAAGGGGTGTGAAAATAGGGGAGGGGGGAACCGCCTGGCCAAGAGAAAGTTCAGGAAGAGAATCCAGGGTCGTCGTCTAGGTAAAAAAAATCGGCAGAACCAGGGGAGGGGGAACCTATAACAATGTCCATAAATTTACTGAGGAAGGGAAAAGGCTCATCGTGACTGCTGAGAAGAAAGGATTATTTGGGCAAAACGTGGAGTCTAGAGGCCCGGCCAATGACCCAAGTAGGGATCACGCTCCTAGAATGCATTCACTACTCTATCCTAGAAGGGATAGCAACACCATGTGGGAAAACAAAGTCTCTCTGCACAATGATGGGCCACCAGCTATTGGCTGAGAGTCCTACAGCCAAGCAACAGCATGCCCAGATCCGGAAGCTGCCGTTTAGCAGCAGTTCCACCCTTGCAAAGGCCCACATACTGGGGTGGTGCAGAACCACCATGATCCTTACAATCGGCCAGACCAGTAGCCCACGGGCACTCCATTATCCTTCCTGTTGCAACTTACTCAAGGTCACAGACGAGAATTTTGATGAACGTGGAAATTTCCACTATTTAATACCAAAGATGGAATAGAGATGATAGGAGGAAAGTAAGTAATAAGGGCTAGCACCAAGCCCAAGAGGACTATATGGCTATGGGTATGCTATGGTGCAATAAAGGTAGTGGGAAAGACGAGGAAGACATAAAATGTGAGGCATTATACGGGCTTGAGATAGGAAGTGCATGAGGTGTGTGATGGAAAACACAGAGGATTCACCAAGAAGATCGGCTAAGGTAGGGGCATGTCCAAGGTAATAAAGGAACGGGAGAGTCCGTCTGCACACAGCATGGAACCGAGGGCAGTCAAACAAAAGATGGTGGACCGTGAGGGGGACCTGACTACATTGACAGATTGGAGGAGTGCCTCGTGACATTAGAAAACCATGTGTGATCCACCTGTGACCAAGGCGCAGATGGGCTATGGCTGTTTCCCAATGCCTGTTGTGATGGGAGGACGACTGACAGGGGGTGATGGTATGTTTGATGAAGCGGAGTTTGTTATTAGTTGTAGACGTCCATTCTGCTTGCCACCACTGGCCAAGGAGACGGGTAACAATTGGGAGATAATCAGTTGCTGGGATAGGATGAGGTGTGACAGAGCGAGAGGTGACAGTTGTATGTGCCAGGTAATCAACCCTCTCATTACCCGTTATCCCATGGCTTGGGACCCAACAGAAGGAGACAGACTTCAATCTGGTGTTAATACGGAATAACCATTCCTGTATCTCCAACACTAGCGGGTTGCTGGCTGGGATAGACTGAATACTATGTAGTGCACTAAGTGAATCTGTGAAAATAACAAAGGTGTGTAACCTTGATCGGTATATAACACGAAAGGCCAGTAAAATGGCCAGCAGTTCAGCAGTGAAAATACTGGCAACTGGTGGAAGGCGGATCTGATAGGTATGGTCTGGGAAAAGAACAGCAAAATCAAAGCCCACAGAAGACTTAGAGCCGTCCATGTACACTGGGGTCGCTGAGGAATGACAATGGATATGATCCATAAAAAGATGGTAGAGTTCCTGTGGGATGGAAGAGGACTTTGGACGAGAGAGCAGGGCATCACAGACAGTAGGGCGAGGAAGAAGCCAAGGCGGGAAAATAGAATCTCGCAGAGGGAGAACTGAAATAGCAGGGAAAGAAAGGGATGCAAGTAAATTGGAAACCCTACAAGGAAAAGATTAAGCTAATGAGGGTGGAAAAGGAGGGGAGAGGTGCGTAACAGAGGAGGGGAAACCTGCAGATGGGTGTTGAAGAAGGCGAATGTGATAACGGAGAGTTAGCTTGTCACGTCTGGAGGACAGAGAGGGCATACCCAACTCGACATACAGGCTTGTAACTGGGGTGGAGCGAAAAGCACCCAACGCCAGATGTAAACCATGATGGTGAACAGAATCAAGGCGCCGAAGGGAGGAAGATGAGGCAGATGCATAAACCTGACAACCATAATCAATCTTCGACAAAACTATGACAGTAGGGTTGTACAGTCTGCACCCAAGGACATATGACCGAGAGTTTGTAATAGCCAAAGTCTGAGGGAAGCAAAGGTCTTAAGGGAAGTGGGATGCGATGACCAAGTCAGTCAAGTATCAAAGACAAGGCCAAGGAAAGGGGCTGATAATCGGTATGGCAGGGGGGGTACCATGTAGTGTAAGAGGGGATTGAGGGATTGAATGACGGGTTGTAAAAGTTATAGCACAGGATTTCGTGGGGGAGAATTTAAGGCCATGATCCGTGGCCCACCCTGCGGCGGCATCTATAGCTGATTGAAGTAGGGCTTGTAAGGCCAGGCCATCCAGTCCAGCTGCATATATAGCAAATCATCTATGTATAATGAAGCACGAACACTATGCGGGAGAGACGAAATGATATCATTTATTATAAGGATAAAAAGAGTAGTACAAAGCACACATCCCTGTGGGACACTCTCATGCTGTACATAAGACCGGGATAAGACATTCTGAAGGCGTACACGGAAGGTCTGGTTACAAAAGAAGTTCTGTAAGAAGACTCCCATATTGCCATTAATTCCAGAGTGTTGTAGGACACGGAGAATATTATACCTCCAGACTGTATCATAAGCCTTTTCGACATAAAAAAAACACTGCTATGACCACCTTTGAGTTAGCGAAGGCTTGTTGGACGAAGGTTGCTAGCCTCATCAGGGCATCTAGGGTACTCCGCTCCTTGCAGTACCCATATTGTAAGGACGAGATTGCACCACGTGATTCTAAATGCCACCTTAGGCGAGAGTTTATCATACGTTCCATCAGTTTGCATAGACAGCTAACAAGAGCAATAGGGCGATAATCTCCAGGTGACGACCCAGATTTGCCAGGTTTAAGGAATGGTAGGAGGTAGGCCTGTCTCCATTCGTTAGGGAAGTTCCCATTGGACCATATAATAATATATATGCTAAGCAGAAAATGAAGGGCTGTCTGGGACAGATGTTTGATCAAGTTGTAGTGTACACCATCGGATCCCTCACAGGTAGAACCGCAAGCAGTTAGGGCTGCTTTGAGTTCCGAGCTGGAGAAAGGGGCATTGTACGCCGCATCTGACGACAGTGTGAACTGTAAGGGCGTCTGTTCTGAATGTCTTCTGGTTGTTACAAAAGTAGGGAGAAGATGGGACCCACTGCTAATCTCACTAAAATGTTGACCCAGAATATTGGCAACCTGAAAAGCATCGCCTATGACTCCATCAATGGTGGTGAGGACTGGAATCAGGGTAGGTGACCGTTTACCCACTATTTTCCTGATGCAGGACCATATACGTGGAATGGGTGTGTCCGAGACGATAGTAGAGACATAAGACATCCAGTTGTTCTTTATTGCTTGATGGATTGTGCGGTGAAGGAGAGCATTAGCTTGTTGAAAAAGTATAAAAGCTTGGACCTCCAACGCAGTGCCCTTTTTTCTGCAAAAGCTCTTCCACCTGGCCCTCTTGACCCGGAGTGCTGAATTACATTGGTCATTCCACCATGGCACACATTTCGATGACACAGGTCGGGAGGTACGCGGAACAGAGGCTCGGGCAGCCGTAAGAAGAAAGGCTCGGAAACAGGAAAGCAAAGCAGTTGGATCATGGGATGGCGGAAGAGGAGTGGGAGGAACAGCCTGGGATGTAAAAGTCGACCAGTCTGCCCTATTGAAGCGCCATCAAGGAGGGCCAGGGACTGGATAGTAAGACGTGGGAGTTAGGAGGATTGGAAAATGGTCCATGGCACAATAATCATTCAGGACCGACCAAGTGAAGTCCAAGGAAATCGTTGGGGTGTAGATGGACAGGTCAATGGCAGAGAAAGTTCGAGTATAGCTGTCAAAATGGGTTGGGGAATCAGAGTTAAAAATGTAAAAATCATGGGCAAGGAGGAAATCCTCCAAGGAGCGACCAGTGCAGTTAAAACAGAGTCACCCAAGAAGGGGTTCTGGCGAAGGTACATTTGATAGTAGTTGTAACAGAAAGGGTTTGAAAAGGAATGTCAACATATATCAGGAGACAGGTATCATACTGGGAATGGGGTAGACTCAGATATGAATAAGACGGAATGGGGGGAGGGGGGATGGTGAGGCGTGTCTCTTGTAGGCAAAGAATCGGTGGGTTATATTCTATCTATCTATCTATCTATTGCCAGACGCCTCAATCCCGTTTGGGGTGGCCACAAACAAATCGCCTCCAAGTCGCCCTGTCCCCCGCCATTTCACTACCCTTATATTGAAAAATAAAAAACCGGAGGACTGACCGATGTATGGTAAAACCGCAGATATTCCATTGTATGATAGGAGCCATGGTGTAAAATAAAACTAATAACATTTAGGAAGATCGAGGTCTGGTTTGGGAAGTTTACGATGGGCCATAAAACTACGTATGTTCCATTATAAGAAAGACATATTAAAACTTTAAATAAAAACGAATTTATGGCAGACGGGTATCACATATTATCGAGTTGGTCCGATGGTAGGAATAGGAGCGGAGGGTGCAAGAGGCGAATGAGCAGGTGGTCACTATAGCCCGGTGGCATTGGAAAGGATAAAGGAGAGGGATTAGGACAAGAAGAGATGGGGGGCAGAAAGGGAAGGAGGGATGGGAGTAGGAGGGAGATCAGGAGGAGCCGAATGGATATCTGCCATATGGAGCATTTTTTTGTGGACTCAGTGGTTTCTGTAAAGGAGTTGCTACAAACTCCATAATATCCATGAAGGTTTCACTCTCAGTGCCCGTTGAGAATGTTGCCTGTGGTGTCAACTGGGGAGTTGGGATTGATCGATTGATTGATTGATTGAAAATAATTACAATCTGGCGGCGCAACTGCCAGGGTCATATGCCGCCGGATGACAAAGTAGAAGGCACTGCAAAATAAAAAGTGTCTATTCAAAATAAAGTTAATATCTGTTAGTAGGAATAAAACACTAAAAATAATAAAAGAATAATTTATAAAATAATTACTTATAAAAGTGGAAGGAGGCCCGCCTCCTGAAGAAAACTAAAAACATCAGTAAAATCGTTAGAGGCCTCACCAAGCATCGAGGATAAACAGTAGGCACCATCTGCTCCCCCATGCCTATGAAGGAACCTCTGACGCAGGCCCCCCAGACTCGGACACTCGACCAGCAAGTGACGGACAGTAAAGGGAACGAGGCAGTCATCACAGTACGGTTGAGTTTCACCACACATGAGGAACCCATGTATAAGCCGAGAATGCCCAATGCAAAGCCTAGCAAGAGCCACCTCCAGTCGCCGAGACATAGAGGGAAGAACCCTTGGCACAACCACTCTCTGAAAGATTTCTTTTAGTTTATTTTGAGACACACCATCCCAGCGTCTCTGCCAACACGTACGAATTGCATACCGCAAGTAAGGTGTTACATCAGAAACAGGTAGTGAGTAGTCAGCTGGGGGCTGTTGAGAAGACGCAGCTTTAGCTAAAGTATCTGCCCTCTCATTGCCCTCCACACCAACATGTGCAGGAACCCAACAGAAGTCTACACGGCGGCCACGGCGGCCAAGAAGAAAAAGCCACTCTAAAATTGATAAAACCAATGGATGGGATGCATTAAAAGACTCCAGTGCAAACAAAGCACTACGTGAGTCACTATAAATCACAAAAATGGATTGGCGGAGAGTAAAAATGATTTTAAGAGCATACAAAATTGCAGTCAGTTCTGCTGTATACACTGAAGTAACGCCAGGAAGGCTACTGCCCCTACTAAAGGAAGGGAAGACAACACCAAATCCTACTCCTGAATCAGTCTTAGACCCGTCAGTATAGACGGGGACAGAACCCTCATGAATGGAGGCATGTTCTAAAAAGAGAGAGAGGAACACCTGAGAGGGAAGCGAGCCCTTTTTTTCAACAACGGACCTACAGAATGTCACGCGAGGGAGTAGCCAAGGACCCACCCTTGGGATTCGATGTGGACAAATTGCCAGTCTCGGGACAGAGAGGGCTAGCATAACAGACTGGACTCTGTAACCAAATGGCTTTGGGAAATTGGGACGGGTCTCAAAAACAGAAGATCGGGAATCCTGTGAGACAATGGCACAAGAAATTGAGTCTGGAATGCGGTGAAGACGATACCAACACCTCATCATTAGCAACTGGCGCCGCAAGTCCAAGGGGAGTACACCAGCATCTACCAACAAACTTGGAATTGGGGATGATCTGAATGCCCCGGTTGCCAGACGAACACCAGCATGATGCACAGAATTTAACAACCGGAGGCGGGCATCTGTTGCAGAGGAGTAGATCTCACACCCATATTCAACTTTAGGAAGAATAAGAGACCTATGCAAGAGGAGGAGGGTCTGACGGTCAGCACCCCAAGAGGTATGAGCTAAAGCCCTCAAAAGACTCAAAGCTTTAAGACAAGCCACCTTAACAGAACGAATATGAGGAACCCAGGTTAATCTTCTATCAAACAGAAGACCCAGAAACCGCGTCTCTTCCACACAGGATATTCTTCTACCATAGAGATACAAGTCAGGGTCTGGGTGGACTCCTCGAAGACGACAAAAATGTATAGCCACTGTCTTTGCTGCAGAAAAATGGAAACCGCGTGCTTCTGCCCAGTCAGAAATTCTATTGAGAGCCAGCTGCAACTTCCTCTCTATCAGAGACATTCTAGACGCAGTGAAAGAAATCGAGAGGTCATCAACATATAGTAATCCTCGTACACCATCAGGAAGTACACTGATGACGCTGTTAATGGCTACAGCGAACAGAGTAACACTAAGGATACTCCCCTGTGGTACTCCATCTTCTAGTGCTCGGGCATTAGAAAGCACTCCTCCCACTCGCACCCTTAAAATTCGGTTAGATAAAAACTGTTGAATAAAAACAGGTAAGCGTCCACGAAGACCAAACTCATGAAGAGAGAGTAAAATACCATGACGCCATGCAGTGTCATATGCCTTTTCCAGATCAAAGAAGACTGTGACCTGGTGTTGGTTAGTGGAAAAAGCCTCACAGACAGAAGATTCCAAGGACAGTAATGCATCAGAGGTAGATAGCATTTTTCGAAAACCATACTGGGCAGGGGATAAGAAGTCGCCTCTCTCTAAAAACCACACAAGCCTAACATTGACCATCTTTTCCAAAACTTTACATATACAAGACGTCAAAGAAATAGGCCGATAATTCGTCG
Organism: Coenobita brevimanus; assembly: GCF_032717465.1. Lineage (NCBI taxonomy): Eukaryota > Metazoa > Arthropoda > Malacostraca > Decapoda > Coenobitidae > Coenobita > Coenobita brevimanus. Next base: position 5,620,670 of record NC_136990.1, read on the forward strand.
CCTGTAGGTGATCCTTACCTGGTTTGGGGATGGGGATAACTACAGCAACACCCCAACAAGCCGGAAACTCCCCAGAACACCAGATCTTATTAAACAGTGAAAGCAAAAACAACAGGGACTCATCAGATAGGTGGCCTAAAAAGGCATAAGGAATATCATCAAAACCAGGAGAGGAATCATGGCACTGCGACAGAGCTGACTGGAGTTCAAAAATTGAAAATGGAACATTGTAAGGCTCTCCCCCAACAGAGGCAAAACTGAGACCATGAGATTCTAGGCGCCGACGGCGGCAAGCCAAAGGTGTATCTGCTTCCTTCTTTGACACACTGGCAAAATGGTCAGCAAGCAATTCTGCAACAGCAAATGGATCAGCCACAGTTCCACCTGGTGCAGATAAAACAGGAGGGGATGGAACAGTAAATTTACCTGAAATTTTCTTTACCCGGTTCCACACCTGGGTGATGGAAGTCCTCGAATTGATGGAGGAAACATAACCCTTCCAGGATGAACGCCTAGCCTCCTTTAAGACCCGCCTCATATGAGCTCGTGCCCTCTGATACGCCACCAAATACTGAGGATCCCCACGGTGACGACGAAGTCGTGAGAAGGCGATTCGTTTGGCTCTCACTGCGGAACTACACTCCGAGTTCCACCAAGGAACTGGACGTTTAGGAAACTGACCCTTTGTTTTTGGAATAGATAATATGGCTGCTGAGTGCAGCACGGTATTGAAATATGACACAGCCTCCGTAAGACAGCCAAACTCATTGACAGAAAGGGAAATGGAACTTAATTCCCTGAAATATGGCCAGTCAGCCTTATCCAGAAGCCAACGAGGAAGACGTGGCTGAGGTCCACCTGCACTAGCAGTTAAGAGTGACGGAAAATGGTCGCTGCCATACAGGTCTGGCAACACATCCCAGTTAAAATCTAAAAGAGCATCAGCTGAACATACAAATCAATGGCAGTAAAAGTTCCTGTCTGGCTATGGAAATAAGTCATTATATTGGAGTTTAAAATGCCTAACTCCTCATCTTCCACTAAAGAGGCCAGCATAACACCCCGAGGGTTGGCCTCACTGTTTCCCCATAGTGGATGGTGACCATTCATATCGCCTAGTAACAGAAAGGGAGAAGGAAGGCCATGAATAAGGCGTTCCAGATCCGCCCTTTCAACAGTTGCACTAGGAGGTAGATAAAGACTGCAAACTGTATACTGCCGACGTAAAAACATCCGGACAGCAACTGCCTGCAAGGGACTGGAAATATCCAGATGACTAAATGGAATATCCTGGCGAAGGAAGATAGCAGCACCTCCATGACGACCTTGGCCCAGCACAGGATCAGAATAAAAAGCATTGTAGCCAGAAGGACCAGCAGGAGCAGTATCACCAACCATGGTCTCCTAGATACACATGCATAGCGGAGTAAATTGAGAAACTAGATGACACAGTTCTTCATAGTTAGCACGTAAACCCCGACAATTCCACTGGATGATAGAACCCATAGTGGAGGGGAAAATGATTAAGTGCGTGACTGTACACTCCTGACATGCGAGCGGGTTTGGAATGATGCTTAGGAAGGCCCTTGGTAAGAGACTGTCCAGCACCAGGAACCCACGCTTTATGTCGAACATCCGTAGGCAAACGTGAGGATGTGGAAGAGAAAAGTTTTACACCACTCTTCCTTTGAGGTGGAATAATCCGAGAATTGGACTTCCCAGTGTCAAAATTTTTGCGGGAATGTGGGGGCCCTGACGAGCCTCCAGAGAGGGAGACTGGCACTCGTGCTGAAAGGGGGACAATCTTCTTTGGTATGCAGGTACGTCCACTAATGGGTTTGTCACGGGCAGCAGCATGGAGCCCAACAGGAGGGGAGGTGCTACTCTGGACCCTGCCCGGGGCCCCCAGTGAGCTGAGAGGTCGAGCAGGAGGGATTAGGGTCCTGGCCTCCGAACGTGGAGGGGAGAGGGCAGAATTGTCTGAGTTAACTGGAGGAGAAACAACCGGTACCACAGAGGAAGAAGTGACCGACTCACCTGACTTGTTGGAGGGACCGCAAGCTGCCTCAGTCAGATCAGAGCATGCTGTGCCATCAGAGGGACTGCAACCACTCGTGCATCCCTCAGGGCTGGGGTCCTGACAAGCAGGGGAGGGCTTATCCCCTGGCTTTAGAGAGGGTACCTTCATGTCTGAGGCCACAGCGAAACCATCCAACTCGGTATCAATGACCGGGACATCAGTATCTATGCCCGATACAGTAGCACCGTCAGAGTGGCCACCCTGATCAGCATGGGAGGCTTTAGTTGGGGGAACATCTGTCAATGACTCAGTGGACTCACGAATGCGTTTGTTGGAGGACCGTTTAGGGCTATGTACCTCAGCCTGTACAAGTTCGGATGGAATCACAGAAGTATTCTTGGGCATATTCTTGGAGGTACTAACTGAGGTGTCTTCTCGATCAGTAGTTTCCACCAAAGTTGCAAATTTATTGCTGACAGGCACCGAGAGAATCTGCATCCTATCAGACGTGTTGGAGGTTGACCGAGTACCCTGACTCTCACGTCGTTGAGAATTCTGTTCATCACCACCAGAATTGCGGCCTGACTGGACGGACCGTGATAGAACTGAAGCAAAGGAAACTCCAGGTCGTATATACATAGACATAACTCGGTGTTTAGCTTCCTTAAAGGTAATCCTTTCACGAGTCCGCAAAGACAAAACCTCACACTCAAATTTGTATTTGTCACAAGTTTTGGAGGTAGCTGCATGGCCACCTCCACAATTGACACAGGTCTCTGTACCAGAACAATCTATATCTTCATGGGAAATTCCACATGTAGCACATATCGCAGGAAGGCCCTGCAACAATCGTCGACAGTATTTGCTAACGTGGCCAAACTTTTGACAATGAAAACAGCGTCTTGGACTGGGTATATACAGCTTCACCTTTAAGGACAACCAGGCAACCTTAATGGAAGAGGGAAGCTGAGTGACCTCAAACGTTAACAAAATGGAGGGCGTGGGCAGAAGGACACCATCAATTTTCTTATGAAATCTTTCCACTTTGATGACTCCATGTACCTTCATTTCCTCAAGAAGCTTTGCTTCTGAGTACCTAAGCAGCTCTCTAGAGTAGATTACCCCACGAAATTGGTTGAATGTGGGATGCGGCAAGCATGTAACTGGAGCCCCAGATACCTCAGATAGAGAACAGAGTCTGTCTTTCTCCTCTGGGGAGGTAACCTCCACAAGCAGGCTCCCATCTTGCTGTGGCAAAATTTTTGGCTCCCTGCCACATGTCTTAACGATTGTTCTATGGACTTCAAAAATGTCCAGTTCTGCCACTTTGACACCCTCTACAGCCCGGATCACCAAATACCGAGCAAAGTTGGCTTGTTCATAAAAGCCTGGCAAGACCTCACGTGGGGATGTAATTGGGCCAGACTTTAAGTGGCCCAGATGTTCCTCATATTTATTGTTTGTTTCATTTTCCATTAAAATTTAATAACTTCATTCCCCCACTCCTCCACCCACCACGGAGCCCAACAAGGGGAGGTCTTATGCCAGGGACAATGCCACTGGCGACCCCAGAGGTAGCAGGGAAGTATACGTGGGTAACCACCGGGGAACCCGAACAAGGGTGACTCCAGGACGGTAGGAGCCACCAGGCCCCCCAGTGCCCACTTGACCCTAGCCAACGCATGACCAGCCGATTGACCTGGTCGGGCCCAACCAGGCCACCCGTCTTGCCAGAATAAGGGACCAAAGAGGTGTATTGCTAGCTGCAGGGCGCAGCATACACAGCGTCGCTCAACCTCCAGGACTCCCGTCTCCCAGCATTACGGGACGCCACGCACAGCAGACACGTGGGGAGGCAACTGTCCTGCCCTAGATGGCAAATGGGCAGGGACTAACATCACCAGCAGGCCTCCTCCACCAGTGATGCAGGGGGCGCTTGGTCCACGTAGCTGACAAATACCGAACCCTACAAAGGTAGGCATGCCTCCAAAGTAGGTGGCACCGCCAACCACGCTTCAAGCCCCGCCACCACGTCAAGGTGACCCCCTGCAGCGGGGTGGGGAGTTGGGAGCCTGTCGTGGAGTGGCTTGCAGAGTTGAGATAAGGCTAGAACCAGATCGTCGAGTCGAGACTGGAATCTTTGTTGGAGTAGGTGTCGCGGAGAGCGAGGGACGAGCGGTACGCATTTTACGAGTTGGGGGAGTATGTGTGGGTTTTGTGGTACCCTTGGCATCCGATGCTGTGGGAGGCAGCCAACGTTTGCCAGAGGGAAGCGGACGGCAGGCACCATGTTGTGGCAGAGGGAATAATTGTTGGCGGAGAGAAGAGGAAGAGCAAGGGGGAGCAGCAGAACCGGAAGGACGATGAGGGGAAGAGAGAGGAGTGGACAAGAAAGGCGACAGGGAGGAGGTTGAAGTGGAAGAGTCTAGAACAGAGAAAGAGTTGGAAAGAGAAACTGGAGGGGCCTGAGAGTAGGAAGTAAAACAAGAAGAGGGAGAAAGGGAGGTGGAAGAGGGGAGGGCGGAGACAGAGGTAGAGGAAACAACAGTGATAGTTGGAGGGGTAGGTGAGGAGGAGGAGGCAGTAGAGGAACCGGGGACTGGCGATACCAAGGGGCCAGGTGTGTCAGATAGGTAGGTGATGGCAGAAAAGGAGTTAGAGGTTGTAGTGGTTGCCATGCGGTGGGACTGAGAAACGGAAGAGGTAGTGGGGACAGGATGGGCCATTCAAGCATAAATAAGACGGGAAGAAAATCCCATGTCACGAATTCGAAAACGTATACTGGACAATTCCGGGACGAGGCAGTATGAGAGCCTTGGCAGTTCAGGCAGACTTGGATCTTTGCTACGCAGGCTGAGAAGGTGTGGCCGGGTTGGGCGCAGGTAGGACACACTGCCTTTGACCTACAGTATTTGGCTGGGTGGCCATAACGCCAACAAGAAGAGCATTGTCGAGGATGAGGCGTGTACTCTTTAACCTGGAGTCGTGTGCCACCAATAATCACAGAGGTGGGAAGATCGCGGTCCTTAAAGATGATTTTGGCGATGTTTGACGAGTATTTGTGGCGCCCCTGAGGGAGGAAGCGTGTAGCACTGGGCAGAGAGTACTGGAAGGTGTTGGGCTGACAAGATTGCTTGTATGTCCGCAGAACATTCTGAAAAGTTGCGATCTACTATGGCTATATATGATGGGATCAGAACAGTTCCAGTGGTAGAGTTTAGGTGGATATCTGGAACTGCCGAGATAGGGAGACCAGTGGGATCAGCAAGTGATAACACCTTCTCAGCCTGCACAGCAGTTTGTGCGGTCAAGAAGCAGTCTCCATTAGGATGTGATGTGAATGTGACGTCGGGACCTATTTGTCGAAGGAGAGAGAGATGGAGAGTGAGGTCGTTCGTTGTCGGTTGGATGTTAAAATACTTGGGCCACGTCTGGCGACCGAAAATTGATGTTAATGATGGGGGATGTGGAAAGAAGGGGGGAGGAAAGAGAGGGGGGGAGGAGAAGAAACAGAAGGATAGGAAGAGGAGGAAAGAGACTGAAAAGTAGGGGGGGGGGGATCCGTCTGTTCGGGAGAAGGTTTTGGAGGAGCACCTCCCGTTGCTCCTTGAATGAGGGGTGAAGATTCATTACTGGCCATGGTGAGCCCAACTGTATACAACGGGAATTAAACTGGTCCGCTCCTGAGAGCCCGAGTCAGGAGTAAGGGCAAAAAATACAAGGGCTACTGTACCCATGGTTCCCGGAGTCCGTTCGCAACTGACAAAAAAGAGACAGCCTTGCATCCCATCAGCACAGCTCTCACACCTTAGGAAGGTGAGAAGAAAAGAAGATAAAAGAAGAGAAGGGAAGAAAAAGGACCAAGCAAAATTAGTAGGGTCAAGGACTGGGACCCAAGGGCGGGGGAAGCAGGGCATAGCGACACCACCTCCACCATCAGGACCCAGCCCCAGACCCCTGAGCCCCCCCACGACTACAACGGGCTTGGTATTGGGGGGGTGATAGGAGGAAAAGAAAGAAGCAATAGTAGAAAAAAAAAAAAAAAGCCTTGCAAAATTAGTTGAGACAGCGACAGGGACTCAAGGAGAGGGGAGAGGGTAGAGCAGAGTGGAGACTTGAGTGCGACATCCACCTAGCAACCAGACTCCCAGTCACTTTGTTCAATAAGGTACCCTGCTGTAGCTCCCCTACACATGAAGTCCCAATCGACGTCTCCGAAACCCCCACACGACAACAACGAGCAAGGAAACAAGGGGGATGAAAGATAATAATAATAATAGTATAATAATAATAATAATAGTAACTAAACCACCGTAAAATCGTCCAAAGGAGAATGATGATAAAGAATCACTTCCCACAGCAATTGTCTGCCTATTAAGAGTCGAGCTTTAAAGGGACCTTGATATCAGGGTCGCTGATGTGCATGTCACCTTAGGTCATCACAGTCTTTAAGTCCACCAGGTTGGATAGCTCTGGCTTCAATCATTCATGGAAAGTTAGGTGACGTTCAGAATATCCGTAAAAGTCCCTATTTTTGACCTCAGACAATCTCAGAGAATAATCAAACGACTAGAACATACTCCTCTCCGCACTGCGTCCACCTTAAGGCTATACTGTAGTAAACTCAGCTTCCCAACTTAATAGGTTATTGAGATAGCGTGACTGACACACTTTTCTGTTTTCCGGATAATATCTGGAGAGCCGGTTGACGGATTGCCACCATATTTGGCCATAAGAAGCGGACACTCGTTCGACTAAGTTGACCAAGTTTCAAGGCTCTATGCCGAATACCCTTTGAAATACGCAATTTTTAAATAAGTAATAATGTTAATAATAGTAATAATATCAATAATAATAATAGTAATAATAACAGTGGTAGGGAGGGAGCTCACCATCCCCTCACTCGATGTAATGCTGCATTCAGGTGTCTGCCCTTTACTCTCCTCCCTCTTTTCCTTCCTTCCTCTTCTGTCTCTCTTTACTTCATGCTTTCCTCGTCCTTCTGCCTACAGGTGACTTTATACTCCCTCCTTTGTCTTTCTTTCCTTCATTCTTTCCCCTTCCTTCTGCCTGTGGGTGAGTCTACTCTGACTGTCAAGCCGAATGGTTTCCTGTACACCAGGAAACCATTTACTACGCTGGGTGGTAACCTTATAACCAAATTGTGGTGCCTGGTGGTTAAGTGGGTAATTAGGGTGCTCCAATCGGATTGAGCCTGTGTAGGCTTATATCCAAGGGGTGGTTGGGGCTTATTGCTCACATAATGCCACTCAGGGATGAGTGAGTCTGGTCACTCTCATCTTAAATGTCAGGACCAACTTGCCTAGCCCCGGGCTCCTATGCTTCTCTTGGGACATCACAGGGTCGGATGATGGACGGATGGAATAATAATAATAATAATAATAATAATAATAATAATAATAATAATAATAGTAATAATAATAAATAATTTTGGCACCTGGTTGTTTAGTGGATAATTATTGTGCTCCAATCGGAGTGAGCCTGTGAAGGTTGATATCCAAGGGATGGTTGAGGTTGATTGCTCATGTAATGCCACTTAGGGATGAGTGAGGCTGGTCACTCTCATCTTAAATGTCGGGACCAACTACATAACCCCGGGCTCCTACGCTCCTCATGGGGCAACGTAGGATTGGATGATGGATGGATGGATGGATAATATCAATAATAATAATATAATAAAAAGGAAAAAAAAATAATAATGACAAAAGCAAGAAAACTTCTCACAGGGATGTGGTTAGTTTTAATATTTGTAATATATAATAATAATAATAATAAAAATAATAACAATAATAATAATAATAATAATAATAATCATCATCATCATCATACCAATAATCTATAGAAGGAGTGTAATGAAATGTCCTAAGTCACTGTGGCTGCCAGCAATTAGGGTGAACAGAGACTTTGACAGATATATCGTGTTTATTTCCGCAGACGTCTCACATAACGTAACTGCACTGTACAACAGAAAAAGAAAATTCCTAATAACCCAACGCTTCACTCTAATATATACAAATACTCGAATTACATGAGCAGTTAAATGAACAGCCATAATATAGTATAAACACTAATCAATAGTTTAACTTTGTGGCTCAAGGAAATGTTAACTTACATCTGTGCTCCTCGTAAACACTAGCAGTCACAGCCAGATCTCCCTCAGTGCCTCCCAACAGACGTCTGCCTGAGGCTCCAATGCACACACAGCAAGTAGCCAGCTGTCTAGTATGAACTTCAAATTTTAACTACCCATGTGTTAACAATTTCTCGGGGCACCGAAACAAAACTGTGAAACACTGGGTTTACAACAGTTCCAAAACAAAATATTTAACAATATAAGACCCTCCTCGAGGCTACAGATACAATGAACATGAATAGAAAAACGACAAGAAAGCATTTACCATCATGGTACACTAACTACAATAACATACCGTCCCCTTAAATGTGAAATTACAAAGGCACATTTACCTCCCAACAATGCGATTATTTTAACTGCATGAACAAATATCTACTTACATGTTACTCAGCAAACTCTCTACACACCAACAGTTATTGGTAGAATTACTGTATGTGCACATATTCTGTTTCCGATGGTTGATGGTCGAAGAGGAATAGAATTGTGAACAATTTCACCTATTTCTCATTAGCCCCTTTCAAGAGGCATAGTTTACCTATAGGTCTTACTAGAAGATTTCCCCTTGTCTTTACTTCAAGCGATCGAACAAGACCATCTTGACCTTTGAAAACCTTTGATTCGACCTAAAGGCCACGTACCTCGTCGAGTGCTGTCATCACATACTAACATCACATCCCCTTCCGTGAAGTTTCTAGCTTTGTCAATCCATTTATGTCTTGCTTGCAACGTGGGAATATACTCTCTTAACCAACGACGCCAGAACTGATCATTTAAGTGTTGAGCATGTCTCCATCGTCTACCATATTTGTCTGATTTACAAAACATTCCAGGTAAAGTTTGAGTGGCTGAAAGCAGAATCAGGAGACTGCTGGGTGTGATCACTTCTAGATACTTAGGATCCCCGGACACAGGAGACAAGGGTCGTCCGTTGACAGCCGACTACCTCACAAAAAACAGTGTCCACTCGCTCGTCGTTCAACGCTTCATTCTTCAGGATGTTGCCGAGTCCCTTTCGTTACCGATCTTGTCTGGCCCTCCCAAACACCCTCAATGTGTGAAGCAGTGGAAGGGTTGAATTCCCAGGTGATGTGGAGTTTTAACAAATACTCCCTGGTCTTGTGACTCTCATTCCACTCCTGAACCGCTTCCCTGGATTCTCTCTCCCCCTTCACGAAATTAGTTCCATTATCTAACCTGATTTTCTCAGGAAGACCTCTTCTAGTTGCAAACGAGAGAGAGCATTAATAAAAGAGTCAGTGTCCAGTGAATACAGCTTCTCAATATGAATGGCACGAATCAAACATATGAACAGACAACCGTTTCTTTTGTTCTCAACCCCGGCCCCTTTTCACAAGAAACGGCCCAAAGCAATGAACCCCTACCCTCGTGAAAGCAGGGCACCCAGGTGTTAACCTGTCAACCAGAAGATTTGCCAACTGCTGTGTAGCGGTGGCACACGTTACATTCTTACAAGTTATACATCTTCTGATAACTTATCGATGAAAAGACGTGCCTTAGGAATCCAATACCTTTTCCTAAGCAAAGCTAATACATATTCTCTTCCAAAATGCTTCGCTTCAAATTCAAGAGTTTCTTTAACAATCAGTTCAGCAACATGACTCTCACAAGGTACTATTATTGGATGCTTAGTCGTATAAGGAATTGGTGCAGCTTCCAGCCTACCTCCTACTCTGATCAAACTATCACTCACGACAGGATTATGACAGTACAATTTACTGTACTTTGAAACTTTACCAGTCATCTCTAGCTCTTCGGTTTCCCGTTTAAAGATTCGTTCCTGCAGGCATCTCAGTATGGCAGCTTCAGCCAACTTCATTTAAAACTATGGTTTCCTAGTTTATCTTAGTGGCTATAAACTATTTGCAAAACAGCTGCAACAAAGCCACTGCTCTTCTCAGTCTGAACCAGCTAGAATACCTGTGTATCAAGTAGTCAAGGCAATTATCACTACCTGAGGTTTCCATTGCAGCTGTACAGTCTCACCGGTCCCTTTACTTCCTTATCATCCCGTAACAGGTCAGTGTGCCTGACTGGAGACCCAGGTTACTCTGACTCATCACACCTAAAAAAAATCTGGCCTCTTTGACCACCACCTGTTAGACACCACCTCTCCTCCACTCAGGCCTCTAGATGTGTCGTCTGCAGGGTTAACTTTCGCGTTCACATAACGCCACTGTCTGGGGAAAGAACCATCGTGAATAACAGCAATAAGGTTGGCAACAAATGTGTGGACCCTTTTACTCTCATTTTTAATGTACTGTAGCACAATCATGCTGTCCGTCCAATATCTCGGCTCCTGTAACTCTATCGTCAGCTCTTTCTCCAACAGACTGTTTACCTTCACTGCCAGGACTGCTGAACACCCCTAGTCTCGGTATTGTCATGGGTTTTAATGATGAAAGCCGATTTTGCCATAAGAAATGAACAATGATTCTCGCGTTCAGCCTTAATCATCTTCAAAAATGAAACAGTTTCATAAGCATCTTGGGATGGATGACAAAAGTGATGAATCTGATAAGAAGCTACTTCATCAAAACCATTAGGCACAAGGCACCTGTCATGTTTAATTTCCTTAAGTTTATCCAGATCTGCTAACCACACATCCCATTTCTGCTTGTTTATGTCCTCCAACTGATCATCCCGACCTTTACCCAGTCTACTGTACATTCCTCATGAAAAATCTTCTTAGCTCGAAGCACAAAAGGAGCAACAAAACCCAAAGGATCATACACTGAACTTCTCATACTTAAGATACCTCGTTTTGTACCCTCGATAAAAAAAAAGTATCGGCACCCTAGGGTCGGATAAGATGTGAAATACTTCGTCTCTGGTTTAATCGGTAGTGTTGGCATGCGTGTTTAATTCACAAAAATTATTGATTTACCATGTAGTACAATGTTACCCCGACTAATTCAGCTATATATCTGTGAAATATATAACACAAATGAAGGATACAAAGCGACATAACCGTGCCATTTCCAGAAAATCATCGTCCGCGTATCATAATGTCTCACACTGAAAGGGTGCCGATCCTTTTTTTATCGATGGTACATTCCTTATCCTTTGATGTTACACTTAGGTAGTCACCTTCCATTTTACACTGTAGACCTAAAACTCGCTCTGGAGGAAGGACATCACTTTCCAGATCAAGATCAGTCACTTCTTTGCTTCTTTCGGATAATGGAATAGGGTCAAGCACCTTTTTACTGATACTTAACCAGGTAGCTATATGAAATCCTCCCTTGGATAGAAAATTTGTCAAATCTTTCACAAGCTCAATAGCAGTACTTTCATCTCTAACAGATTTAAGGCAATCATGAACTTAAAAATTTTACATGACAGTTTTACTTACTTCAGGTGAATATTCGCCAGCATTGTTCTGAGCAGTGAGTTGCAGTGCGAAATTAGCACAACTTGGACTCCAGATCCCTCCAAATAATTGAAGTCATCCAATACATTACCGCCTTCTTCCACAGGTCACCCCCTGGCCACCAGAGAAATCTCAGAGCATCACGATGATGAGGTGACACATTTACTTGGTGAAATATTTCCTTTATATCACCACTAACCGCTATATTGTTTTCTCTAAACCTCAGCAGCAGTCCAAGAAGTTTGTTCGTTAAGTCGGGTCCTTGCATTACCTTTTTCTTTGGAGAGGTGTCCTTATACTCAGCTGCACAGTCAAACACAATTCTAAATTTGTCTGACTTCCTAGGATGTACGACACTGCTATGAGGAATATACCTTATCCTGCCTCTATGAGCATCCGCCTCCTCGTCTGGCACACGCTCAGCATACCTCTGCTCCAGTAACCTGTCTATCTCCTTCGTATAAAGTTGATGCAATTGGCTGTCTCTGGATAGCTTTCTACCAAGAGACTCTAACCTTTTAAGGGTAACAGAAAAAGTATCAGGCAATTCTGGAGGATTAGACTTAAAAGGTATGTCAAACTGATAAGTGACGATTAACGAGATAAGCAGAGTTCATCCAGACATCCACCACCTTCCTATCTAGAACCGAGAGTTGTGTGTCTGAGCTTGCTAGGGGCTGACAGACATCAAGCTTCCAGAATTTCTCGACCTGTTCCTCTAGACTAGGTTCTGTTCTTGGAAACGAATTAATAAAATTACACTTGTATTACTGTTTCTACCCTTCCCGAGAGGTCCATTTACCGTCCATTCCAGTACTGTGCGTACAGCATATGGCTCACCATGAAGACCCTTCCTCACCTCAAGAGGAGTTAACACATGCTGAAGGTCCTGGCCAATGATTAGGGAAGCTCCACCAGCCACCTGAGGAGAGTCAGCGTCCTTTATATGACTCCAGTTAGAAATATGACAAGCAGCTGGAATACTGTCGATCATCTCAGGGAGGTTCGACACTGCATATGCCTTAGGGATCTTCACAGCCTTTTGCTTACTCTGACCAGAAATACTTGACACCTCCAAAGACACTTCCAACACTTCAGTGGCTTTGCTATCATTCAGAGTGGTCGTCAACAATGAAATCTGATTATCCTCCACACCAAGCTGTTTAATCAGGTTCGTCGAACAGATTTACTACTACCTGGATCAAGCAAGACATATGTTTTTATCTGCCTTTTCCTACAAACTTCATGAATATTTACCGGTACGACTTGTAATGCAATACAGTCGTCCCTTCCTGCATTTCCGCAAGCACAACTCTTTGCTGCACCTACTGCTACTGGTTCACTGGCTTCTATAGCAGTACCCTTACTAAGCTGTAGTCATGTGTGCAACAGTCTTGAATGCCTTCCTTTACAATCTTTAAAATCACATGTCCTTTTCAGCCAACATTCTTGGGCTTTGTGCTTGGTTGATGCCAAACAGTTAAAATATATTTTCATGTCCATAAATATTCCTACTTGTTTTTCAGGAGAGTATCACAAAAATTGAGGACCATTACATAGCTGATGAGAACACTTACAAATCCAGCATAATTGCTGAACACATTTATCACTAAAAGTTTCTTTGTCTTTTGTTTCTGAAGCCTTTGTATTTACGTTTACACCCCTTTTCTTGTATTTACGTTTACATCCCTTTTCTTTATATGCCCATTATTCATATTGCTCTCATCCCATCTGTGTCATTCCTCAAAACATCCAAGGAAAGGATCGTTGGCCCTTCAAGCAACAGTGTCCAGGAATGTTACTAGCGTAGATATATTAGGATATCTTTTTTTTTTTTTTTTTAATAAATAGCAGAACGGAGGAAGGAAAAACAAATGGGTAAAAAAAAATAATCCATACACCAGATTACTGGTGTCCTCTGTTCATAAAATATCTGTAACAGTTAGACTTGAACAGTTGTGGATTGAAATTTGGAGGAAAACAACTCTGGGGAAGCGAGTTCCAGAGAGATGCAGTTCGGGGAATGAAAGAATTCTGATAGGCAGAAGTTCTGCAATATGGTTGAGTGACATTCCAGTCATGAGCGCTACCAGATGCCCGTGTAGCACGAGGGAAGGCATGGAGAGGTGGCACCATGGACGCAACTTCGTCTGAGCATATGCCAAAAAAATATCTGTAAAATAATGCAAGGGAGGCAACATTCCGTCTTACTTGCAGGGGAGGTAGTTTATATGTACTGGCAGGGTTGTTAATGATTCTAACAGCTTTATTCTAAATTTTGTCTAGTTGTCTTAATGCAACCTCTCCACAACCATTCCACAAGGGTGAGCAATATTCAAGCTGAGAGTGCACATGACTCTTATAAATTATAGCTAACTGCTCATCGGCGAAGAAGTTACGGACTCTGTACAATAATCCAAGTTTCTTTGAGGCGGTTTTAGCAAGTGATCTGACATGAGAGGTCCAGCTGAGGGCACTGTTAAGTGAGACACCAAGAATTTCAATACTTTTGGAGATGGGAATATTAGTAGCACTGAAGGCAATGTCCGAATCTGGCAATATCTGTCTATTAGTAAACTGTATATATTTAGTTTTACTAGCATTAAAAGAGACAGGGTTGTTTTGTCCCCATTCACTGATTGTAGATAGATCTTGATTTATGGAGATGGCTGTACTGAGTTGAGAGGTAGAGATATTAGACTTTGTAAATGGATGTCTGAGTGTGAATGAACTATGTAGTGTTGAGTCATCTGCATATGAGTGAATGGGATTGTGAGTGACAAATAAGAGATCATTAATATGAACCAGAAATAGGGTTGGCGCCAGAACTGATGCCTGCGGCACGCCGGCATTAATTGAATGGAAATTCGAATATACATCATCTACTTTTACTCTTATTTTCCTGTCACTAAGAAAAGAAGAAATTAAAGGAACAAAAGACGTTAGTCCATAGCAAGGGAGTTTGGACAGCAGGGAACGGTGCCATACTCTGTCGAAAGCTTTAGAGATATCAAGAGCTACTGCATGAGTTTCTCCAAAAAGATCAATTGATTGATGGAAGGTATGAGTTAAGAGATTATGTCAATGGTGGATCTTTCGTGGCGAAAACCGTATTGTCTATCACTAATTAAGTTGTTGGATTCAAGATGTTTAACAATGTGCTAATTAATTAAAGTTTCAAATACCTTACCAAAAGAAGATGTGACAGCTATTGGTCTGTAATCAGAGGGGTCAGACGAACTCCCTTTCTTCGGAACTGGGTGGATATTGGCTTCTTTCCATGGATTTGGGAATAAAGAAGTACGTATGCATAGTTTGAATAATTTAGCTAGGACAGAGGCAAGTTCAGGGGAACACTTTTTCAAAACAATTGGCGGAATTCCATCTGGGCCTGGAGCTTTGTTGGTAGGTAAATTGTCTAGGATGGATTTTACGTATCTTGTCTGTATTTTAAGTGGGGCAATTTCGGGAGAATCAAGTTCCAGTACTGAGACATTCTGGCTGGTATCATCTATGGTAGAATTTCTGGCAAAAGTACTAGCAAAGATATCTGCTTTCCCACGTGGGTCATTTGTAATATTGCCATCTGAAGATTTTAGTGGGGGAATGGAAGATGACTTGTTAAAGTTATTATTGAAAGAATTAAGAGCTGACCAGAATATTCTATTGTCATTAGGGTTGAGTAGTTTTGATGCTTGCTTTTGAAGAAAGTTTGATTTAGATAGATTTAATACAGCTTTTGCATGATTTCTAGCAATTTTAAATTGGGAGAGTGATTCAGATGTTTTTGATTTTAAGTAAGAGTTATATGCTAATGACTTTTGGGCTGTTGCTCTGGCACAATTGCCATCAAACCATTTTGGAGAGTTTTATCTTTTAGTGAATTGTTGACTTGGTATGAATAAATCCATACCAGCTAGTATTAAGTCGCAAATGTGGGACTGGGTAGAATTGGGATCACTAGAGAAGAAAGACTGCCATGGAACATCAGCAAGATAATTTCTAAATCCATCCCAGTCTGCCCTGTCAAAGTGCCATCGGGTCACCCTGACAGGTTCAGAATGAGGAGGTGTAGGAGGGTTAACTAATGAGGCTTTGATGAGATTGTGGTCAGAGGATCCAAGTGGTGACAGTACCTCTATCCTGTATTGATCTGGATTATTTGTCAAGAATAAATCCAAGAGATGGGCATTATAGTCAGGATTATCAGGTATTCTGGTTGGTTGCTTTACCAACTGGGTGAGATTAAACGATTCCGCAAACAGCTCGCATTCTAGACCAGCGTCGTCAGTCCGGGCAGAATGCAATAACCATTCAACACTGTGTATGTTAAAATCACCCAAAATGGTAATTTCATTGCCAAGGGCAAGGTCAAGGTTACTCAACTGAGTGGATATGGAATCAAATACACTGGGTTCCGAAGAAGCACTGGGGGAACGATAAACTACACAGATATATTTGGTAATGTTTTGGCAATTTACGCCATCTTCCCTCAAAGTACAGGGGTAAAAGTTCCAAGACTTTCACCATAATTCTACGAGTATCTACTTCCTGTAACATACCCATTGCATCAGGTGTCTCCTTACAGCTTCTGACAGTATCTGCCAAGTTTTGTAAGGCTTGTTTATCTACCATCCTTAACACTAGACCACTCGTAATTTTCTGTATCCATGTTTCAGAAATATTATACTCGTTACCAAATCTCTCCTTTGACAACTCCTGGGCTCTGAAGTAACCTACATTAGGGTCCAAAATGGCACAACACTCGATTACCTGCAGCGCTTTTCCCGAACAATATTGAAGCAATCTGTTTAATTTTGAAGTAGGAGCAGCCAGAGTGTTACCTATACAAGAATCAAATGTTCTAATGAACTGCCAGTGCTTTAGTGGATCATCATCAAATATCATCATTTTAACTTTAGGAAGTCAACTGTCAAGAATATGGCGCTGATCCTGAACCTGATCACATAAATTCTGGTAGTCTGGTTGGTTCAAAGGCACTTTATTTGGTGGGTGTTCTCACCATTCCTCAACACAAGGATTAAGCTCAAATGGCCTATTATTAACTCTACCACGTTCATTTCCATCAAGGTCAACTACGTCACTATAGACATTACTATTACAGACCTCATGAGTGTAGTGACCCTCGGTACCATCACACGTTGCTCCCACGGTTGATCGTCCTGACCTCTTGTCCTCCATCTGTAGTAAGACCCTCTCTGCATCGGCGGCTGCGATGTCTGCTTGTAGCTCGAGTCGCTCTGCTTCATTCTTCTGCTGTATCTCTTTCAGTAGCTGTGCTTTGACCAGAAGTGCAGCATTCCTTGCCGCCACCCTCGCCCTAGCACTGGACGTGGAGGACACAGCACTGCCTCCTCCAGCTGCACTGTCTCACCACCGGTAACTGCATTCTTATATGCCATAACATCTGGTTGGACCAATCTATGTACAGAATGTTTCTTTATCCACTGTTTCGCCACGGACAGTATTCCTTGCACACGCTGTTTAACGTTCTCATGATGTGCTTGTGCTTCACTAAGGTGGCGTGTCGAGTCTAAGTTCCCAAGACATCTGTTGAGTATGACATGTTCGGAAATCACTCAAGGTTCGTTCAATAGAATCCACTTTCTCAGTCACAAGAAGTCTATCTGCATTTTCACAACTCAGCAAATCACTTAACTCATTTTCCTTTCTCGTGAGTGATCCCACTCTACCAGCACGAGAATGCTGTAGCGCCAGAATCCGTTCACGCAACACACTATACACAAAATCCTCAATGCCTCTGGCACCATCCTGCCGGCCAAGGTCATGTCTTTCATTGCTAATATCACCACTGCGAGACACTTTATACAATAAAAGGTCACAAACTCCACGTACTCTTAACACTGCACCAATTATACCTAAATACTCGTGGTTCCCAACGCTACACTCTGGAGAAGCAGATCCAAGAGAACCACAGACCCGCTACCACAGTGTTAATCCGCCAGTAGATTTGTATTTTGTGGCTGCCAGCAATCAGGGTGAACAGAGACTGTGACAGATACATCGT
The DNA here is from genome assembly GCF_032717465.1 of Coenobita brevimanus. Taxonomy (NCBI): domain Eukaryota; kingdom Metazoa; phylum Arthropoda; class Malacostraca; order Decapoda; family Coenobitidae; genus Coenobita; species Coenobita brevimanus. Next base: position 5,638,284 of record NC_136990.1, read on the forward strand.
GTTTATTTCTGTAGACGTCTCACATAACGTAACTGCACTGTACAACAGAAAAAGAAAATTCCTAATAACCCAATGCTTCACTCTAATAATTATATACAAATATTCAAATTACATGAAGAGTTAAATGAACAGCCATAATATAGTATAAACACTAATCAATAGTTTAGCTTTATGGCTCAAGGAAATGTTAACTTACATCCATGTTCCTCGTAAACACTAGCAGTCACAGCAAAATCTCCCTCAGTGCCTCCCAGCAGACGTCTGCCTGAGGCTCCAATGCACACACAGCAAGTAGCCAGCTGTCTAGTATGAACATCAAATTTTAACTACCCATGGTTAACAATTTCTCGAGGCACCGAAACAAAACTGTGAAGCATTGGGTTTACAACAGTTCCAACAAATCCAACAAAATTTTTAACTATATAGACTCAGCTCGAGGCTACAAATACAATGAACATGAATAGAAAAACGGCAAGATAGCATTTAACATCATGGTATACTAACTGCAATAACACCAAATGTAGGAACCGGGCTCGTATTCTTGTCGGTTAAGGAAGCTCCATAACACCTCTTCGCATGCGATTTATTTTGCTTATTACACCATGGCTATCCTTTTCTGTGTTAATTATAACGTCACCGTACTCTGCAAAAGTAACATACAAAACGATATTGGCAGTCGTATCCAAAAATAAGCCGATGAGGATGAGATGTTAGGGAGCTTCCGTAACTATGAAGTGACGTAGATTTGATGTGTCGTCTCACACAAGAGGTCCATTATTGGCCTTCCAGTCCAGGTATGATCCAAAGTACACCCTGAAATATATTTTCTTTAATTACAGTGATATTCTTTGGATATTTATACCATTCATTAACATGTTTTGAAAAATAATTACTCATACAAACAAAATAATACCCACAAGATACTGGATTTTTTTTTTTTCTAGAGGGGGTGCTTTCACAATTATCACAGTTTGGTATCGCATATTCTTTAGATATTCAGCATTAACATAATATAATAAAAAAAATAATTACTACTGCATGCAAGATAATATCCATAAGATTTTTTATTTCCTTTCTTTTCCTTTTCATTTTTTGTGGTACTTTCACAATTATTACACACTGGTATTCACCTGTAGGCTACATAATTACCTTTCAGAATAATTTACAAGTGTTCTGTGGATGAGGATGAAAGTAGGTATAAAAGCTTGGGTGATTGTATGTGTATAAGCGCCGACAGAGGACTGAGGGGCAGGAGTGAAAGATGAGTTTTGGGCGAGTGTACAAGTTTGTATGGATAAGTCTGAGAGGAGCAAGAGAGTGTTTTTGACTGGAGACATGAATGGTAAAGTTGTGAATGTACGAGTGGTTGGAGTGGTTGGTCAGTGGGGTGTGCCAGCTGAAGTAGATGGGAATGGTAGTGCTTTGGTGGATGTCTGTGCTGGTAAGGGGTTGGCAATAGCCAACACCTTCCGGCGTAAGATGATCCACAGGTATACATGGAGGGTCATGAGAAGGATGGACGGTGAACTTGTTGAACGAAAGGCAATGATAGATTACGTGTGTGTGGATGAGCGAATGAGAAGACAAATGTTGGATGCAAGAGTGTGGAGAGGGTGGGGGAATGGAATCTCGGACCATCACTTAGTGATGGCCAAGGTAAGGCTGCATAGAAAATTGGTGAAGAGACGAAGGGGAAGACAGGAGGAAACAGCTCCTGTGAAAAGAGTGGAGAAGTTGCAAGAGAGTGAGAAAATGACAGAGTATAAGAGCATAGTGGAAGAAAGATTGGGAAGGTATGAGTTAGAGCAGATGGAAGGGGTCGAAGAAGTATGCAAGATATTCACGGAAGAGATAGGTGCAGCGTGTGAGGTGGTTTGTGGAGTGAGGAGGAGATGCAGGGGTGTGCAAGGGACAGCATGGTGGAATGATGAGGTGAAACGAGCTGTGGAACAAAAGAAGAAGGCATATAGTGAATGGCTAGCGAGTATAGGTAGGGGAGAAGATGAGAGAGAGAAGAGAGAGGTTTATGTGAGCAGGAGAACGGAGTTGAAGAGATTGGTGAAGGAGAGCAAGGAAAGAGTGGATGAAGAGTTTGGGAGGAATCCGAGTGTGAAATGGAGGGAGAGTAAGAAATTCTGTTGGGAGGAGGTAAAGAAAGTAAGACAGTGTGAAAAGGGAAACAGTGGAGGAGTGAAAGATAGGAATAATAAACTGTTGGTGGAGAAGAGAGAGAAAATGAGGAGATGGAAGGAGCACTTTGAGGATTTGTTGAATGTAGGGAGTCTTTTTTTTTTTTTTTTATGCAAGAGAGGAATCAAAGGTAGGAGCCCGCAAACCGTTCCTTCCAAGAAAAACAAAAACAAAACAAAAGAGAGCCAAATTGAAGATCCGTTCATTTCGAGAGGGTAAGAAGTGCGAGTATAAGTGGTTGGGGAATGGCTGGGAGAAGAAGAGATGAGAGGAGGGAGGAAGAGATCAGTAGGGCAGAAGTAGCTGAAGCACTGAACATGATCAGGATGGGAAAGGCCCCAGGAACTGATGGAGTGTGTGGTGAAATGCCTAAGTATGGGGATGTGATTGTTGTGGGGTGGATATGGAAGATGTGTAGATTGGCTTGGGAAGAGGGAAGGGTTCCAGAGGACTGGAAATCAGGTATAACTGTTACTTTGTACAAAGGAACAGGGGAGAGAGAAGTGTGTGGTAACCATAGAGGTATTTGAATTCTTAGTGTGACTGGAAAAATATATGGTAGAATAATTATTGATAGGGTTAGGATATAACAGAGGAGCTAGATGGAGAAGAACAAGGGGGATTTAGGCAGGGAAAAAGGTGTGTAGATCAGATATTTGTTCGAGTAAGTTTAGTGGAGAAGTATCTAGAGAAGAGAAAGAAATTGTATGCTGCCTTCATGGATTTGGAAAAAGCATATGGCAGAGCAGATAGGCAAGGTATATTGAAGGTTTTCAGAATACATGAAGTGGATGGGAAATTGTTGAGTGCTGTGAAAAGTATGTACGAAGGAGCTAGGGCTACGGTGTGAGTGGATGGTGAGCTGAGAGAGTTCTTTGATCTCAATGTGGGACTGAAACAGGGTTGTGTGATGTCTCCATGGCTGTTTAATATATACATGGATGGGGTTGTAAAGGAGGTGCAAGGTAGGGCAGTGGATGTGGGGATGGCACTAATGAATGAGAGTGAGATTTGGAAGATTCCGGTGTTGCTGTTTGCTGATGATACAGTATTGTTAAGTGAAGATGAATAGGAGTTGCAAGGTTTGGTGAATGAAGTTGGGACAGTGTGTAAGAAGAGGAATCTGAAATTTAATGTAAACAAGAGTAAAGTTATGGTGTCTGAGAGGAATGAAGTCACAGAATGCACAGTGAGGTTGGATGGTGAGGATATGGAGAATGAGTGCATTCAAGTACTTGGGTAGTGTGATGAGTAAGGATGGAAGTTTGGGGGATGAAGTACTTGAATGGGTACAGCAGGGAAGGAAGTTGTTGGTTCACTGAAAGCGGTGATGAGAAATAGGGAGGTGAGTACGGAAGTCAAGAAGTCACTGCATGATAGTATTGTGATCCCTACCCTGACGTATGGAAGCAAGGCGTGGATCTTGCTAGAAGGGAACAAGTCGAGAGTGAGTGCAGTGGAAATGAGTTACCTGAGAGGAGCTGACACAGAGGGACAGGTTGACGAATGAAGTAGTGAAAGAATGTTGTGGGGTGGATGTGGATGTGATTGAGAGAATTAGAAGAAATACACTGAGGTTGTTTGGACATGTGGAGAGAATGGAGAATGAAAGACTGACTAAGAGGGTGTATGTAGGTGAAATCGAGGGAGGGAGAGGGAGAGGGAGACCGAGGATGAGGTGGAGGGATGGAGTTGAGAGGTATATGAGGGAGGGGCCAGTGAGCTGGGGGGAGGGCAGTCAGATAGTGGGTGACAGAGCGACTTGGAGGCGTTTTGTCTGCGGCCACCCTTTGCGGGATTAGTGCGTTGGGCTATAGATAGTGTTACATAGCCTATGATTTCATCATCCTTTGTGTAATTTTAACGCACAGTTGCTGCATGTTTGATCACGAGCGTGTTCTGCCTCAGTCCCCCCCTTCTACCGTTATAGTAGAGTAAGTCGTTCTTTCTGTTGTTTCAGTGCGGGATTTTCATCTCTTTGTGCCCATGGCTTCATTTGCGCGTCCCTCTTACAAGTTTTATCAAGCTCTGCTGGCCCCTGTATAATGAGCTCAGTCTCTGCATCATGGCCACTTAGATCTGCTCCTCATTTTGCTCACATCTCTGTCCTCCCCTGTACAGTTATTATTATTGTGAGTGCTCAAGAAATCTCCAAACATCTAGCAGCTGTGTGTAATTTGAGTATTACTGTTATTGCATTTTTTCTTGTACTGTGTAGCATAAGGTTAATTCTTAGGCCTAGTGAGGTTTTTGATTGATGTTGGGTTGTGTCAGTCATTTTTGATAATAGTTTGTATCTGTAATAATTTATCTGGCATTCACTGAGTATTATCTGGTATCTCATTTTATCAGGGCTGACTTAGATAAATTTACTCTTGCTAATTTCGTGTTAATAGAGGCTATTGCAGTTAACCATATATTTAACCTGTTTATTTTGCCATTACATTATCCTTATGAGTCCTGAATGTTTTGTTGTTAGTTTGTGCATTAAACTTTAACTTGTAATTTTACCTAACTCTTTTGTTTTGAACCTGGAACTTTACGGGACAGTAGTGACTCTTAGTATTCTCACTTAAAGTGTACGTTATCTTTCTCTGTTCCGTAACAATAGATAGACAAGTGTTCCCATCAATCACACCAACACGCTTAGTACATCTTTGTCTCTAAACTTCTTTCCAGAATTGTGTTTTGTTTTTTACAGAAGATTGCCGAGTTACTGAATCACAGATTTCTCTTTGCTCATTTTTTTACCGTCATTTAAGGCTTTTTTTAAAGTCTCTTCGAGTAGTTAGCATGGCATCACTAGTAGTAGTAACAGTAATATCAGTAGTAGTAGTAGTAGTTCAGTTCAATTCAATTCAATCGGCTTTATTTCATATCTCTCAATACATAAAAAAAAAGACAACTAATACATTTCATCATTATAAAGGCAGCAGCAGCACAGCAGCACCGTATAAGCAGCAACAGTAGCAGCAGTAAATATACTGTATATACAAAAGACTGTACTTATGCACACTACATAGTACGTGCTGTACTTTACAAATATATATATATATATATATATATATATATATATATATATATATATATATATATATATATATATATATATATATATATGGTAGTAGCAGTAGTAGTAGCAGTAGTCATAGCAGTAGTAGTAGTAGTAGTAGTAGCGATAGTTGCAAAAACAGCAGCATCAACAGCAGCATGAACAGTAGTAGCAGCAGCAACAACAATAGCAGTGCAACAGCAACAACAGCAACACCAGCAACAGCAAGGAAAGCAGCAGCAACAGCAGAAGCAAAATTAGCCGCACAGTCGCAACTGCAGACACAGCAACAGCATCAACAACATTGGTAACAGAGGCAGCAGCAGTAGCAGCAACAGAAACAGCAGATGAAGCAACAGCAACAGCAGTAGCAGCAGTAGCAGCAACAACAACTAAAACAGCAGAAGCTGCTGCAACAACAACATCAGAAACGACAACAACAATAGCAACAGCAGAAACAACTAAAACAGCAGCTGAAGCAACAATAACAACAACAACAATAACAGCAGCAGCTGCAGCAGCAGCAACAACAACAACAACAACTACAACTACATCTACAACAACAGCAGCAGCAGCAGACACAAGTACAACGACAGAAGCAACAACAGCAATAACAGCAACAATAACAGCAACAACAAACACTACTGCAGCAACAGCAGCAATATAGAAACAACACCAGCTGTCACAGCAGCTGCAGCAGCAGCAGTAATAATAACAACAACAATAAAAGCAGCAGCAGCAGCAACAACAACAACAACAAAAGCAGCAGCAACAAAAACAGCAGCAACAATAACAACAACAATAAACACAGCAGCAGCAACAGCAACAACAGGACCTGGAACGGTGGCGTCATCGCCGTGGGTCTACCCCCCAGAGGCTGTCGAAGCAGAAGAGGAGGACAGCATGGGGGCCAAACCACAGAAAACCCTCCCCTCACGGGGCCCGAGAACCTGGGAGTGGCTTCGGTCGTCCGGGCAAATACCACATCTCTCAGCACAACACACAGCACCGTTGTTTCTACATCGAGAAATGACTCCCCGGCGGTCATTTCTCGATGACTTCTTCTAGCTGGGGACATTGAGAGCAATCCAGGACCCACCAACAGATACATATATCCAACATGCTCAAAACTATCACTTCGAGCCGACAGACGAAGAGTTCAGTTCAGTGCAATTCCTGGAAGAACTGGACCCAATACACCTGCACAACACTTGGATCAAGAACACATTATACAAACACCTGGACCTGCTCCTTATGCTCCTTCCCCTCACCAACTATCCCCCCCACCAACCCTACTCCTACTTCCTCCACACCTCCTTAGCCTAACCCACCAATCCTTCCCACACCATCCAATACCCCAACCCCTCCCATTCCACCTCAACCAAATCCACTTCAACCCTTACCTCCATCACAGCCTTCTTCTACCCCTTCCCTTCCATCCACACCACCACCTCATCTCCCCCCCCCTCCCCGTGCTGCAGCAGCCAACACACATCACACACACAACATAAACATCCATTAATTAAATATAAATGGCATACACACCAAAAAACAAGAACTCACACAATTCATCAAACAACAAAACATATACTTTGCCATCTTACATGATAAAAACTACACAGAAATAAAAAACACCTACATTTCATAATTTCACCAACATTAGACAAGACTGGGGCAACGGCGGTGGCGGTGTGGACTCATCACCCTGGCACACAAATCCATCAACTTTTTAGATACCAGTGCACACACAAAGTCACTTCACTCCCCACATGACACTGGTAACAAGTCACATATAACAATCGCCAGTATATACATTCCATCCCCCCAGTCGTCCCCTACGGCACCACACAATTACTCTCCACAAATACAACATATCATTAACATACCCAACATCATCCTGGGTGGTGATTTCAACGCCAACGTGTTGGCCTGGCATGTCATCAACACCGACACAGACAGAGGACTCGTACTACAATCCCAAACAGATCATCTTTTCATACTGAAAAATCCCCATCAACATATCCATATCCCACACCAAGCCCTCTTCCTCCCATCATCTCCAGACATCACATTTTGCTCCCTAAACCTTGTCCCCACAACATCCTGGAGAGTGGTCAAAACCCTTGGATCTGATAACCTTCCGGTCATCATCACTACAAAAACCAGAATCACCCCAGCTGGCCACAGATGCACATACAATAATTACAAGAGAGCCAACTGGAAGGCCTTCACAACTGAAACAGAACAACATTTTGAAACATTTTGAAACATTAAACAGTACATCCATCACAATCATCAACACTGCTGTGCACACTTTGAATACAATTATACAAAATGCTGACAAAAGACACATCCCTAGAGGCAACAGAAAGAGACACAACCCCAACTTCAGAAATCCAAAGCCTCATCAGCCAACGGGACACACTATGACACTGCCCAACACCCCATGCGCAAGACATCGTACAACAATACAAGAACCCTATACTCAGATAAACAATAAAATATCAGAACATGCTTTATCTGTGCATTTATCTTCCACATTAGCTCCGGACCTCCCAAACAACAAACACTAAACTGGAATAATTATCTCCAAATACTTGACCACAAAACAAACACCAGTAAACTCAACAAAACACTAAACAGCATCACACACTCCAACAGCAACACTACACAATCATATGCTGCCGTCACAGAAACGGACACCATACCTTCAAACAAACAACAAGCAAACACTCTCATCAATCACTTTTCGCATGTCAGCCATCTAAACCCCCACTGCGACGACTGACCTATCATCCGACATAAGAAACAGTTCCCCACAGACCCAGACTTCGCACCTTTCACTTACAACCAGACGAAGCACATCATTAGCAACCTTAACCCGCCCCATCCCAACCACTTTTCCACCACTGACCAATCCCGACCATTATTGGAAATTTTTTTTTGGCTCAAACCTTCGTTTTTGGTGAGAAACATCGAAAATTCATAAAGAAATTGCTCACCTGAGGTTTAAAATACTCGATCCAGGTAGCACTACCTCCTTACCTTACTGGGTTTTCTAACAGGCTGGCACCAAAGAAAACGAGTTTTATGGGAGGGTAACTATTTCACACCACTCATTAACGGTATTTATTTATTTACTTGGTACGAATTTATATGTAGTACGAGAGTATATTGGTTTTCAAAAAGTAATATAGGCATTATAGGCATTGTTTCACTCACTAACTCACCACCATACCTGACCTTTTTTTGCTACATTACCTGCTCATCATTTCTGACTGTTTCTTCCTCTAATCCTATGTAAAGTTTGTCCTCCACATTGTCGTCGATTGGGGAATCACTCTGGCCCTGAATTTCGTACCGTGGCATGACATGGCTTTACTGGCCAGGTCACTGAAAACAGGTGAATTGCTGAGACAATGGCGTGCAGGGGGGGGGGGAGGTCATGCTGGGTAAGGCATTGTCCCTGCCTGGCATCTTGTAGAGGAAGGTGTCCCGTGTATACCTACCAAAAATCACTCGCGAAAATTGAAAATTGTGCAAATTAGGGACCTTGCAATTGATCTGCGTTTATGTACGTCAAAGGGATTGGCAGTGACAAAACGTGTGGACGTTAGTTCACGTCAACGGGACACTGCGGGTTAAGCACTCATCTGCCTATAGACCAAACAACATGAGCAACATATACCTTAAACACCTTGGACCACAAGGCATACAAGCACTCACCAACATATCAAACTACAGTTATTCACACAACATAGTACCCAACATCTGGAAGCATGACATTATCATCACTATCCCCAAACCCAACAAAGTCCCCATGCTACCTTCCTCACACCGCCCCATCACACTCCTCTGCACCCCATGCAAAGTCAATGAATGACTGGTACCACAAGTAGTTACGCCTCACACCCCCCTAGCCCCATCACAGCATAGCTTTAGGCCACTACACTCCACAAACACTCTTCTTACAGATGCTAGACAGAAAGAGTTTTTGATGGCATGAATTCACCTAGGCCATCATGCAGAACACTCCTAGTCACACTAGACATTAGCAAAGCTTTTGATGCCATCCCCTGCCACAACCTCACAAACAAAATATTCAACACAAACATGCACAATAACACAAAAAGATGGCTGGCAAACAACTCAGAATGCAGATGTGCGCATATATCATTTGCCGGTCAATCTTCGAACATCAGAAACTTCACAAATGGCGTCCCCCAACGATCTGTTTTGTCCCCTACACTCTTCAACTATTATGCACGACATACCCACACCCCACACACCACAAATACACATAGCTTCCTATGCAGATAACATAACACTTACATATAAACACAAAAATGAAAATACAGCTGCGCACATCCTCCAACCTTACCTCAACACACTAAACGAATGGTTCACCACAAACAGGCTCAAAATAGCCCCAGCCAAATCTACAGAGACCCTTCTCACAAACTGGACAGCAGAACTTAGTCACATTCCACACCTCACCATAAACAACACTCCCTTACCATACACACACACACACACACACACACACACACACACACACACACACACAAAATCCTTGGTGTAACATACATCAATGTCATTTAAACAACACATCACAAATATTAAAAATAAATTAACACCAAGACTCAATGCCTTGAGCTCACTTGCCCATACAACATTCGGACACAACAAAGAAACCACCACCACCGTAGGCAAACAATATATACGTTCAGTGATGAAGTATGCAGGCCCTGCTTGGCTCTTAACCTCACCAAAACACACTACAACACCCTATAGACCATACAGAACAAGGCCCTAAAAATACTCACAGGCTGCACAGCTACTACACCCACAGACCACCTACATCAAGAAACCAAAGTCCTCAAAGTCAAGGATCATCTAGACATGAGAGGCACCCAAATTCTCGCTGCAGCCTCCACAAACCCACAACATCCACTACACTATATGGCAGCATATCCACACACACTAAGGAACATCAAAATAACACTTAGCACACGGTATCATACACCTATCAACCCCTCAAAATCTTTCACAGGAATACCCACTAATGTTTAACCCCTAAAACGCGGGGCATCGCATTTGCGATTCGAGTTAATTTTGAATAAGCGCGGGCAAGGATGTTCCAGCTGGTATTGTCTAACAGTACCACCACCTTTTAGCTACAATTAGCATACTTTACCTTTGTACTACTGACCTCCGTTGTTGCCAAGTATCGCGTTTTCCCCCCCTCCCCCCCACCACGGCCCGGCCAGCCTGGGTGTGATACATGGCAGCGCTCTGATTGCTCAGAACTGTAAATCTGCGCTCTCCTCTCACAAGCAGTTTATGCTAATAGGAAACGCTTGTTTCCCCAGTTGTAAAACTAGCTTTTTTTCGCACGGTTTGCCTCTGTTTAGCGTCAGTTTACCGCAGGCTTTCAAAGTGACATTATGGCGAGTTCTAGCTCTTCCGAGTCAGTGCGAGCGGCCGACAGGAACGAGAATAAAGTGACGGGCGTAAGGCAGAATAAAAAGCGCACTGCGGTGATCTTTTGGGAAGTAATATGATTAAAAATAATGTAGTATACGTGTTTTTAGCTGTGAAAATGGAAATGTTTGTTGAGTGACAGGAAGACCGCTGCCGCGCTGCATGTTGGCCATACACTTCGTTGATTTTAGCCTTATTTTCAGTGCTTATTGTACAAATACGGATTCCAAACTACCTGTACGTTGTAGTATAAAGTTTACTGTGACAGAATGAGGCTGTGGTAGAGGGGAAACCGGGTTGCTGGAGGTGTGAAAGTGAAGGTTTTGTTACCCAACTTTGCAAGTCTCCACAAGTCCTTGGGTAGTCCACGAAGGCTCAATACCTGTCTCTGGAGAAAGCTGAATGTAAGTACTATCTGCCATACCAAGTATAACGTTCTAGGGTTAATCTCTGATTTTTGGCTAATATTTTCCTACAGGTACTCAGACCTCGATCGAACGCCGCCACCCAGGGGAGGGCGACTGTCCATGGCCGCGCATTAGGGGTTAATAATATCCAGCTCAATCCTGCATCATCCTTGAACATGCTTGGGGTTTCATTCACAAGGGACTTATCTTGGAAAGATCATATTGGTCTTGTAAAATCTACTTCCAAAGAGATTAGGTGTGCTAAGCCGACTCCGTGCCTTCTTTACTCCTGCACAGTTGTTGACTTTATACACGGGTTTTATTCGCCTCTGTTTAGAGTACAACTCTCATGTGTGGGGAGGCTCCCACATACAGCTCTTCTCAATAGGGTGGAGTCAAAGGCTATTCATCTCATCAACTCTTCCCCTCTTACTGGCTCCCTTCAACCTCTGTCTCTTCACCGCGCTGTTGCTTCTTTATCTCTTTTCTATCACTACTTCAATGGTCACTGCTCCTCTGAACCGTCTTCTTGCATCCCTCCACCTCTACGACGGGCACGTAACACCCGTCTAGCAACAAACTCTCATCCCTTTGCTGTCCAACTCTCTAATGCAAGAGTTAACCGTTACTCTCAGCCCTTCATTTATGCAACAGGTCAGCTCTGGAACTGTCTACCTCTGTCTGTATTTCCTACTTCCTATGATCTCCTGTCTTTCAAACGCAGTGTGTCCAGGCATTTCGAAATGAATGGATCTCGAATTTGGCTCTCTTTTGTATTGTTTTTCTTTCTTTCTTAGAAGGAACGTTAATGCAGGCTCAGCCTTTGGTTCCTTCTTCCTCACAAAAAAAAAAAAAACTGTCATCTCTCCCCCCCTCGCCTGTCTCAGACCAGCTTGGAGAAGCATATCCATACTCACATCATTCGCCGCTCCATTCAGTCACTGAAAGACAACACACAGCTGCATGCACGGCCTCCTGATATCCACCCTTCTGAATCCTATCTCCCTCGTGAGGACAGGGTCCATCTGGCCATGCTGAGATGTGGGCTTCATCCAGCCCTCTTAAGTTATTGGAAGAGGCTGGATAACTCCGTCGCTGATGCCTGTCCAGGATGTAACACAGCACCCCATACTATTAAGCACATTATGGAAGACTGCATTGCACACAATCACCTATGTCAACAACACAACATACACTCCTTGAGAGCTCTGTGGGAAAGCCCTGTCTCGGCCATGGCCTTCCTTAGGGACTCGGGGCTGTTTGGCCAGACTGCCTAGGTAACAACTACTACTACTACAGCAACAACAGCACCAGCAACAACAACAGTAACAGCAACAGCAACAACAACAAAAACAACAGCAGCAGCAGCAGCCACAACAACAAAAACAGCAATAACAGCAACAGTGAAAACACCAGCAGTCAACAACAACAACAGAAATAACGGGAAAAGAAACAGCAGCAGCAACAGCAACAGCATCAAGAGTAGCAATAGAAGCAGCAGTCGCAGCACAACAACAACAATATCAACAACAGCAGCAGAACCAGCAGCAACAACTGCAAAAACAATGAGAAGAACAGCAGCAGCAACAACAACAAGAGCAACAACAAAATCAGCAGCAGCAACAACAACAGCAACAGAAGCAGAAGCAACAACAACAGCAACAGAAGCAGAAGCAACAACAACAGCAAAAGAAGCAGCAACAACAACAGTAGCAGACTGCCTTGGGAACAACAACTACTACTACTACAGTAGCACCACCACCAGCAACAACAACAAGAACAACAAAAGCAGCAGCAGCAACAAAAACAACAACAAAAGCAGCAGCAGCAACAAAAACAACAACAAAAGCAGCAGCAGCAACAAAAACAACAACAAAAGCAGCAGCAACAAAAACAACAACAGGAGGAGCAACAATAACAACAACAGCATCAGCAAACACAACAGGAGCAATAACAGCAACAATAACAACAGCAACAGCAGCAGCTGCTGCTGTTGCGAAACAACAGACAACACCAGCAGCAGAAGCAGCTGAAGCATAAGCAAAAGCAGCAACAAACAACAACAGTAGCAACAATAACAGTAGCAGCAACAACAGCAATAAAAACAACAGCCAAAACTACAACAGCAACAACAACAGCTACAACAAAAGCAACAATATCAGTAACAGCAAAAACAACAGCAGCAGTAAAAACAACAACAACAGCTGGAGCAGCAAAAGCAGCAGGAAAAGCAACAGCTACAGCAAAAGCACTAGCAACAGCAGCAACAGGAGCACAAGCAACAGCAGCAACAGCAACAACAATAGCAACAACAGCCGCAGCATCAACAACAATAGCAGCAGCCCCAACAACAGCAACAATAACAGCCACAACAGCACTAACAACAATAACAGCAACAGCAAAAACAACAGCAGCAGCAGCAGCAGCAACAACAACAACAACAACAACAACAACAACAACAACAACAGAAACAACAGGAACAGCAACAGCAGCAGCAACAGCAACAGCATCAAGAGTAGCAATAGGAGCAGCAGTCGCAGCACAACAACAACAATATCAACAACAGCAGCAGAACCAGCAGCAACAACTGCAAAAATAATTAGAAGAACAGCAGCAGCAACAAAACAGCAGCAGCAGAAACAACAGCAGCAGTGATACCTGAAGCAGTGGCGTCTTCGCCGTCGGTCTACCCCCTAGAGGCTGTGGAAACAGAAGAGGAAGATAGCATGGGGGCCAAACCACCACAAACCCTTCCGGCCCCTCGCAGGGCCTGAGAACCTGGGAGTGGCTTCAGTCGTCCGGTCAAATACCAGATCTCTCAACACAACACATACAACATCATGTTTTCTACACCGAGAATTGACTCCCCGGCGGTCATTTCTCGATGACTTCTAACCGGAGACATTGAGAGCAATCCAGGACCCAACAACAAATACGTATGTCCAACATGCTCAAAACCTATCACGCCGAGCCGACAGTCAAAGGGTTCAGTTCAGTGCAATTCCTGCAAGAACTGGACCCATTACACCTGCACAACACTTGCATCCAGAAAACATTACACAAACACCTGGACCTGCTCCTTATGCTTCTTCTCCCCACCCACTAATCCCCCACCAACCCTACTCCTACTTCCTTTACACCTCCTCAGCCAAACCCACCGATCCTTCCAACTCCATCCAATCCCCCAACCCCTCCCATTCCAACCCATCCTAATTCACCCCAACCCTTACCTCCATCACAACCTTCTCCTACCACCTCCCCTCCACCCACACCACCACCTTCCCCCCGTGCTGCAGCAGCCAACACACATCGCACACACAACATAAACATCTTTCAGTTAAACATAGATAGCATAAACACCAAAAAACAAGAACTAACACAATTCATCAAACAACAAAACATACACATTGCTATCTTTCAAGAAACAAAACTACACAGAGCACAGAAAACACCAACATTCCATAACTTCACCACCATTGGACAAGACCAGGCCGACGGCGATGGCAGTGGACTCATCACCCTGGTACACAAATCCATCAACTTTTCAGATACCAGTACACACAGAAAGTCACTTCTCCCCCCACATGACAAAATTACAACAAAAATACAATCAATTAAAATAGGCTACGCACTGGTAACAATTCAAATATAACAATCGCCAACACATGTATTCCCCCCCAATTGTCCCCCACAGTACCACACAATTACTTTCCACAAATACACCACATCACTGACATAACCAACATCATCCTGGGTAGTGATTTCAACGCCAAGGCGTCGGCCTGGCATGTCAACAACCCTAACACAGATAGACGGCTGGTACTACGGTCCCAGACAGATCATCTTATCATACTGAATAAACTCCATCAACATACCCATATCCCACACCAAGCCCTCTTCCTCCGATCATCCCCAGACATCACCTTCTGCTCCCCAAACCTTGCCCCTACTACATCCTGGAGAGTGGTCAAAACCTTTGGTTCTGATCACCTCCCAATCAACATCACTTTCAAAACCAAAATCACCCCAGCTGGCCACAGACACACATACACTAATAATTAGAGAGCCAACTGGGAGGCCTTCAGAACTGAAACATAACAACATTTCGAAACACTAAGCAGTACACCCATCACAAACATTAACACCGCTGTGCACACTTTCCTGAAAATTATGTAAAACGCAGACAAAAGACATATCCCTAGAGGCAACAGAAAGAGACACAACCCCAACTTCACACCAGAAATTCAAGGCCTCATCAGTCAATGGGACACACTGCGACACTTCCCAACACCCCATACACAAGACACCGTACAACAAATACAAGAACTCAACACTCAAATAAACAATAAAATATCAGAACAGGAAACACTAAACTTGAATTAATATCTCCAAACACTTCACCACAAAACAAACACCAGTAAACTCTACAAAACACTAAACAGCATCACACTCCCCAACAGCAACACTACACAATCACATGCTGCCATCACAACAACAGACACCATACCTTCAAACAAACATCAAGCAAACACTCTCAGCAATCACTTTTCACAAGTCAGCCATCTAAACCCCCATCGCGACGACCGACATATCATCTGACGTAAGAGTCAGTTCCCCACAGACCCAGACTAAGCACCTTTCACTTACAACCAGACAAAGGACATCATTAGCAACCTTAAGCACTCGTCTGGCTGTGGACCAGATAACATAAGCAACATTCACCTTAAACACCTTGGGCCACAAGGCATACAAGCGCTCATCATTATATCAAACTACAGTTATTCACACAACATAATACTCAACATCTGGAAGCATGACATTATCATTACTATCCCCAAATCCAACAAAGACCCCACGCTACCTTTCTCACACCACCCCATCACACTCCTCTGCATCTCCTCTAAAGTCACTGAACGACTGGTACTACAACTAGTCACACCTCACATCCCCCTAGCCCAATCACAACATGGCTTTAGGCCACTACACTACACAAACACCCTTCTTACAGACCTTACACAGAGAGTTTTTGATGGCACGAATTCAGCCAAGCCACCACACAGAACACTCCTAGTCACACTAGACATTAGCAAAGCTTTTGATGCCATCCCCCACCACAACCACACAAACAAAATACTCAATACAAACATGCATAATAACACAACAAGATGGTTGGCAAACTACTTAGAATGCAGATGTGCACATGTAACATTTGCCCGTCAGTCTTCGAACATCAGAAACTTCACCAATGGCGTCCCCCAACGATCTGTTTTGTCCCCTACACTTTAACCTATACATGCTCGACGTACCCACACCCCACACATCACAAATACACATAGCTTCCTATGCAGATGACATAACACTTACATGTACAGTCGGGGAAGAAAGAAGCTGGACACAATTGGCGGCCTCTGGCAACAACTCCTATAGTAAACACGTAGGTGGTAGCGGATATATATGAATGGAGGGGTAACGTTTGTATCGAAGTGTGTGATTGGTCGGCACACCACCGTCTGTCATTGCCATGTAGTCAAATATTGGAGAGGGTTTTGAGTATGAATACACTATGTGGTAGATATAATAGATATTCACCCTGTGTCATAGGACATATAATATCTTAATTTGACAGTTGATTAGCTGTATTGATTAATGTCACTCATATTTAAGGCACTGTGCAGCTGAAAGTATTTGTGGAGTCAAAGGCATCTGTCTTCAGAGTAGGTTCAATATGAGACCGAAGCCTCAGATCCTTGAATAAATCATAATTATTATCAAGCGCAAAACATAATTTATTGGCGAGTTCGTTTGTATGCTTCATTAACGAATATGTCGTTGAAATACAACATTGGTTCTGATAATCTTTATGACTTTGCTACGTTCTGAGTCAGTAGAAACGTTCCTCCCATGAACGTGGACAGAGCTTCATTGAGCACCATCCCTTACCGTGCTGGGGGTGGGAGGAACCGTTAACACACGCACGATTTATTAGTTTCTTCATTCAACTGCTAATGAAAAACTACTATGCTATTGCTAAACAAATGTTTGCTCCGTCCATGATAACAAGAGACTGCTCCTTGATAAGACAGATACCTCTGATACTGAAAACATTCCTTTTAGGTGATGTCCATCACACGTTTTCCCTCTCGAGTTGAGGTGGTGAGTTGGTAGGGTGAAGTATGGCCTTTTCAACGGCACTTCTGTCGCGATTATTTCGCCCTACAACCTCTCTACCGAACTAGCCTCACATGAGCATCCCCTCCAAGCTAGCCTCACACGAACACTTTCCTCCGGCATTCTCTTCCCTCACTTAGCCCAACCTTTCACATTAGCAACATGTCAAGATGATTCCTAACATCCAGTTCAGTCACACAATTTGCACGTTAAGTAATGATCTTTTGCCCCACAGTTCAAATCAAGGAGATTCAAATTAACTAATTTTATGGTGAGTGTTTTTTCAAGTTAGTGAAGATGTCCACACTCATAGGTTACATGTTATCAGGTGATACCATTTATACACACAATATAATTAACTCAAAAGACCTGATGAGTATGTCAGCGTTTTATACTAACTAACGCTACACGATTCTAGTTCCTTTATAGGGCATCCTTGCATATTTATGGTTAACTCTTTCGCTGCGAGTTTTCTTCCTGTGATGTGTTTGGTGCTAGAGTAAACAAGTGGCCCCCCGTAAGGGGGAATCACACCATCCGCGAGCCTATACATATCTAGCCCGGCTCGGAATATGACCTTGACCTTGACCTACTACCACCAATTTCGAACTCGTAGGAGATTTTCATCCTTATTACACACCTGTATTTTTTTTTTATGATATCCTGAGGGGTTGCAAAGTTATCGTGCTAACAGACCCACGGACCTTGACTTAATTTCTCCAATTCCGAACTCGTAGGAGATTTTCATCCCTATTACACACCTGTATAATTTTGTGATGGTATTTTGAGCGGTTGCAAAGTTATCATGCTAACAGATACACACACAGACAGACAAATTGAAAACAATGCCATGTTTGCTATCTCGCTGGTAATTACTAGTCACGTGCGGTAAAGCCCTAAGTACTAAATGAAAGGTGACGTAAGCTTGAGCATGTTACTGAAATTACGGTAATTCCATTTAGCACACACAATGTCTTTCCAAATAAAAATTAAATTTGTGATGCATTGAGTACAAGTGCCACACACGGATTACAGTAAATTCTTTTTCACTCGTATAATATAGCATGCAAAAACCTTTACATTCGAAGCATCTTCCCCATAATATATTCATAAGCTTACAACTGAACTAGCAAAAGGTTTAATATACTCATATGCTTAACGGTAGACGATTTTGCTGATACCTTGGAACAATCCGCCTTCAGTAAGGACTGGCAAAGAATAAAGGTGATAAGGATAAGGTTACCAACAAACGAGTATTTCCAGTGATGCAGTAATGAGCTGCAGTATTACACTTGACTTCTGTGTTTAGCTTATATTCTTGTAACTATTGATTTTAACATCATCGCATTGCCTTATGTGTGATTCTTTTAATTATGTTCATGAAAATGACGTCTATGGGTCCTACAACATTTATTGTGCTTCACTCATGATAGGTCACATTCTTTTCATACCATAATAGATTGAGGTAATATGAAGCTAGCAAGTCAAGAGACTGAAGGGGTGTGCATTCACCTTGTATCAGAGGACAGAACAGGCGCAGTAGAAGCATAAAAAGGATACGCACGAGTAATTATTAGGAATTATTGCCTTCCTACACCAGTTGGATTGATATTGTGATAAATGTCGAGCAGTAGTTTGCAAGGAATGATGCGGATAACACGAAACAACAGATTTTTAAATACTCCACACAGTTATGGTGCTGAGCCATCAGCCCTCTGCACGAACTTTGGAATCGTGCTCTACCTTAATTATTACATCATTGGTTTCCGATTTGTTATGGTGCGATATATCTCGGATTATAGTCTAATGACCTGCTTTAATCCATCATGTAGCTACAGTTCACTTGTTGGCCTTCATTTGGATTCATCAGTATGGTAAAGGGGAAGTTTATTCACCTGTAAATCTGTGCTGGTCCGAATATGACAGAAAGGTTCCAATTAAAAATATCATAACATGGTTTCTTATATTTCAGTTATAACTAATCACACATACATATAAACACTGAAACATGCACGCAAACCATGCCATGCTCTGTGACTGAACTGGATGTTAGGAATCATCTTGACATGTTGCTAATGTGAAAGGTTGGGCTAGGTGAGGGAAGAGAATGCCGGAGGAAAGTGCTTGTGTGAGGCTAGCTTGGAGGGGATGCTCATGTGAGGCTAGTTCGGTAGAGAGGTTGTAGGGCGAAATAATCGCGACAGAAGTGCCGTTGAAAAGGCCATACTTCACCCTACCAACTCACCACCTCAACTCGAGAGGGAAAACGTGTGATGGACATCACCTAAAAGGAATGTTTTCAGTATCAGAGGTATCTGTCTTATCAAGGAGCAGTCTCTTGTTATCATGGACGGAGCAAACATTTGTTTAGCAATAGCATAGTAGTTTTTCATTAGCAGTTGAATGAAGAAACTAATAAATCGTGCGTGTGTTAACGGTTCCTCCCACCCCCAGCACGGTAAGGGATGGTGCTCAATGAAGCTCTGTCCACGTTCATGGGAGGAACGTTTCTACTGACTCAGAACGTAGCAAAGTCATAAAGATTATCAGAACCAATGTTGTATTTCAACGACATATTCGTTAATGAAGCATACAAACGAACTCGCCAATAAATTATGTATTGCGCTTGATAATAATTATGATTTATTCAAGGATCTGAGGCTTCGGTCTCATATTGAACCTACTCTGAAGACAGATGCCTTTGACTCCACAAATACTTTCAGCTGCACAGTGCCTTAAATATGAGTGACATTAATCAATACAGCTAATCAACTGTCAAATTAAGATATTATATGTCCTATGACACAGGGTGAATATCTATTATATCTACCACATAGTGTATTCATACTCAAAACCCTCTCCAATATTTGACTACATGGCAATGACAGACGGTGGTGTGCCGACCAATCACACACTTCGATACAAACGTTACCCCTCCATTCATGCATATCCGCTACCACCTACGTGTTTACTATAGGAGTTGTTGCCAGAGGCCGCCAATTGTGTCCAGCTTCTTTCTTCCCCGACTGTACACACCAAAATGCAAACACAGCTGCACACATCCTCCAACCTTACCTCAACACACTACACGAATGGTTCACCACAAATAGGCTCAAAATAGCCCTAGCCAAATCTACAGTGACCCTTCTCACAAACTGGACAGCAGAACACAGTCACATCCCACACCTCACCATAAACAACACTCCCGTACCACACACACACACACACACACACACACACACACACACACACAAAATCCTTGGTGTAACATACAGTACATCAATGTTATTTAAACAACACATCACAAACATTAAAAATAAAATCACAGCAAGACTTAATGCCTCGAGGTCACTTGCCCATACAACATTCGGACACAACAAAGACACCACCACCACATTGTACAAACAATATATACGTTCAGTGATGAAATATTCAAGCCCTGCTTGGGCTCCTAACCTCACTAAAACACACTACAACACTCCACAGACCATACAGAACAAGGCCCTAAAAATAATCACAGGCTGTACAGCTACTACACCCACAGACCACCTACATCAAGAAACCAAAGTCCTTAAAGTCAAGAATCGTCTAGACATGAGAGGCACCCAAATTCTCGCTGCAGCCTCCACAATCCCACAACATCCACTACACTACATTGCAGCACATCCACACACACCAAGGTACATCAAAACAACACCCAGCACACGACATCATACACAAATACTGTCATCTTTCCTTCCTCGCCCGTCTCAGACAAGCCTCAAGAAGCATATCCATACTCAAATCACTCGCCGCTCCATTCAGTCACTTAAAGACAACACACAGCTGCATGCACGGCCTCCTGAAATCCACCCTTCTGAATCCTCTCTCTCTCGTGAGGACAGGGTCCACCTGGCCATGCTGAGATGTGGGCATCATCCAGCCCTCTTAAGTTATCGGAAGAGGCTGGGTAACTCCGTCGCTGATGCCTGTCCAGGATGTAACACAGCACCCCATACTATGAAGCACATTATGGAAGACTGCATTGCACACAATCACCTACGCCAACAACACAACAAACACTCCTTGAGAGCTCTGTGGGAAAGCCCGGTCTCGGCCATGGCATTCCTTAGGGACTCGGGGCTGTTCGGCCAGACTGCCTAGGGAACAACAACTACTACTACTACAGCAGCAGTGACAACAGCAGCAGCAGCAGCAACAGCAACATTAACATCAACAGCAACGACAACACCAGTATCAGCGCATCAGCAACAGCAACATGAGCAACAGCAGCAACAACAACACCAGCAGCAGCAACAACACAATAACAATAACAACAACAGCAACAACTGCAAAAACAGTAACAGCAATAGTAGAAACAACATCAACAGGGGCAGCACGACAAGCAGCAGCAACAACAGCAATAGCAGGAGGAACAACAAAAACAGCAGTAGCAACAGCAATAACAACAACAACAACGGCAGCAGCAGGAGAAGCAGCAGCAGCAACAGCGACAACAACCACAACCACAACAACTACAGCTACAGCAAAAGCAGCAACAACTACAGCGGCAGCAGCAGCAGCAAAGAAAATCAACAATAATAGTAGACGCAACAGCAACAGCAGGAATAACAAAAAACAGCAGCAACGGTAGCAATAGCAGTGACAGTGGCAAACGCAGCAGCAAGAACAACAACGATGGCAGCAGCAGCAACAACAACAACAAAAACAACAGCAACAACAGCAGGAACAGCAGCAACAACATCAAGAGTAACAACAATATCAACAGTAACAACAATAACACCAGCAACAACAGGAACAGCAACAACAACAACATCAGCAGCAGCACAACAACAGCACCAGCATCAGAAGCAGCCGGAGCACAGGCAAAAGCAGCAGCAAAACAACAACGGCCACAACAACAATAACAACAACAACAGTAACAGCAAAAACTTGAGCAGCAACAAGAACAACAACAACAATAGCAGAAGCAGCATGAACAGCAGCAGCAGCAGCAACAACAACAGTAATAACTACAACAGCAGCAACAACAACAGTAATAACTACAACAGCAGCAACAACAACAGCAATAACTACAACAGCAGCAACAACAACAGTAAAAACTACAACAGCAGCAACAACAACAGCAATAACTACAACAGCAGCAACAACAACAGTAATAACTACAACAGCAGCAACAACAACAGCAATAACTACAACAGCAGCAACAACAACAGTAATAACTACAACAGCAGCAACAACAACAGCAATAACTACAACAGCAGCAACAACAACAGTAATAACTACAACAGCAGCAACAACAACAGCAATAACTACAACAGCAGCAACAACAACAGTAATAACTACAACAGCAGCAACAACAACAGCAATAACTACAACAGCAGCAACAACAACAGCAATAACTACAACAGCAGCAACAACAACAGCAATAACTACAACAGCAGCAACAACAACAGCAATAACTACAACAGCAGCAACAACAACAGCAATAACTACAACAGCAGCAACAACAACAGCAATAACTACAATAGCAGCAACAACAACAGCAATAACTACAATAGCAGCTACAACAACAGCAATAACTACAATAGCAGCAACAACAACAGCAATAACTACAACAGCAGCAACAACAGTTACAGTAGCAAAGGGAGCAGCAGCAGCAACGACAACAATAACAACAACAACAGCAGCAGCAACAACAATAACACTAACAACACCAGCAACAGCAGCTTCAGCAGCAGAAGGAGCAGCAGCAACAACCAGCAACAACAACAACAACAACAAAAGCAGTAGCAACAACAGCAGCAACAGCAACAGCAGCAGCAGTGACAACAGCAGCAACAACAGCAACAAAAGCAACAACAATAACAGCAACAACAACAGCAACAACAACAAAAGCAACAGGAGCAAAAGGAACAACAGCAACAATAGCAACAGCAACAACTGCAAGAAC
Organism: Coenobita brevimanus; assembly: GCF_032717465.1. Taxonomy (NCBI): domain Eukaryota; kingdom Metazoa; phylum Arthropoda; class Malacostraca; order Decapoda; family Coenobitidae; genus Coenobita; species Coenobita brevimanus. Next base: position 5,661,538 of record NC_136990.1, read on the forward strand.
AACAGTAGCAACAGGAGCAGCAGCACAAGCAGCAAAAGCAAGAACATCAACAACAACAACAACAACAACAACAACAACAACAACAACAACAGCAGCAGCAGCAGCAACAGCAACATCAGGAACAGTAGCAACAGCAAAAACAACAATAACAACGACAACAACAGCAGCAGCAGCAGCAGGAACAGCAGCAATAACAGCAAAAATAAAACAGCAGCAACAGCAGCAATAGCGGTGGCACCAGCAGCAACAACAGCAACAATAACAACTACAAAAGAACAGCATCAGCAACAACAACAGCAGCAGCAGCAACAACAGAAGCAGCAGCAGCAGCAGCAGCAACATCAACAACAACAGCAACAACAACAACAGCAACAACAACAACAGCAACAACAGCAGCAACAGCAACAACAACAACAGCAGCAACAGCAACAACAACAACAGCAGCAGCAGCAGCAACAACAACAAACAACAACAGTAGCAGCAGCAGCAACAACAATAGCAGCAGCAGCAGTAGCAACGACAACAGGAATAACAAGAGCAGCAGCAGCAGCAGCAGCAGGAGCAGCAACAACAAGAACAACAACAACCGTGCCAGCAGCAACAACAACAACAACAACTACAAGAGCAGCAGCAGCAGCAGCAACAACAACAACAACAACAACAACAACAACAACTGCAGCAGTAGCAACAAATGGAGCAGTGACAACAACAACAACAACAACACCAACAACAACAGCAGCAGCAGCAACAACAACAAAAACAAAAACAGCACCAAACAACAGTAGCAGCAACAGCAAACAGCAACAGTAGTATTAGCTGTTGCAGCAGCACTACTACTAGTACCGTAGTAGTAGTAGCAGCCCTGGGTTCATATGAAACGTGAACCCGGTGGACTACAGGTTTAAGCTGATCTGCATCCTTTTTTCAGGAGAGAGAGTAGTAGTTGAGGGACGTTTGTATATCTAGGCAGTTTAGTGACCTGGTTATATCGGTGCCACCACATGAAGGCGTCCCTCTACAGCACCAGGCAATATAAAAGAGAAGGTGTATAGTGGGACTCTGGTCTTACCTGACATTGCAGTATCCGTATGGCTGGAGTTGTTGCCAGGCTTCGGTGGCTCGCACGCCAGACGTACAAGACACCACCACGTTTCTGTCTTCTGGATGTGGCTTCGCAAACCCGTGCTTGGCTTCAAAATCTCTCTCATTCAGCTTTGCAATGTCCTGAATTTGGCCCACTGTCAAACAAATATATTCATTACTATTTTAACACCATCAGGAAAAACATCATAATAAAAGCACTTTCGGCTAACACACAGGCTCATATTACTCACTCAGGATACAGAAACTCTTGGTCTGTGGTTCCATTGATGTAGGCAACAGTGGTCGCCGAAAATGTTTGGAAATACTGTGCGTGTTTTAGGCTGCCAGTGTGGTTTTCTAACTCTGCAAAGTTTAGGGACCTGTTAGGAATAAAAAAAAATGCATCCAGCGTATTCTATAAGGAAATATGGAAAAATGTGCCACTGCTGAGAAACAGGATCTAATCTTACAACAGTGAGAGCTGTCCAAGTCTAAGCAAACACTGTGTACCATTCCAAATACTGTGCCTCGTCTCTCCCTCCGTTTACCCCGCCCGCCCTTCCCCAACTGCTGGATGTGTCCACGTATTGTCTAGTAAAGTCGATATATGATAACATTAACAGTGTTTACTGTGGTGCATAAGTAACACAGCATGTCTGACGATTTAGTGAATCCTGTAACTCGCTAAATACATGTAAGCTGTCGTGTTGGGTATTGCTCCCAAAGTTTATTGTTTGGGTAGAGCTGTTTCAGTGCTTCAGATTCTAGTCGGCTCCGCTCGAATGTCTAACCAACTGTATTATATGTTCTTGGTTGGTAGTACTGCATGTAAGTAACTGATGTATGTGTTTTGAGTATAACACTGTAATTGAACGAGCAATACCTGAACCACAACTATCAGTGGCAAGTCATGCTCAGTAACCAATCGACTGGCGGCCTGCAGTGTTCGGACATCAGGCGCAGACTTAAGCACCAACAGTACGCCCTGTGAACAGTATTGCAAATACTCGATCATGTCTCCAGCCACGGTCACTCAGGCATTTGATACTTTGTAGCTAATCACATATCAGCACCATATCTTTACGTACAGCTCCGGTCAGAATTTGGTGATACAGTCAGCACTTCCAACGCCAAAGCGTCTGGGTTCAGAGTTCGAGAATTTCGACTCACGTGTCTGACACACACACACACACACACACACAGACACACACACACACAGACACACAGACACACACACACACACACACACACACACACACACACACACACACACACAATGACAGAGAGAGAGAGAGAGAGAGAGAGAGAGAGAGAGAGAGAGAGAGAGAGAGAGAGAGAGAGTATACACCTAAGGCATGGTAACGGACATTGACGGAGCGTCTCCCTGTCTCATTACAATCACGACCAATATTTCTATGAAATATGTAATCCACATACTTCTATATATGTAAAAGACTAGCGATTTTATTATTACGTTATTCCCATGTCACATGAATTAATGTGGTCAGGCAACACAGTATTATATTAACCCAGAATACATCCTATGACTGTATAGTCATAGCTTGGAAACACTGACAGGTAACATTTTATAATATGCCTTGCCCATTGCAATTGATGTTTTAATTTCAAACTACACTTGTGTAGTTAAATAAATGAAAGTATAGCACACCTGTGTCCCGTGAGTAAGCTATGAAACACACGGATGGTCGGGTCTCCTTACATTTTGTCTAAGCTACGGGTTAATCACATAAGTGATGGATGCGACCAGAACGTGGATAAGCGTCTTATTTTAAAATATGATTAGTAAAGTGAAATCAATAAATTGTTTTCTCTCTTAATAATATTATAATCGTAATAATAAACACTGAAGGGGATGAAAGACTCAGTTGCTCTGATATTTACTATTACCATACGTAATATCCAGTCCACCCACCATTTTTCACAATCACTTTCTGTAGCCTCAGCGTTAATGATGCCAGAAACGGTTGCATCAGATCAAGAATTTCGCCTCGCGTGTCTGACACTGATAGAGAGGGAAGGAGGGAGGAAATCATCCGAGATTTCTTTGTATCATACGGATCTGGGGGTTACCAGTCCCCAGAAAAATACGGTATGAACAGGAAGGAGCAAAACCTGGAGTTGAGAGGCAGCATCATAGCTCTGCGCGATAGTGGGCTGTCTATACGTGCTATCGCTCAGCGACTTGGCCCGGCACCAAGGATCGTCGCCAAGAGGATTACGAGGTGGACAACCAACGGAAACATAAACGACCTGCGTAAGGTCTTTAAGTTCTATTTGCATACTTGGATTTGTTATAGTAGGAGTACACAGGGGCGTCCACAGGATTTTTTGTAAAGGGAGTCAAAATAAGAGAAATTATACATATGTGTGCAGTTTTATCAAAATACACACACTCCAAATAGGCAAAAGCATTTACATGACTTACATCAAATGCATAGTGACAGAATGCATGAATCGACTCAAATCACTCAATCATCCATGAACAAGAACTGAAGCCGTCAAATTCCAAGGGGGGGCAATTGCCCTCCCTTACCCCCTCTCCCTCCGGACGCCCATGCCAGTATACATAAGATATAGTGTATGTGAACAGTTATAAATATTTTACCTATGAGGTTACAGTTATTATATTGAAAATTTCAATATATAGATATTCATATTCTACGAAAATACATATTATCTGCGATTACATCTACGACCATCAACAACTGTCTTGTGATCTGCATTACTGGTTGCTGCGGGGTAGTGTAGGGTATCAGAGGTTTAATCCTGTCAGTAATGGGGTTGGAGTAAAGGAGGGTCTGTGTTAAGCTGTTAAGCGTGCTATGATGGTTAATTGTTGTTCACGGTAACGTATAACTTACAGTAACATTATAGTACAGCAGTAGTTCATATTTACATGTTTTCTATGTTTATTTAAAACATCCGAACTTGGCTGTAGCAAAGACGTGAGAAAACGCATTGTAGCTCTGGCTTCCTCTTTAGTCTTCCGATAACCTTATCATCTCTCCCACCCTCCCGTTCTCAAATGACCATGTTATATGAAATGCAAAGGAGATGATTAGTTTTTCCACATACCCTTTGACTACAAATCCATATCATTGTTTTACTTAAGCATAGCTGGTGATTAAACTATCGATTACGTTTAGGATCCATTAACATTACAAAAAGATTCGTATTATGCGACATATCTGTTACGTGATTCCTCTTCCACCAGTGTTAGCGAAATAGGGGTGAGCATTGATAAAACAGGTAAGGGATGAGGAGAAAAGATACGGGCGTATAGAGTAATATAAACAGTCCTTTTCACCACGTTCCTCTGTCGGTAATATCATATAAGGAAATTGTCCCAACTGGTTAACAGTGCGTTGTCAAACTCTCGTGGATACTATGGAGGTGACAGTGTATGCACGTGTTGTAACGTAGTCCATTCGTCGAGACTGATACAACCAAGCGACCTGCATATGGCAACATCTCCCCGCTGAGTGGCTCTGACAAGGTGAGAAGGTGACGTTCGCCCCGTGAAACGATACTGCATATGCTGATCACTCAGGTTTCACGGAGTCGGACGGATGCACTAAAACCTTACACAGTCCTTAGGAAAGACCCACGCAAGCTATAATAGTAACGTTTGAGAACACCCCAATAAATGCATCACAACCTCGTTGGGTTTACAGCAAACTCCATTTCTTAGAGAGAACAGGAGCCTTAAGGAGGACGACATCAGTAGAGGATGGGAACATTATTGTGGCAGCGGAAGCTAACCCCCTTACCAACGCAGCGGCAATGAGGCATGACTTGCAGATAGAAGTGTCATCCAGAACTGTAAGGAAGGTTACATCGCGCTGGAATACACCATCGCACCCCAGCTCAGAAGGAACAGCTGACGGACCAGCAATGTGCAGGAAGACTGGTTTTTGCACAGCTCCATGTTGAGCAGGATGATGACTTATGGAGCAGAGCCATCTTTACAGATAAGAAGCATTTCTCCTCTAGTTCCCATGGCAGAGTATATTGTTGGAGGAGGGATAATACACGATAAGATATGAACTGTCAACAGTCTTGCAATACATACGGCTTAATTGCAAATTAATAATCACAGATTTAAATACTGTAAAACGTATTACGTTGTTGAGCGTGTGGATGTGATGTAAATGTGACGTTGCATGGTTGTTTTAGTTTTTTGGTTTATTGTGACCCGCCTTGGCGGGATGAGGCGATTAAGGGATCACATGCTCATCACATTTACACTCCAAACACCTTTTACTGTGACCCAACTTCGTGTCCGTTCCAAAGCACATGGAAAAATAAAACAAAAATGGCCGTTTCATACGCACAGGGTCTGGGTCACCAGCGTCGCGACACCCCCCTTACCACATTGCGCCGTCTTTTTCTCTCCCTTGCATGACTTTAATTACATACGCTGCTCTCGGGAGTCTGCCCTTTCCTCTCCTCCATCCTTCTTTCCTTCCATCCTCTTCTGTTTTTCTTTCCTTCGTTCTTTCCTCGCTCTTCTGCCTACGGGTGACAGTACACTCCCTTTTCTGTCTTTCTTTCCTTCATTCTTTCCTCTTCCTTCTGCTTGTGGGTGACTCTACGTTGAGTGACAAGCCAAATGGTTTCCTGTACACCAGGAAACCATTTACTACACTGGATGGTAACCATGTAACCAGATTTTGGCGCCTGGTGGTGTAGTGGGTAATTACGGAACTCCAATCAGATTGAGCCAGTGTAGGCTTATATCCAAGGGATGGTTGGGGTTTATTGCTCACGTAATGCCACTCAGGGATGAGTGAGGCTGGTCACTCATCTTAAATGTCAGGACCAACTTGCCTAGCCCCGGGCTTCTACGGTCCTTATGGGGCAACATAGGATTGGATGATGGATATATATATATATATATATATATATATATATATATATCTATATATATATATATATATATATATATATTGTGTCATAGCCTATGATTTCATCATCCTTTGTATAATTCTAACGTACAGTATGCTGCATGTGTGATCACGATTCACCTTGTGGCTTCCATAGTGACCAAGCTTCCGTGTTCTACCTCACTCCCCCCTTCTCCTCCCTTATAGTAGAGTAAGTCGTTCTTTCTGTTGTTCGGAGCAGGAGTGTCAACTCTTTGTCCCCTATGGCTTCATTTGCGCGTCCTTCTTATAAGTTGTATCAAGCTCTGCCGGCCCCTATATAATGAGCTCAGTCTCTGCATTAATGGCCACTTAGATTAACTCCTCATTTTGTTCACATCTCTGTCCTCCCCTGTACAGTTGTTATTATTTTTGTGAGTGCTCAGGAAGTCTCCAACAATCTGGTTGCTGTGTAATTTCAGTATAAGTGTTATTACATTTTTTCTTGTACTGTATAGCATAAGGTGTTAATTCGTAGGCCTGGTGAGGTTTTTGTGGTTCATGTGGAGTTTTTGATGTCAGCCATTATTGATAATATTTTGTATCTGTAATAATATATCTTGCATTAACTGAGCATTATCCGGTTTTCTCATTTTATCAGGGCTGACTTAGATAAATTTACTCTTGCTAATTTCCTCTTAATAGAGGCTATTGCTGTTAACCATATATTTAACCTGTTTTTTGCCATTACATTATCCTTATGAGTCCTGAATGTTTAGTTGTTAGTTTGAGCATTAAACTTTAACTTGTAATTTTACCTAACTCTTTTGTTTTGAACCTGGAACTTTGCGGGACAGTAGTGATTTTAGTATTCTCACTTGAAGTGTTCATTATCTATCTCTGTTCCGTAACATAAATTTGGCGACCTCTTATCAGGATATTCAGGATATTATCATAAGGATATTGCTTGATATTTTGTGACTGTGATTTATTCATGATGTCTACTATTACTACGCTTGATGAAGTCAAAGATTTTTTGTCAAATGTGCAAACAGTGTGTGATGTAGAAAACAGAACAAAGAATGAACTTAAGCTTGTTGCTCAACAATTGGGAATTGCTGTTCACTCTCATCATTCTAAAGATCAAATTGTTGACATGATTAATGAAAGCTTGTTTAATGTAACTCCTGCAGATGAGCAAACGCAGATTGAAATAGCTAAGTTACAGCTAGCCCTGCAGGAGGCTCGTGCTAAGGAGGCTGAGTTTCAGGCAAATGCTAAAGAGGCTGAGTTTCAGGCTCGTGTTAAGGAGGCTGAGTTTCAGGCAAACGCTAAGGAGGCTGAGTCTCAGGCTCGTATTCAGGAGGCACAGGCACAGGCTCAGGCACAAATTGAACTAGCTAGGATTCAGGCAGACCATAAGTATCGCATGAAACAAGGTGGAACTGGATCATCTAACTCTGATGATTCTGATGTGGCTAAAAATGTTAAACTTGTCCCTCCTTTTAATGAATCTGATTTAACAAAGTATTTTCAGTTGTTTGAGAGGGTAGCTACAGGTTTTAATTGGCCCAAAAAGTATTGGCCAGTACTCCTTCAGACTGTTCTCACCGGTAAAGCTCAAGTAACTTATGCATCTTTGCCTCAGGATCAATCTGATAATTATGATGTAGTTAAGAGCTTGATTCTTAAGGCCTATGAGCTTGTTCCTGAAGCCTATAGAGTAAAATTTAGGACAACTTATAAGCAAGATAAGCAATCCCATGTTGAGTATGCAAAAATCAAAGAAGATCTGTTAGAGCAGTGGTTAAATTCTAAGAATGTAAATTCTGATTTTGAAAAATTTAAGCAGATGATTTTGCTGGAGGACTTCAAAAGGTGTATTAATAACGATGTAAGCCTATACCTTGATGAGAAAAGAATAGATAATTTGTCGATGCTGCAGTTTTAGCTGATGAATATGTTCTCACTCACAAGAGATATTCTAAAGAAAAAAGGAAAGCTGAGAGTAAGTACGTTGCCTCTACTCAGAGTACAAGTAACAGGAAAGAGAATAAAGATGATGTTTCTCAGGAAGTAAATACCAGCTCCACCTCTAGATTTCAGAAAAGTAAATGTACTTATTGTAGTAAGCTTGGTCATACTACAGAGAAATGTTTCAGGAGACAGCGTGATGTGAACAAAAAGGAGTCTTTAAATATTCAGTCAATTGGTCTAGTGTCCACCCTTGAGAGTTCCCAGAATTCTTTAACCGAGTTAACTGAACCTGCTTTGAGGGGTAAATTAAATTCTCATGATGAAGCTCCTCTTTTGAGCAGTAACGTGGGTGACACTCTCAAGAGTTCATGTGCTAATTTCCTGTCTGATGGTTTTGTCAGTCCTCTGGACAGTAATGACAGGAAATCAGTTAAAATATATCGTGATACAGGTGCTTGCCAATCCCTTATGCTGACCAGTGTTCTAGGCTCTAATGTTAATTCCTCTGATGAAACTGTAATCTTACAAGGTGTAGGGAATAATTACTTCTCTGTCCCTCTGTGCAGAGTGAATTTAGAGTCTGGTTTTGTTAATGGTTCCGTTATGGTTGGGTTGGTTGAGACACTCCCAATGTCAGGTGTAACTTTCTTACTTGGAAATGATATTGGTGGAAGTCAAGTGTGTCCAGCTCCTCAGTTGTCTAGTGAACCAGTGACTGCGACCCAGGATCGTGATATCCCTGAGGTGTTCTCTGCATGTGCTGTCACTAGGGCTAAGTCTAAAGTTACTGGTGACTTAGAGGATAATGATGATGACGATGTTATCCTAGCTGACACTTTTCTTGCTAATTTGCACCACTCACCAGATGAGGCAGTACCCCGTAGTGTTGATACTTTGTCTCGTCAAGAGTTGGTTGAGTTGCAGGTTGCTGACCCTGAGTTGAAAGGTCTAGCTAACTCTGCTTGCAGTGAGGAAGAGTCAGCTGGTGCTTCTACTTGTTATTATATAAAGTCAGGAGTACTTATGAGAAAGTGGAGACCCCCAACAGCATCAGCCGACTGTGAATGGGAGGTTGTACATCAAGTTGTCATCCCTCGTGTTTGTAGGCAGGATATCATTAGAGTGGCTCATGACTCTAGTTTGGCAGGACACCTTGGAGTGAGGAAAACTGTGGCACGCATTTTGAAACACTTCTACTGGCCAGGTATCTTCAGAGATGTTTCCTGGTATTGTAAGTCTTGTCACACCTGTCAAGTTGTGGGGAAATGTAATCAGACCGAAAAGGTTGCACCTCTAGTTCCCATTCCTCCTTTTGAGGCGCCATTCACCCGTGTGTTGGTGGATATTGTGGGCCCTCTTCCTAAGACTTCTTCAGGATTTTCTTATGTGTTGACCCTGATTGATATGGCTACTCGTTATCCTGAAGCCATTCCACTTAGAAATATCTCAGCAAAGAACATGGTTAAGGAAATGCTAGGGTTCTTCACAAAGTTTGATCTGCCCAAGGAGGTACAGTCAGACCGGGGAAGTAATTTCATGTCAAATGTTTTCAAGCAGTCTCTGAAAGAGTTGGGCATCACCCAGATCACGTCTTCAGCTTACCATCCCCAGACCCAAGGAGCGTTGTAGAGATATCATCAAACACTCAAATCGATGCTCAAGAAATACTGTTTGGAACATCAGAGAGACTGGGATAAAGGTCTTCCATTCGTTGTATTTGCCGCAAGAGAATCTCCAAATGAATCACTGGGCTTCTCACCCTTTGAACTACTGTTTGGCCATGAAGTAAGAGGACCGCTTAAGCTACTCAAGGAATGCTGGCTGTCGGAGGAAGATGACGTCAACCTGCTGGAGTATGTGATGAAGCTCAAAGAACGGCTGTCCACTGCTTTACAGCTGGCGAGAGAGAATTTAGGAGCTGCTCAGAAGATGAAGACTTGGTATGATAAGAAGTCCAGGTTACGCCACTTTCAGCCAGGAGATCAGGTTTTGATTCTGCTACCGGTGCATGGGCAACCTCTTCAAGCCAAGTTTAGTGGTCCTTATTTCGTGGAGAAGAAACTCAGTGATGTCAACTATGTCATCGCCACACCAGATCGTAGAAAGAACAAGCAACTTTGTCACATCAACATGCTAAAGTTATATCACAGGCGGGACGAAAATAACCCAGTCTGCACTGTAGCTGTTCCACCCGAGTCTGCAAGTGAAGTTCTCCCATGCAGCATGAGCCTGAGTGATAGTTTGGGGAAGAATCCTGATATCATGAATGATCTCCAGACTAAGCTTTCTCATCTAACTCCCGAGGAAAGGCAGGAGTTTTCGGCATTACTGCAGGAGTACCCGCAAGTGTTCCGTGCCACTCCAGGAAGAACCACTGTGTTGATGCATGATGTCGATGTTGGAGATACAAAGCCAATTAAACTGCCTCCTTACTGTGTGAACCCAGTGAAAGTTCCTCTCATCCAGAAGAAGCTTGGCTACCTGTTGGACCACAAGATGATTGAGCCCTGTCAGAGCGAGTGGAGTTCTCCTGTCACTCTAGTCCCTAAGCCAGGTGGGTCACAGCGGCTTTGCATCGACTACAGACGTGTTAATCAGATAACCAAAAGAGACACTTACTCTCTCCCTCCCGTGGAAGATTGCATAGACAAGATCGGAAAGGCTAGGTACATAAGTAAGTTTGATTTGTTAAAGGGATACTAGCAAGTACCTATGACTGAACGTGCTAGGGAGATCTCATGTTTTGTAACACTAGGAAAGACATTTGCATGTTCTGTAATGCCATATGGTATGAAGAATGTACCAGCCACTTTTCAGAAGCTCATGAATGTTGTAACAGATGGTTTGTCAGGGTGTGTTGTTTATATTGATGATGTATTAATCTTCAGTGACAACTGGAAAAATCACCTATGCCATGTCAGTAAATTTCTTGAGCGTTTGGTTCAGGCTAATCTTGTAGCTAATTTATCAAAGTGTGAGTTTGGTCAAGCTAAAGTTCAGTACCTTGGGTACGTAATTGGTGATGGACATGTTGCACCACCAGGAGCTAAGGTTCAGGTTATAAGTGATCTTCCCAGACCTAAAAGTAGGAAAGAGCTACAAAGATTTTTGGGAATGGTAGGTTATTACAGGAGATTTGTTCTTAACTTTTCAATTCTTGTATCACCACTTACAGACCTACTGAAAAAGGGAGTTAAATTTGTCTGGACCGATAACTGTGAATCCTCTTTCACCAAACTTAACGCTATCTTATTAAGTCAGCCAGTGCTCGCTACTCCAAATTTTGCTAAACCTTTTAAGATGGCTGTTGACGCAAGTGATACAGGAGCTGGGGCTGTTTTGCTGCAAGAGGATGATCAGGGTATTGAACACTCTGTATCTTATTACAGTAAGAAGTTCACTCCACTTCAAAAGAACTACTCAACTATTGAGAAAGAGCTTTTGGCCTTGATTTTGGGTTTACAGCATTTTTCATTTTATTTGTGTTCTGGTTTTGACCCCATAGTCATTTATACCGATCATAACCCACTGAAATTCCTTAGTAAGTTTAAAGATAAAAATCAGAGATTGACAAGATGGAGTCTACTTCTTCAGGAGTATTCATTAGACATATAACATGTCAAGGGGAAAGAAAATGATATTGCAGATTGCTTATCTAGACTTTAGACAGATTGTTTTAGAGTAATAAGAAATTTCCTTTGTAAATTTCTTTTTTTTTTTGTGGGAAGGTGTTACATAGCCTATGATTTCATCATCCTTTGTATAATTCTACCGTACAGCATGCTGCATGTTTGATCACGATTCGCCTCGTGGCTTCCATAGTGACCAAGCTTCCATGTTCTACCTCACTCCCCCCTTCTCCTCCCTTGTAGTAGAGTAAGTCGTTCTTTCTGTTGTTCAGAGCAGGAGTGTCAACTCTTTGTCCCCTATGGCTTCATTTGCGCGTCCTTCTTACAAGTTGTATCAAGCTCTGCCGGCCCCTATATAATGAGCTCAGTCTCTGCATTAATGGCCACTTAGATCTACTCCTCATTTTGTTCACACCTTTGTCCTCCCCTGTACAGTTGTTATTATTTTTGTGAGTGCTCAGGAAGTCTCCAACCATCTGGCTGCTGTGTAATTTGAGTATAAGTGTTATTACATTTTTTCTTGTACTGTATAGCATAAGGTATTAATTCGTAGGCCTGGTGAGGTTTTTGTGGTTCATGTGGAGTTTTTGATGTCAGCCATTATTGATAATATTTTGTATCTGTTATAAGATATCTTGCATTAACTGAGCATTATCCGGTTTTCTCATTTTATCAGGGATGACTTAGATAAATTTACTCTTGCTAATTTCCTCTTAATAGAGGCTATTGCAGTCAACCATATATTTAACCTGTTTTTTGCCATTACATTATCCTTATGAGTCCTGAATGTTTAGTTGTTAGTTTGAGCATTAAACTTTAACTTGTAATTTTACCTAACTCTTTTGTTTTGAACCTGGAACTTTGCGGGACAGTAGTGATTTTAGTATTCTCACTTGAAGTGTTCATTATCTCTCTCTGTTCCGTAACAATATATATATATATATATATATATATATATATATATATATATATATATATATATATATATATAATATATATATATTATTGTGAAAAATGGTGGGTGGACTGGATATTACGTATGGTAATAGTAAATATCAGAGCAACTGAGTCTTTCATCCCTTCAGTGTTTATTATTACGATTATAATATTATTAAGAGACAATTATTTATTGATTTCACTTTACTAATCATAATTTAAAATAAGACGCTTATCCACGTTCTGGTCGCATCCGTCACTTATGTGATTAACCCGTAGCTTAGACAAAATGTAAGGAGACCCGACCATCCGTGTGTTTCATAGCTTACTCACGGGACACAGGTGTGCTATACCTTCATTTACTTAACTACACAAGTGTAGTTTGAAATTAAAACATCAATTGCAATGGGCAAGGCATATTATAAAATGTTACCTGTCAGTGTTTCCAAGCTATGACCATACAATCATAGGATGTATTCTGGGTTAATATAGTACTGTGTTGCCTAACCACATTAATTCATGTGACATGGGAATAACGTAATAATAAAATCGCTAGTCTTTTACATATATTGAAGTATGTGGATTACATATTTCATAGAAATATTGGTCGTGATTGTAATGAGACAGGGAGACGCTCCGTCAATGTCCGTTACCATGCCTTAGGTGTATACTCTCTCTCTCTCTCTCTTTGTCATTGTGTGTGTGTGTGTGTGTGTGTGTGTGTGTGTGTGTGTGTGTGTGTGTGTGTGTGTCAGACACGCGAGTCGAAATTCTCGAACTCTGAACCCAGACGCTTTGGTGTTGGCAGTGCTGACTGTATCACCAAATTCTGACCGGGGCTGTACATGACTCACGACATTTACATGTAAACAGGTAATTCTGACACTGTGTTTGATGTGACGGTGTAACTGGTATAACTGGTGTGTCATTATGTTATGGGAACTTTGCTGCGCTTGAATTCTTATTATACTCCTTTTATGCTAACAATATTGACACTAGAATACGATGCTTGTCACGAAGTGCTATGGAAAAATGAGGAGCCGTACTCCTGTCACTGAGCTATATGAAATGAGATGCAAAAGGAAGGAAGTCTGGGCCATGTTAAGGTAAAAGAATTACGGTTGTGTATTTCATAACTAAAGCGTTTCTGGGTAAAACTGTATAGAACAATAGATGTTTATTTTCCTCCACACAAGTGATCCTCAGTGTTTGGCGGTGGAGTTCAAAAGCACCCTGTATATCTATAACGACGTTCACGATAATACGACTCTGCAGTACAGTCGCTGACTCACTGAGCTGAACAAAATGGCCTAACGCTACTTGCCGTGCAATTCTATAGTTGTCTTGACCATGAGGGACTTAGCTGTGACAGTACTGAGAAAAAAAATCTCGTGCTCTCTAGATTCATTCAGCTGAATAAATTCGTCTCACATTAGCTGGTATAAAATATTATACTGTTTTTACTTTAACTTCACCCTGATTTCTCATCTTTGTAGTTTACTCCACGTAGCTCACTGACAAAAAGTTAATGCAGCAACACTATATCCTTTCCATAGCAATTCGTGGTGACTAGCATCATATTCCAGTGATAATGAATTGCCAAAACTCAGCATTCAAGACAGGGGAGACAGCAATTTTAGGCCATTTTAGTATAAAAAGGGTATAGAATTATGCCAACCATGAGAGTATTAATGGTAATATTACTAAAGCAGGCTCCTATGACTCACTTAGCTACATAAAATTGCCTGAGATTAACTGCAGTGGAATTCCTGATCTACCAGATGACCCGCCAACATGTCGTAAAAATACCCCCGCTAATACCAGTACACCAGTCCTGTATGAGACAGACCTAGCATGTATTCAATATGGACGGTGGGTGTTAACGCCGAAGTGGTGACATGTGGAGGTGTAGGAGGACTACTGGGCCTTGGGATAGGCCACTATCCCCAAGAAATAGGCCCTGAGCCTTTGCCCAGAGTCGGACACGTAAAAAAAAAAAAAAAAAAAAAAAAAAAAAAAAAAAACTAATGTTGACCCGAGCAGGACAGGATTTATGGTGCCAGTATTACAGTAACATCCAGGCTCGTATTCTCGCAGGTTAAAGAAGCTTCCTAACGCCTCATCCTTAACGATTTATTTGTGGATATGGGTGGATATTACAGTAACACTCTGGCTCTTATGACTCAATCTCGTGTTCTCGTCGGTTAAGGATGCTCCCTAACACATCTTCCTTATCGATTTATTATTGGCATGGATGGTTATTATAATTTTGTACGTTACTCATGCAAAGTATGGCGAAATTGGCAGGATTTATGCAACACAGAATAGGACAATAAGGTGCAATTAATAAATAGCTTAAAGAAGGTGTTAGGGAGCTTCCTCAACTAACAAGAATACGGGCCAGTCTCAGTTAAATAAAATACTCTAGTGTCAGCTGTTAATACTAGAGTTATTCCCTCCACTCTCTCTCTCTCTCTCTCTCTCTCTCTCTCTCTCTCTCTCTCATACGGCTTCAGATGAAACAGAATGCTGAAGTTATCCCCACCACGAAGGGATTTATGGTGACACTGTTAACACTCAGGCTCTTCAGCCAGCATTCTCGTCAGCTATGGAAGCTACCCGACACACCTATTACACCTTACTGTCCTCTTCTGTGTTGCTTAATTCTAATATCACCATACTCTGCATAAATAATGTACAAAAGGATATTAACCAGTAGTATCAAAAAATATATCTGTAAGAAAGAGTAGTCACAGAATCTGCTTAGCTGAATACAATCGTGTGAGTTAGCTATAGCAGAATACTCGACCAAGAGAGGCTTAATATTAATTTCATACACTTCGCTAAACCAAACTGAGTAGATTGATAGTACAGTATATAAATAACACGCAAGATTATTCAAGTGCATTATGCCAAACAAGATTGCCTCCATTGTAGACGACCCATTGTGACAAGCGGAAAGGTTCGGTGGGAAAGACACACAGATTAGATCTTGAGTTCTTTGTTTTCTCTAACGTTTCAGGCTACACAGAACCCTACGAGTATGAAGGTGGGATCTGTGTAGCACGAAATGTTAGAGAAAAAAAAGGATTCATGCTCTGACTTGTCTCTCTCTCGCAACCAATCCTTCCAACTGCCAACATTTGCAAGGGAATGCAAGATGGTCTCCACACATATACAAAACATTGACATACTTCTGTTCAAATTATCGTAATGATTAATGAGCATACAAAAAGCACTGGCTCTCAAAACTTGCATGCTTATATGGCCTAACGTTTAGCCACATAAATCCCTATTTAAATGCCATATAAAAATAAAAATGAGAGTAGTTTTAGGGGATACTGGCCCAAGGCAGAACCGTGCCAAGTTTGAAGCTAAATTGGTGAAGATAAAAAGGATTGGCACTAACGAGAAAATGCGTCTGTAAAAAGAAGGAAATTGAAGAAATACAGAAGCTCTGCACACGCTAATAAGGACACCTAGGTCTGTATTCTCCACGCGTAAGGAAGCCCCCTAACACTTTTTCTTAAGCAATTTATTTTCTTTATTACACCTTACTGACCTCTTCTGTGCTACATAAATCCTTCCAATATCGCCATAATCTGCATAAATAACATACAAAAGGATATTAGTCTCCCATATCCAAAAATAACTTGCTTAGGAAAAGGTGTTAAGAAGCTTCCTTAACCGGTGAGAATACGGTCCTATAGTCCTTCCACATTAACTTGGCCTAGAATTTCGTCGTTTTGCAACCTGTTCCATGTAACTTAGTGGTGGAAAAAGACAGTACAACGGCTCAACACCCTTCCCACTGCACTTCCTCGTGAGTAGCATCATATTCTAATGCTAACCTATATGTTCCAACTCGGCATTCAAGATGAGGAGATGACACTTTTAGAAGTAAGAGTTAAAATGGTATAATGAGCTATAATGGTGGTAGGTGGGGCCGCCCCCCATCCACATACTTAGTGTAGTGGTACTCTGTTTTTAGGTGTATACCTCTACACTGAGTGGCAAGCCACAAGATTTCCTGTAAACCAGGAAAGTATTTAAAACGCTGGGTGGTAACCTTATAACCAACCAACACGTGTTCCCTACGTAACAACAAGTGAGTTGGCGGAGGGTTAGTGCCCCTCCACGGAGAACAGCTAACTAATAATACGAACAAGAAGCCTCGGACCAGGACAGACCAACAGGTGACGAATAAGGACCGAACAAAGGACATGTTATGGATTGCGACATGGAATGTAAAGGGTGGAAATGATGAGGTGAGAGAGCGAGATAGTCCAAGTGCCTGAACGTGCAAAAGTGGATGTATGTGGAGTAACTGAAACTAAATGGCTTGATGAGAGTGTGAAAGAATGGGAGTATGGATGGAGTATATGCACGGGAGTGGATGTGAATGAGAGGGCAAAAGAAGGATTGTATATTGTTGTGAGTAACAGATGGAAGGAGAATATAAGAGAGTATGGATCAATTGCCCTCAAGGATTGTGTGGGTAAGACTGAAAGTTGGACTACACATGTGGGCTATTGTGTGTTTGTGTGTGTACCAACGCAAGATCGTGCAAGCAGAGTGAGAGGAGTTCTGACAAATGTGGAAGTGTGCGTGGAAAAGTTTGAAAGCAATGAGAGAGTGTTTCTGACTGGAGATATGAATGGAAAAGTAGGGAATGTGAAAGTGGATGGAGTAGTTGGTGAGAGGGGTGTGCCTGCAGAAATGGATGAGAATGGCAGTGCTTTAGTGGACACTTGTGCTACGAGGGGGTTGGTGATAGCCAATATCCTCTTCAGGTACAAGATGGTACACAGGTGTACATGGCGAGTGATGAGAAAGGTGGGTGGTGAACTGAATGAACGGAAGGCATTGACTGAGTATGTGTGTATGTGGATGATAGGATGAGAAGGTGTGTAATGGATGCAAGAGCATATAAAAGTTGCGGGAGTGAACTTTCTGACCACTACTTGGTGGTGGTGAAAATTAAGGACCCAGTGAAATAGAGGAATAAAAGAAGGGTAGGACAGGAGGAAGTAGTTCATACAAGGAGGGTGGAAAGGTTACAAGAGGATGGAAAAAAGACAGAATACAAGAGAGAAGTGAAGAAGCGATTGTGTAAATATGGATTGGAGCAAATGGGGGATGTGGAAGGTGTGTGCAAGGTATTCACAGAAGAAATCTGTGCAGCATGTGAGGTGGTGAGTGGGGTGAAGAGAAGACGAAAGGGGGTGCAAGGAACAGCATGGTGGAATGAAGGGGTAAGACAGGCTGTGGCACAAAAGTAGAAAGCATATAGTGAGTGGATAAGAAAGAAGGGTGTGGAAGAAGTTGAGAGACAGACGACAGAGTTATATGTAGAGAGGAAGAGAGAGGTGAAAAGATTAGTAAGAGAGAGTAAGAAGCGTGGATGAGGAATTTGGAAGGAATTTGAGTGTAACATGGAGGGAATATAAGAAATGTTTTGGAAAGAGGTAAAGAGTGTTAGACAGGGTGTCAAAGAAGTTAATCGGGGAGTGAAAGATAAAAATGGTAGATTATTAGTGGGCAAGGGAGAAAAAGTGAGCAGATGGAGAGAACACTTTAAGGAAGTTTTGAACACAGAGAATGAAAGTACAGCAATGCAAGTATAAGTGGTTGGGGAATGGCTGGAAGAAGGAGGGTTGTGAGAAGAGAGGAAGAAGTCAGTAGGATAGAAGTTGAGGAAACAATGAAGAAAGTCAAAATGGGGAAAGCCCCAGGAATTGATGGAGTGTGTGGTGAAGTGCTGAAGCATGGGAGGGAGATAGTAGTAGAATGGATGTGGAAGATGTGCAGATTGGCCCGGGAGGAAGAGGGAGTTCCGAGAATTGGAAGCAAGGTATAATTATTCGCCTGTACAAAGGAAAAGGGGAAAAAGAAGCGTGTGGTAATCATGGGGGCATTTGTCTTCTTAGTGTAATAGTAAAGGAATATGGTAGAATGCTTATTGACAGAGTTAGGGAAATAGCAGAGGAATTAGTCGGAGAAGAACAGGGAGGTTTTAGGAAGGGAAGAGGTTGTGTAGATCAGATATTCATTCTTAGATCTTTAGTGGAAAAGTTTCTAGAGAAGGGAAAGAAGTTGTTTGTGGCCTTCATGGATTTGGAGGAAGCATATGACAGGGTGGATAGACAATGATTGTGGAAAGTATTAAGAATATATGGAGTAGATGGGAAGTTGTTGAAGGCCGTGAAGAGTATGTATGAGGGGCTAAGGCTGCAGTGCGTGTGGACAATGAACTAAGTGAATTTTTCTATTTGAAGGTCGGACTGAAACAGGGATGTCATGTCTCCATGGTTGTTCACTCTGTTATGGATGGGGTTATAAAAGAGATACAAGGTAGGGCAATGGCTGTTGGAGCGGCCCTAATGAGAGAGGACAGTGTTTGGAAAACTACCTATGCTGTTGTTTGCAGATGATACTGTGCTGTTAAGTGAAGACAAAGGGGAGCTGCAAGGCTTGGTGGATGAGTTTGAGAGAATGTGTAAGAAACGGAATCTTAAGGTGAATGCTGGGAAGAGTAAAGTTATGGTCTTTGAGAGAAGTGAAGTCAGTGAATGTACAGTAAGGTTGGATGGGGAGGAAATGGAAAATGAGAGTGTGTTTAAGTACTTGGATAGTGTGATGAGTAAGGATGGAAGTTTGGAGGGTGACGTGCTTGAAAGGGTACTATCACGATCCAAAGTTTCTTTATCCCTCTGAGTGGAAGAAGGTCGAAGCCAAGGTTGTATCAAGACCAGATGATCGGACACTGCCAGTATACAAGACTAATAATGGTTCATGATACCGTGATTCATAAATAGGCTCGTGTGTTTCATCCGGGTGATTCTTATTATCCTAAGCTTCAGGTTAGTGAACCCCTCCATCATGAACTGGCCTGTGTTCGGTGGCCCGTCATTTCTTCAACCTTGGCTTCGACCTTCCTCCACTCAGGGGGATAAAGACTCTTTGGATCATGATAGTACATCAAGGAAGAAAGGTTGCTGGTTCCTTGAAAGCAGTGATAAGAAACATGGAAGTGAGCATGGCAGTGAAAAAGTTACTGCATGACCGTATTGTGATACCAATTCTAACGTATAGAAGTGAAGCTTGGACGTTGTTGGAGGGACAGAAGTCAAGAGTGAGAGCAGTGGAAATAAGTTATTTGAGAGGAGCATGTGGTGTCACACAGAGAGACAGACTGACAAATGAGGAAGTGGAGGAGGGTTGTGGTGTGGATGTGGATGTGATAGGAAACGTTAGGAGAAACACTCTGAGGTGGTTTGGCCACGTGGAGAGGTTGGAGAACGAGAGTCTGATGAGGAAAGTGTATGTGAGTGAGGTGGAGGGTGAGAGAGGGCGGGGAAGACCAAGTATGAGATGGAGGGATGGAGTGGAGAGGTATATGAGAGTTGGGTGCGAGCTGGGAACTGGGCAGTGAAATAGCAGGAGACAGGGCTACATGGAGGCGATTTGTTTGTAGCCACCCCTTACGGGATTATGGCGTCTGACAATAGATAGATAGAAAACATACTGGGTCTAATACACTGTTATGGTGGCTGTGGATGTGACAGAAAGCGTTAGGAGAAATACAGTGAGATGGTTTGGCCATGTGGAGAGGATGGAGTGCGAGAGACTAACAAGGAGAGTGTTTGTGAGTGAGGTGGAGGGGAGGAGAAGAAGAAGAGGCCGAGGATGAGATGGAGGGATGGATTGGAGAGGTATATGAGAGAGGGGTGTGGCAGCGGGGGGGAGGGCAGCGAAATGGAGGATATATATATATATATATATATATATATATATATATATATATATATATATATATGTGTGTGTGTGTGTGTGTGTGTGTGTGTGTGTGTGTGGTTAATATCCTTCGGTACGTTTTGCGGAGTATGGTGATACTGTAAGGCTGTATGTAGCAAGAAAGGACAACAAGGTGTAATAAGCAAACTAAATCGCTAAGGAAGAGGTGTTAGGAAGCTCCCTCAACCGACAAGAATATTGGCCTCAGTTCATCCATTTCTGTCCCTTGCCAGTCCCATCGCATCCTCAGTCTCCATACTTTGAATATTCCCACATTCACTTACAAAATACATCCATCTTCAAATCTCACACACACACACAATACTATTTTTCAACACCCTTTTTACACCCATTTTCTCTGTGATTATACTATCTTGTTTCACACACACACACACACACACACACACACACACACACACACACATTTGGAAGAAAGATTGTTCCCCTATTACGAAAGGAAGTAGACAGAATCCACTCATTTATAGACCAGTATCCCTGACCAGTGTAGTAAGCAAGGTACTAGAAAAGCTAATAAGAAAAATTTGGGTAAACCATCTGGAAAAAAAAAAAAAAAAAACTATGTGATAACAGAAAGACAGTTCGGTTTTCGAAAAGGAAAATCGTATGTTATAAATCACTTAAGCACCTATGATAGAGTAGCAGAAACTCTAAAGAAAAGAGAGGGATGGGTGGACAGTGTCTATTTAGATTTTAAGAAAGCATTTGACTATCACCCCAAAAACTTTTCATGGAAACTGTACCATCAAGGAGGAATCCGAGGTAATCTGTTCTGTTGGATGCAGGATTTTCTCAGAAAAAGGGAAATGAGAACAATACTAAGGGGTAATTACTCATCATGGAGGGGTGCTGGCACCAATGATGTTTTTACGGTATATAAGTGATATAGACAGAAACATTAGAAATGGAAGCTATCTGAAAATATCTCCTGATGCTGCAAAAATACAAAGGAGAATTACAAACACAGACCCTTGCTGAGAGCTACAAGAAGAATTAAATTAACTTCATGAATGGAGCAATAGATGGCAAATGGAATGCAATGTGGACAATGCCAAGTAATTAAGTTTAGTAAGAGTGGGAAAAGACCAGATTGGGATTATAAGCTAGGAGGTTCAACCCAACACATAACAGAGAAAGAGAAGGACCTAGGTGTGATTATCAATAACAGACTATCTCCGGCTGACACCTAAATGAGAGAGTACGGAACATGCACACAGTGCTTGCTAATATCAGAATAGCATTCACTTATATTAATCAAGACATGATGGTAAAGATAATAACACCGTTCATCAGACCAATCTTGGAATATGCAGCAGTGGTCTGGAATCCTCATTTAAAAAAAACACATAGATAAGACTGAAAAAGCACAAAGGGCCACTACAAGATGGGTACCAAGCATAAAGGATCTAAGCTATGAAGAAACACTAGAAAAACTGAACCTACCAACATGACATGAGAGAAGGAAAAGAGGAGACATGATTACGCTATATAAGAAAAATAGACATCAATTATTCTATAACCTATGGGGAGGCGTCAACAAGAGGACACTATAAAAACTGCATAAAACGAGAGGTGACAAAGACGTAAAGAAAGTCAGTTTCCCAAATAGGGCAATTGATCAGTGGAATGCACTACCGAATAAATTATTGTGTTCTAAAACTATTAATATATTTAAGGATATGTATTATAAAAATGGTTTATAACACGAAACAGTGCGAGCGTGACTCATTGCTGTAAAGATACAATTAGGTAAGAGCAAGCACGCGAGCGCGCAGCTCTCTGGCTCAGTGGTAACTCTACTGCCTGCCATCTGGCAGACGGGGGTTCTCGCCTTGCTCAGGTTGCAAAAAGTTTCATTGACGAAGCAGGTGGTTACTAGCCCCCTCAGCAAGAGGATGGGTGTGTGCGTGTGTGTGCAGGTCACAGCCTTGCCTTTAGATCAGATTATTAAATAGTCTCATCTCTCTTCTGGGAGGGTAAAAAGCTGACGATCACGACCATCACTTGATTCTGACCGACCCAGAGAATTACACACACACACACACACACACACACACACACACACACACACACAGGAAATAATTAAACATACATGGTAGATTGACACTGGTGGGAATCCGTCCATATTCCTGCAGTTCCTGTGGTTGTCTCACGTCCACCAGCAACACAGAGTTCGCCTCCACTGCAGCACGCAGCTCAGCAAATTCAATGCCTGTAGATAAAAAAACGCCAGATGGCATCATTATATCTATGGTAAAAGTAAAGGTAAAGGCAGACGTCAAGAGGTGCTTAACTGTGGTACACACCTCAGTAACTTCTGCCATTAAACCTGTGGCAAGTAATTCACTCACTGTCCTGGGATAGAGGGCCACTGCATCACCCAACTTACTATGGTTTCCTCACTTTTTTTGTTTTTTGTTTTTATTTTCCGGCCTATCGACCATTGGGGCCAAAGCCCCTGTTCATTAAGGCCATATATATATATATATATATATATATATATATATATATATATATATATATATATATATATATATATATATATATATATATATATTATTGTTACGGAACAGAGAAAGATAATGTACACTTTAAGTGAGAATACTAAAAATCACTACTGTCCCGTAAAATTCCAAGTTCAAAACAAAAGAGTTAGGTAAAATTACAAGTTAAAGTTTAATGCTCAAACTAACAACAAAACATTCAGGACTCATAAGGATAATGTAATGGCAAAAAACAGGTTAAATATATGGTTAACTGCAATAGCCTCTATTAACACGAAATTAGCAAGAGTAAATTTATCTAAGTCAGCCCTGATAAAATTAAAATACCAGATAATACTCAGTGAATGCAAGATATATTATTACAGATACAAAATATTATTAATAAGGGCTGACACCCAAAACACATGAATCACAAAAACCCTACTAGGCCTAAGAATTAACACCTTACGCTACACAGTACAAGAAAAAATGCAACAACACTTATACTCAAATTACACAGCTGCTAGATGGTTGGAGACTTCCTGAGCACTCACAATAATAACAACTGTACAGGGGAGGACAGAGATGTGAACAAAAATGAGGAGTAGATCTAAGTGGCCATAATGCAGAGACTGAGCTCATTATATAGGGGCCGGCAGAGCTTGATACAACTTATAAGAAGGACGCGCAAATGAAGCCATGGGGACAAAGAGTTGACAATCCTGCTCTGAACAACAGAAAGAACGACTTACTCTACTATAAGGGAGGACGGGGGGAGTGAGGTAGAACACGCTCGTGATCAAACATGCAGCATACTGCACGTTAGAATTACACAAAGGATGATGAAATCATAGGCTATGTAACACCTCCCCACAAAGAAAAAGAAATTTACAAAGGAAATTTCTTATTACTCTAAAACAATCTGTCTAAAGTCTAGATAAGCAATCTGCAATAACATTTTCTTTCCCCTTGACATGCTGTATGTCTAATGAATACTCATGAAGAAGTAGACTCCATCTTGTCAATCTCTGATTTTTATCTTTAAACTTACTAAGGAATTTCAGTGGGTTATGATCGGTATAAATGACTATGGGGTCAAAACCAGAACACAAATAAAATGAAAAATGCTGTAAACCCAAAATCAAGGCCAAAAGCTCTTTCTCAATACTTGAGTAGTTCTTTTGAGGTGGAGTGAACTTCTTACTGTAATAAGATACAATACCCTGATCATCCTCTTGCAGCAAAACAGCCCCAGCTCCTGTATCACTTGCATCAACAGCCATCTTAAAAGGCTTAGCAAAATTTGGAGTAGCGAGCACTGGCTGACTTAATAGGATAGCTTTAAGTTTGGTGAAAGAGGATTCACAGTTATCGGTCCAGACAAATTTAACTTCCTTTTTCAGTAGGTCTGTAAGTGGTGATACAAGAATTGAAAAGTTAAGAACAAATCTCCTGTAATAACCTACCATTCCCAAAAATCTTTGTAGCTCTTTCCTACTTTTAGGTCTGGGAAGATCACTTATAACCTGAACCTTAGCTCCTGGTGGTGCAACATGTCCATCACCAATTACGTACCCAAGGTACTGAACTTTAGCTTGACCAAACTCACACTTTGATAAATTAGCTACAAGATTAGCCTGAACCAAACGCTCAAGAAATTTACTGACATGGCATAGGTGATCTTTCCAGTTGTCACTGAAGATTAATACATCATCAATATAAACAACACACCCTGCCAGACCCTCTGTTACAACATTCATGAGCTTCTGATATGTGGCTGGTGCATTCTTCATACCATATGGCATTACAGAACATGCAAAAGTCTTTCCTAGTGTTACAAAACATGAGATCTCCCTAGCACGTTCAGGCATAGGTACTTGCCAGTATCTCTTTAACAAATCAAACTTACTTATGTACCTAGCCTTTCCGATCTCGTCTATGCAATCTTCCACGCGAGGGAGAGGGTAAGTGTCTGTTTTGGTTATCTGATTAACACGTCTGTAGTCAATGCAAAGCCGCTGTGACCCACCTGGCTTAGGGACTAGAGTGACAGGAGAACTCCACTCGCTCTGACAGGGTTCAATCATCTTGTGGTCCAACAGGTAGCCAAGCTCCTTCTGGATGAGAGGAACTTTCACTGGGTTCACACGGTAAGGAGGCAGTTTAATTGGCTTTGCGTCTCCAACATCGACGTCATGCATCAACACAGTGGTTCTTCCTGGAGTGGCACGGAACACTTGCGGGTACTCCTGCAGTAATGCCGAAAACTCCTGCCTTTCCTCGGGAGCTAAATGAGAAAGCTTAGTCTGGTGATTATTCATGATATCAGGATTCTTCCCCAAACTATCACTCAGGCTCATGCTGCATGGGAGAACTTCACTTGCAGACTCGGGTGGAACAGCTACAGTGCAGACTGGGTTATTTTCGTCCCGCCTGTGGTATAACTTTAGCATGTTGATGTGACAAAGTTGCTTGTTCTTTCTACGATCTGTTGTGGCGATGACATAGTTGACATCACTGAGTTTCTTCTCCACGAAATAAGGACCACTAAACTTGGCTTGAAGAGGTTGCCCATGCACCAGTAGCAGAATCAAAACCTGATCTCCTGGCTGAAAGTGGCGTAACCTGGACTTCTTATCATACCAAGTCTTCATCTTCTCCTGAGCAGCTCCTAAATTCTCTCTCGCCAGTTGTAAAGCAGTGGACAGCCGCTCCCCGAACCCCACCACACACTCCAGCAGGTTGACGTCATCCTCCTCCGTCAGCCAGCACTCCTTGAGTAGCTTAAGGGGTCCTCTTACTTCATGGCCAAACAGTAGTTCAAAAGGTGAGAAGCCCAGTGATTCATTTGGAGATTCTCTTGCGGCAAACACAACGAATGGAAGACCTTTATCCCAGTCATTCTGATGTTCCAAACAGTATTTCTTGAGCATCGATTTGAGTGTTTGATGATATCTCTCCAACGCTCCTTGGGTCTGGGGATGGTAAGCTGAAGACGCGATCTGGGCGATGCCCAACTCTCTCAGAGACTGCTTGAAAACACTTGACATGAAATCACTTCCCTGGTCTGACTGTACCTCCTTGGGCAGACCAAACTTTGTGAAGAACCCCAGCATTTCCTTAACCACGTTCTTTGCTGAGATATTTCTTAGTGGAATGGCTTCAGGATAACGAGTAGCCATATCAATCAGGGTCAACACATAAGAAAATCCTGCAGAAGTCTTAGGAAGAGGGCCCACAATATCCACCAACACACGGGTGAATGGCGCCTCAAAAGGAGGAATGGGAACTAGAGGTGCAACCTTTTCGGTCTGATTACACTTCCCCACAACTCGACAGGTGTGACAAGACTTACAATACCAGGAAACATCCCTGAAGATACCTGGCCAGTAGAAGTGTTTCAAAATGCGTGCCACAGTCTTTCTCACTCCAAGGTGTCCTGCCAAACTGGAATCATGAGCCACTCTAATGATATGCTGCCTACAAACACGAGGGATGACAACTTGATGTACAACCTCCCATTCACAGTCGGCTGATGCTGTTGGGGGTCTCCACTTCCTCATAAGTACTCCTGACTTTATATAATAACAAGTAGAAGCACCAGCTGACTCTTCCTCACTGCAAGCAGAGTTAGCTAGATCTTTCAACTCAGGGTCAGCAACCTGCAACTCAACCAACTCTTGACGAGACAAATTATCATCACTATGGGGTACTGCCTCATCTGGTGAGTGGTCCAAATTAGCAAGAAAAGTGTCAGCTAGGATAACATCATCATCATCATTATCCTCTAAGTCACCAGTAACTTTAGACTTAGCCCTAGTGACAGCACATGCAGGGAACACATCAGGGACATCACAATCCTGGGCCGCAGCCACTGGCTCACTAGACAACTGAGGAGCTGGACACACTTGACTTCCACCAATATCATTTCCAAGTAAGAAAGTTACTCCTGACATTGGGAGTGTCTCAACCAACCCAACCATAACGGAACCATTAACAAAACCAGACTCTAAATTCACTCTGCACAGAGGGACAGAGAAGTAATTATTCCCTACGCCTTGTAAGATTACAGTTTCATCAGAGGAATTAACATTAGAGCCTAGAACACTGGTCAGCATAAGGGATTGGCAAGCACCTGTCTCACGATGTATTTTAACTGATTTCCTGTTATTACTGTCCAGAGGACTGACAAAACCATCAGACAGGAAATTAGGACATGAACTCTTGAGAGTGTCACCCACGTTACTGCTCAAAAGAGGAGCTTCATCATGAGGATTTAATTTACCCCTCAAAGCAGGTTCAGTCAACTCAGTTAAAGAACTCTGGGAACTCTCAAGGGTGGACACTAGACCAATTGACTGAATATTCAAAGACTCCTTTTTGTTCACATCACGCTGTCTCCTGAAACATTTCTCTGTAGTATGACCAAGCTTACTACAAAAAGTACATTTACTTTTCTGAAATCTAGAGGTGAAGCTGGTATTTACTTCCTGAGAAACATCATCTTTATTCTCTTTCCTGTTACCTGTACTCTGAGTAGAAGCAACGTACTTACTCTTAGCTTTCCCTTTTTCTTTAGAATATCTCTTGTGAGTGAAAACATATTCATCAGCTAAAACTGCAGCATCAGACAAATTATCTATTCTTTTCTCATCAAGATATAGGTTTACATCTTTATTAATACACCTTTTGAAGTCCTCCAGCAA
The DNA here is from genome assembly GCF_032717465.1 of Coenobita brevimanus. Taxonomy (NCBI): domain Eukaryota; kingdom Metazoa; phylum Arthropoda; class Malacostraca; order Decapoda; family Coenobitidae; genus Coenobita; species Coenobita brevimanus. The sequence continues at coordinate 5,689,053 of NC_136990.1, forward strand.
AATCATCTGCTTAAATTTACCAAAATCAGAATCCACATTCTTAGAATTTAACCACTGCTCTAACAGATTTTCTTTGATTTTTGCATACTCAACACGGGATTGCTTATCTTGCTTATAAGTTGTCCTAAATTTTACTCTATAAGCTTCAGGAACAAGCTCATAGGCCTTAAGAATCAAGCTCTTAACTACATCATAATTATCAGATTGATCCTGAGGCAAAGATGCATAGGTTACTTGAGCTTTACCGGTGAGAACAGTTTGAAGGAGTACTGGCCAATACTTTTTGGGCCAATTAAAACCTGTAGCTACCCTCTCTCTCAAACAACTGAAAATAGTTTGTTAAATCAGATTCATTAAAAGGAGGGACAAGTTTAACATTTTTAGCCACATCAAAATCATCAGAGCTAGATGATCCAGTTCCACCTTGTTTCATGCGATACTCATGGTCTGCCTGAATCCTAGCAATTTCAACTTGTGCCTCAGCCTCCTTAGCACGAGCCTGAAACTCAGCCTCCTTAGCATTTGCCTGAAATTCAGCCTCCTTAGCACGAGCCTCATGCAGGGCTAGCTGTAACTTAGCTAATTCAATCTGCGTTTGCTCATTTGGAGGAGTTACATTAAACAAGCTTTCATTAATCATGTCATCAGTTTGATCTTTAGAATGATGAGAGCGAACAGCAATTCCCAATTGTTGAGCAACAAGCTTAAGTTCATTCTTTGTTCTGTTTTCTACATCACACACTGTTTGCACACTTGACAAAAAATCTTTGGCTTCATCAAGCTTAGTAATAGTAGACATCATGAATAAATCACAGTCACAAAATATCAAGCAATATCCTTATGATAATATCCTGAATATCCTGGCGAGGTCGCCAAATTTATGTTACGGAACAGAGAAAGATAATGTACACTTTAAGTGAGAATACTAAAAATCACTACTGTCCCGTAAAGTTCCAGGTTCAAAACAAAAGAGTTAGGTAAAATTACAAGTTAAAGTTTAACCCCTACACCGCGGGCTTGTTTACCAATGACTTGCGTGTGCCGCGGGGTTATTTGGGCTCCGACAGACTCTCAAAAAATATTTGCCAAAAATCAGTTATTAGCCCTAGAATAATAAAATTATATATGCTTATGGCACATACCTTCAGCTTTCTCCTGGAATGATTGTTGAGCCTTCGTCGGTTACCGTAGGACTTGTGGAGACCTCTGAAGAAGGGTAACGAAGTCTCCACTTTACACTTCCCGACAACCCGTAATATGATTACCACAGCCAGATACAAACACTATAAACACTATTCTACAATTTTCAAGTAGTTTGGGATCCATACTAAAAAAAAAGACTGTGAAAGCAATGGAAATTACGAGCGCGTCTGATCGTCGCACTGGCACTAGTTCGCTCTTAGTAGTCTGTCATTTATTATTCATAAAACCCCTCACACTTTATATTTCTATTACTATATAACACTTATATATATCTACAGTCTTTATTCATAAGTTTCCTTCAGTAGTATTAGTTTATTGTCACTGTAGGGATTCAATTTCTTTCAGTAAAATACGTAGCATTCACTTTCTCGTCCTGTATACTGGCACTGAGAGTGAATGTCACTTTCATCTTCACTCTCATAACTCATAGCATTCAGACATGCTAGAGTGAAACTTTCACTTTCATTACTCCTAGGGTATATACTCATATTCTTATAATACTACTCATTTACATTTCTATTTACGTTCTCTATTTTATTTACGTTATTTACATTTCTATTTTATTTACACTGTGTTGTGCACTGTCACTTGAAATAACTTATAAAACTGTTTTCCATTGTTCACGTATATTTACATTCATTACTTTCACTTGCTGTTTACACATTATTTACACATTATTTACAATTCCACTTGCATTGTTTTACTCAATAGAAAGATCGTAGTCACTCTTTTATCAATTGTCAGCCCTTTACCTCTTTCCACACGAGGTTTAGTAGGGGGTAAAGGTCACAGGGCCATTTGCATGGGGGTGAAAAAAGGCCTTGAAGTCAGCAAGAAGAAACATACGTACTCTCACTTCGGAAGTTGAGAGTAACCTGATAACGGAGGGCTAGCATGGAGGCCTGCTAAGGGGTTATTCAGGGTTACCAATATTACTTCTTGAAACAGCTAAGTCTAGCACTGATATGATTGGCAGGAAATCTAGACAATACATTATAAATTTGGTAGTTCCAGGTGAATGTAAATATCACTTAGGCTTCTCCCTTCCCTCCTTACATGTATATTTATTTCGAAAATAGATTAGAGGCCTACTTAGGAGATATATTTTCAGAGCTACCAATGTTAGATCTTGAAACATCTTTGTTTAGCACTGATATGATTGGCAGGAAATCTAGACAATACATTATAAATTAGGTAGTTCCAGGTGAATGTAAATATCACTTAGGCTTCTCCCTTCCCTCCTTACATGTATATTTATTACGAAAATAGATTATAGGGCATATTTCAAGGGGAAAAAAACAGCAAAAATTAGCGAACGAGTGCACGTGAGGTGTTGTCAGGTGATAATTAGCCAATTCCAGGTGTTTGGCACTCTCACTTACCTTATTTCTTTCTTGTATATATTATTTGGTATAAGAATAGGACATAGGGCTTATTTCAATGGATGAAATCAGTGAAAAATTCCAGGGAAGATTTACTTAGTATAGCACGGCCGGGCAGGCGAGAGGATAGGGTAATGGAGGGGGGGTAGGGAGGGGAGTCAAGAACGGGGAGAAATGGCTAAATTGTCAACAATGGATGGGAGTACAGATGAGATTAGGAGTGCTGACTAGTGTTGGACATTGGCAGTACTGATAGATGATACAAGCCCCAACTTGGAAGCCCGGGTGAATTCAAAATAACACAGAATCACAAAAGCGACGCCCCGCGGTATGATCCCTTGCTCCCAAGCGTCGCGAAAGTGACGCCCCGCGGTTAAGGGGTTAATGCTCAAACTAACAACAAAACATTCAGGACTCATAAGGATAATGTAATGGCAAAAAACAGGTTAAATATATAGTTAACTGCAATAGCCTCTATTAACACGAAATTAGCAAGAGTAAATTTATCTAAGTCAGCCTTGATAAAATTAAAATACCAGATAATACTCAGTGAATGCAAGATATATTATTACAGGTTCAAAAATATTAATAATAAGGGCTGACACCCAAAACACATGAATCACAAAAACCCTACTAACCCTAAGAATTAACACCTTACGCTACACAGTACAAGAAAAAATGCAACAACACTTATACTCAAATTACACAGCTGCTAGATGGTTGGAGACTTCCTGAGCACTCACAATAATAACAACTGTACAGGGGAGGACAGAGATGTGAACAAAAATGAGGAGTAGACCTAAGTGTCCATAATGCAGAGACTGAGCTCATTATATAGGGGCCGGCAGAGCTTGATACAACTTGTAAGAAGGACGCGCAAATGAAGCCATGGGGACAAAGAGTTGACAATCCTGCTCTGAACAACAGAAAGAACGACTTACTCTACTATAAGGGAGGACGGGGGGAGTGAGGTAAAACACGCTCGTGATCAAACATGCAGCATACTGTACGTTAGAATTACACAAAGGATGATGAAATCATAGGCTATGTAACAATATATATATATATATATATATATATATATATATATATATATATATATATATATAAATATATATATATATATATATATATATATATATATATATATATATATATATATATACATACAACACACACACACACTTCCATGCATATATACAGACACTTTCATGCATATATATATATATATATATATATATATATATATATATATATATATATATATATATATATATATTTGACCTTACATTCTTCATAAACAAAAATACCTAATCTAAAGACCCTAAACCTAATCACCTAACAGACAAATCGCTAACCTATACTAAATCCTAAGAGACAAATAACTAGACCTACACTAATGATAAAAAAGCCTCGACCAAGAGAACACCATCGACTGCAGATATGTAATGCCTTTCTACATTACATACCTGCACTCATCACCTGGTGACTGTCAGTCGAGGCACAACCTAATATAGGGGACATCAATATATGAAAGAGAACCAGATGAGTCAGGAACATTTTCATAAACGTCAGCTTTAGGACCTAATTAAAATAACTTAAACAAGGTGATATAATATACAGTGGGGCACCAATTTCGCGCCTAATTGGGTCCAAAAATAATGCGCGAAAGTGGAATTAGCGAAAGTTGGGGCATTGTCTTTATGGCAAAAAGGCTAATTGGTTCCCGGTTATCCTAAAGTAACATCAGATTTTCATTTTCACTTGCAATACAGTACATCAAATCACTATTGTACATTGCATTGTGAGATACAAACAATAAAAACTGTACAGTACACATTATATGAGGAGAAACATACCACAGAGACCAGGTTGAGGTGTTTAATGGATGTTGGGGGTAAGTATCCGAGGCGCATGGCGGGCTTATTTAGCCACGCCAGACGTATTGGCGCCACCTCTTGCTGCCTCGCTACCACTCTCTCTCTCTCTCTGCCTCCTCAGATGCAACTTGATGCAACACTTCCACTCTGTGCTGAATTTCCCTTTGTGCTAGGTTCTCTTGAACAAATCCATCGAAATCTTCATCCAGGTTAAGCTCTTCTATGGCACTGTCAGTAGGGATAGCACCATGGTCGGCTGCCCCCTCGGCTTCCAATGGTACTTCCACCTCTTTTTATCACCACCACTGCCTCCCGGCCCTTCCCCCACACCACCAGGCTCTCCCCCCACACCACCAGGCCCTTTCCCCACACTACCAGGTATAGTAGAGGCCATTGAACCGTGAGAATCCAACACAATGGAGCTAGCACGCTCGTACACAATGGAGGGAATGGGTGGACAGAGTGTTGACATGACGTCATTCAAGATGGCGGTGGGTTGCGGGCGGGCGGTGCAGGAAATTCAAAGTTCAAAATATTGTCCCAAACCCAAAATTTGTGCGCGAAAATCGATTTTTTTTCAAGCGAAAGTGGAAGTTAGGGAATATTTGGTGCATGCCGCAAAAGTGGATTCCGCAAATCCTGCTGTAGCGAAAGTTGGTGCCCCACTGTATTTACATAATATGTACAAAAACTGAAGGACCTCGCCCAACAGACCACCATCGACTGCAAATGCCCAATACCTATCTATATTGCAGACTTGCACTCATCAGCTGGTGACTGTCAGGCGAGGAACCGGATTTAATGTAGGGGACATCAATATTAGAAACAGATCTGTGGGAGGAGGAACTATTTCAAATATGTCAACTGTCAACCGTAATTAATAGTACAATATATACATATTTACATTCGATAAAAACCATACCCATACAGTAAAAATGTCATATCACTCTGATCAGTCCGGTCTCTCAAGAAAGCCATCAATTTATCAGTCATAACAATGTCCCTATCACCCAGGATGGTGGAAAGGGTGAAGGGGACATCTGTTGCGCCGTAGTAATTTGTAAGTGACGCGCGTTCACGAATAAATCGCCGACAGCACAGGATGATATGACTGATAGATAACACCGCATCAGCGATGTCACAATGCAGTGGGAATCGTCTTTCCATATAAGGTTTCATGTGCGTGAGGATGGTGGCATTAAGCCGCAAACGAGCCAACACTTTTTCTTCCAGGCAACTGGGACGGTTGGCGGTGTCCCAGTCGCCCAGGTACGGCTTGCATGTTGGCATATTTAGTCTGGTCTGCTGACCTTGCCACAGAAGATTTATTGATTTCTTTCCAAGAGAGAGCCTCAACCGTAGATCACGAGGAACGTCCCAAGTCTCCTTTGCAAGTAAGTCAGCCTGCTCATTGTTGCATGAATGCAGTTTATTAACAATGCGGCCCTGGATCTCATTAGAATTCGTAGTGAAAGAAGCAATCGCTTGAAGGGGTGATTTTGAATCTGAAAATATGACAAATGAGTCATTCCTAGAATTGAGAGCATAGGCTATGGTTTTGTCAATAGCAAAAAGTTCGGAGGTAAACACAGATGTATGAGTTGGCAACCGATACCTGAGGGCACATTTGGTCGACCACACACTAGCACCCACACATTCACTCGACTTGGAACCATCGGTGTACAATTGGTGGGACCCCAAGTGACGTACTATGATGTTACAAAACAAGTGGTGGACCTCTGCCTCTGGTGCCTTGGTCTTTAGTGCTGGGAGCCATGACACATCAACAGTAAAACCGGGTGGCTCCCAAGGCGCTATATTTTTAAACACCAACTTGTCACAGTCACTGAGGTCCACACCAAGCTCCTGAGTTAGTAAGTGGAGGCGAACGGCAAGTGGCCGACGCACCCCCCCCCCTGCAGAAGATAGTGGTATTGACGCAGGGGAGTACAGGCCACATTGCCAATATTACTTTTCCTTGATGTTCGTAGGCCATATGATAGGGCCAGGTGGTCACGCCGAATATGGAGGGGAGACACATTCACCTCCACTTCCATACGAGCTACACGGGTACACAGGACAGCTCCAAGACACATTCGCAAACATTTATTCTGTAACACATCCAATCCTTTCAGCATGGCATCGGATGCTGAGCCATACACCTGTGCACCATAGTCTAGCTTCGATCAAATAAGGGACTTATACACCATTAATAAAGATTTTCTGTTGGCACCCCATGTAGTACCCGCTAGTTACTTGAGGACATTTATTGGTTTATCACAATGAGCAAGCAATTTATTAACATGAATTTTGAAGTTCAAACGATGATCAAAATGTATTCCTAAAGACTTTACACAATTTTGAAAAGGTACCGCCTGATTATCCAAAGTTAAGCACAAGTTAGGTACGTTACAAGTCGTAAAGACTACAGTGGCACACTTAGGGACGGAAAACTTAAATCCCCACTGCAAGGCCCATTGGTGGACGGAGTCAAGGGCTGCTTGATTTCGCCCAGCCAAAAATTGAGCATTAAGGGAAGAGTGCCATATTGCACAATCTTCAGTGTAGAGCGAGTATTTAAGGTTCCTCGGGATGAGAACTGATGACAGAATATCATTGATAATAATACTAAATAAAGTAGGACTAAGCACACTTCCCTGCGGCACCCCATTTTCCTGGATAAATATATCCGATGTTACATTACGGGGCAATTTGACAGAGAAAGTCCTGTCCCTTAAGAAATTTGAAATAAAAATAGGCAAATTTCCTCTTGAACCATAAGCATAGAGCTTCATTAGTATACCGTGTCGCCATGTCATGTCATAGGCTTTATGGATGTCCAAGAACACCCCTATCATGAATTCTTTATTGGCAAATGCCTCTGAAATACAATGCTCCAAATTCATTAAATGATCTAGTGAACTTCTGTATTTACGGAAGCCACATTGTTGATCATTTAACAAATTCTTTGAGTCTAAAACAAAAAGAAGCCTATTGTTTACCATACGTTCCATGACCTTACATAGACAAGAAGTCAACACAATAGGACGAAATGAAGTGGGATTCATAAGATGACCAGCCTCTTTGGGTATCGGTATGACATGCGCAAAGTGCCATGAGCTTCTGAACATACGAGATGCCCAAATCTCATTGTACAATGCAAACATCTTAATCAGGTTGTGCTGATTAAGATGCTGGATCATACCGTACGTGATGGTGTCTAGTCCAGGGCCGGTGTCTTTACAGGATTTAAGGGCAAGGAGCAGTTCATCTAGCGTAAACTCTTGGTTGTACGGGGAGTCTACGTCTTCTGTGGCAAAGTCTATTAACTGTAGCTCAGCCGTGCGTTTATGATGTTGGAAACACGGGTCATAATTGGCTGAGCTACTTACATGAGAAAAACTCCTGGCGAGGATGTTAGCAACGTCCACGGGCTCGTCATAGATGGTGTTATTCACCTGTAGGGTGGTGATAGGGAAATATGGGCCTTTATTATTTAATATTCTGATAGTGGACCAGACTTTACTTAATGGTGTAGTACAAGTCACCGTGGACACAAAGGACCGCCAGGAGTCACGTTTGGCCCTTATTGTTCTCCTTGCCTCAGCCCGTGCCTGCTTGTACGCAATTAAATTGTCCTCAGTGGGCTGACTATCAAAAATCCTGTATCTCCTATTGCGTTTCCTTAATGCTTGTCGGCAATCCAGGATCCACCAATGTGCTCAATGCTTCGCATGAACTGTAAAAGTCTTGGGAATAGTAGCCTCAGCTGCGTGTAATATGGAAGTAGTTACATTTTCGACCTTAACATCTATGGTCTCCCCAGATATATCTAAATTGGCGATCCTCAAGAAGGATCCCCAAACTGCTTTCTTATAGTTAAATATTGGAGGTGGAGGGTCCGAAATGATGTCACGTGTATAAGAAAGACAGATGGGTAAATGATCACTCCCCAAGGAATCGTCATAAAGAGTCAAAGGCCGAAAAATTACCAGTACGATCATCTACACGAGTCGCTCTACCATCGTCCAGAAGCAAAGGTTGGACTGTAGTATTAGGTCGGCTACTTGCTCCCCTCAACCATCGATCCTCAAGCTACCCCACTGATAGTGATGGGCGTTAAAGTCGCCCAACACTAACTTATTCCCAGGTAGATGTTCAAATAGTGAATTTAAAGCATCACACTCAATGGGGCCGTGTGGAGGACAGTACAGAGAGCAAATAGACAGATAAGTGTTATTAAATTTTACTCTGCACGCGACGGCTTCCAGAGTAGAATTTAGAATCACTGCCATTTGTGGGTGTGATTTGTGTATGTATATGGCAACTCCGTGACCTTCATATCTTCTATGCGAGTGATAGTGTTGGAACTGTGGAGTATCAGGAGGCACGTCTCCTGTAAACAAACAATGTCTGGCCTGTGTAATGAAAGCAAGATTGCTATATTTTGTAACTTATTCCCAACACCTCTACAATTCCACTGTAATATAGAGAATGCGGTGGTTTAAGATTTACGAGGGTGGCCAGTGTGTTTAGTTTTTTTATGCCCCCCCCCCCCGACCAGGCGAGTGGCTACCGGGGGACCTTTCCCAGTGCGTGCTGATGGAAACCTCCATATTTTCGTCAATAACTAGGTTCCCAGATTCCACCGAGGAAGAACCATTCTTTCTCTCCCTCGCTGGACCAGGAGCAAGAAGGACATGAGGACGTAGCTTTGAAATGGTGGTGAAGTTGTGCTTTACAGACTTGTCAGACTTCGGTTTAGGCTTGACTGACTGAGAAGCAGCAGCAGCCTGTGAGTATGAAAAAGCTTTAGGGAGGTCAGTTAGAGAGTTGGATTGTACAGGAGGCTGAGAGGTGGAGGTGGAGGTAGAGTGAGTGACTTGATTAACAAGCACGAGATCAGTCTGCGTGTCCACAGTGCACATCACAGGGTGGGACATCACCGCCGAAGCATAGGACCTATTCGGTGTGGGAGTTGCATGCAACTCCTTCACCTTTTTCCTTGCTTTGTAGAAAGAGATGCCCTCAGTCACCTTCACCGCACAGACCTCTTTCTCCTCCTTCCACTTGGAACAGACCCTAGATGAAGTGGAGTGAGCACCCTTGCAGTGAAAGCAGCTAACAGTCTCTGATGTGCAATGTTCAGCAATTGCGTTACACAATTGCCACAGACTGATTGGGAAGCCCGACAAGACCCTTCATGATGTCCATATAACTGACATCATAAACAACTAAGTGGGTTAGGGATGTATGTCCTTACATTAACAATTTCATACTTTGATATGGGTTGGGAGAGTTATTTTGCCGAAAGTCACTATAACCGTGGCCGTTTTCGTCCTCCTGCCCTCGGAAAATCTCGTAATGAAACGGGCATCAATTACATCTTCATGAGCAAGTTCACGTATGATGTCGTCCTCTTCCATGACCATGAGGTCCCTACAGGTGATAACACCTTTACAGGAATTCATGGAGTGTGGGATCATTGGCACAACATCATAACAGTGGAATTTACTCATCATCATCAAATCCTTTACCTGGCATGAGTTTACAGTCTTTACTAGAAGGTCCCCACTAGCAAGGTTTTTCACCTGTTCCACCTCACCGGCACACCCATCAATCACCTTCTTGATGATGAAGGGATTGAGGCTGGACAGGGGAGTGGAGCCAACCGCATGAAGTAATACAAAGGACACGTTATTTACAGTTATGTCTAGCGGTGTACGTGTCTGGGGCTGTTCAGTCTCAGGGCAGTCTGTCCGTTCAGCAGTTGGGGGTCGGTCAGGACTACCTCCTCCCCTGAAGGGGGGGGGAAGGCAGTAGGGGCGTCCGCCATAGTACCACTCCCCCCTAACGGGGGAAGCGGGAAGAAGGTGAGAAAACAGGCAAAGGACAATCAACCTGGGACCAAACACCTATGTCTGAGGTTGCCCTCTCAAACCACTCCAGGGAGGCACGACCGTGTCTATTCACACCCCAGAGCGATCAGTGGGGGGGACCCTCCGTGGGCGCGTAAGCAAAGGTAAACTCAGAAAAAGACACAAACACCTATTGTATCTCTAAACAGGGAAGGGAGGAAAATGAATACTATCTAACCTAACTGAAAAATACGCCCTAGTGGCGAAAGACAAGAAAAAACTAATGCCGGTGGGGCAGCCCTATATCTAGAGGAGAGTATACGTCTTCACCCTCCGCGACCATGCATAAAAAGTCCCCCTTCCTCACCTTTGTGTTGCCCTGGTTATTCACTTTAGCTGCCAGCACACAAAGACGGGATGGAGGTCTGAGTAGAGTGGCACCAGTTGTCCGAACCAGGATTCGAATTCTGGCGCTATGAGGCCAGCAGCTTCGTACCTACAAGTGTTCAACACTTGACCATTTCGACACTCATGGCCGTCTTAATAGAAGTCCGCCCACACATGCTGGAAACTTTCCCCGAAACACAGTAATGAATCATGTCACACGCATGTCAGCTGCATGTTACAAACGTAACTGCAGCATTGTCCGGTGAAATGTTAAAGATTATTTCATAAACATGCTAGAGACAAATATCAAGAGAACACGTAGTTCACACATGTCTGAGAAACAACCCATCACAGTGTAGGCAGATAAACAGTTGGTCCTTGCTGCACCTGTTGCTGTGATAGTGTATGCACGAAGGAGCCGTCCTATGTAAGGCGTAGTTTTTTGGTGTTAAACATAATGTTCTGACTCTAGCGTATAAATCATATACTGAAAGATGCGTCGCCTCTTCCATCACGAGATTTCCTCCGCATTTTCCTTCTCTTCCTCCTTCGTTAAGTAAATAATGTTCTCATCTTTCAATCTCTGTTTTATCGAGTATCGGTGCATCTCTTACATCATTTTTAGAGGTCTATCTTATTTACTTTTTGTAGTTCTCATCATTAAAGCCCCAGAGAATTGGATACGCATGATGCAGGTCAATCACCACTGAGGTTTAGTCTCTGGTCCACTCCTATTATAGGTATATAGTTTCATCACTAGCCTGTGATTATATGACGTTCCAAGTTCTTGTCGACCATACTAAACCTTGCCCTTACCTGTGCTACGAACATACCACACACTGAAGCAGACATATTCGAGACATCAGTGTTTCCATGATGTGCGTCAGTGATCAGCCATCATTACACACTGCAGAAATTATCGTCAAAGCTGGAGACTCGTTCACATAATCTCGGTCTCAGTTTAAGGGTCGTATGTTTAAATCCGTATGGAGAAGTGGGATGCAGACTCCAAAATTTTGACGACAATTTTTGAAATACTTGACAATAATGGAACGTATCTGTCCTTCCTATATGGCTACTGACTGCACTGTTTAGTATGGGACGCAGGCTGACCATACGTAAGAACCACAGGCGTTCCATAAATGATCGTCAAAAATTAGGGGTCTTCACTCCATGCGATTTCAGGTTTAAGTACAAGATCTTTTATTCTGTCGCCTTTAGATTAGAGAATAATAAGCGAATCCAAAGCTGAATAAAATCGTCTGGTGGTTGGAAGTATAAAAATTTCTCACGTCCTGCAAGCCTTTACGTGCTGGCACTGATATGGTCGGGTGGCCCCTCTGCCTAGTCATACAAATGTTCCTCACTTCTCTTCCTATCCCCACAAGGGAGGATGGTGGACTGCGCGAGAAGGGTAACTTTAGCCTGCAGTTTACTGGGTTCAAAATTCAGATGCGCCTGGGGTTGCATCTACTATAATATATACTTCATTCACTTTAACTCGGCCAAGATATCCATTTGCAGCTTATTCCACGTAGCTCAGTAGCAGAAAAGGACAATACTGTGGCTCCATATCCCTTCTGTAGCACTTCATCATGACCAGCATCATATTCTCGTGTTGATATACTGTTATAACCAAACATTCAAGATCCTGAGATGGTAATTGGTCAGGGTAAAGTGAACAAAGTATACCAACCCTTTCACCCTGAAGAAGCTTTTCCTATCACAGACCATCGCAACGATTTATTTTTCAGTATAGGGATGACTTTACGACTGAGGTTGTGTAAAAAGCCTTGAATTAATTACTATAACACCTGTAAAATCGTCAGGGGTTAGGAATAAAAAAAAATGTTCCGGGGCTCAATAGGTAAATAACTCAGCCATGAGTTTCTATCGTCATACGGTGTTATCTGTGTATTATTAATTTCTGTCCTCGTGTGTCGCGGGGACGGCTCTGTCAGCGTTACCAGGGTCTACCAAATCTTATTTTCTACTTCCCATAACTTTTTCAACGCTGCATCTGTTTGTTTACGTCCCACTGCTTGCATGGTTAATTAGTTCACTGATAAAGGACCCAATGTTTTCGCTCGTACCAGCAAACTGAGCCGTCCACGCAACACACAAAGCTGGAGACACTACACTCTATACGCAGGGATGCCAAATTCATTTTCACAAATACCGCTACACTTGTTCACAAAACTATCTAGAATGCTGCTTAGCGTTATACAATGAGCTAGAAAATAAATATATCCACTATATACCCATATAAACTTTAACATTACAAAAAAAAAAAAGACAAAGAAAGAAAACGAACTAGGTTTCTTTACCTAAGCGTTGAAAATGAATTAAATGGAAACGATTAAATATAGATCAGAAAATGCGACATAACTAAAACTTCACATATACAGTATATATATATATATATATATATATATATATATATATATATATATATATATATATATATATATATATATATATATATATATATATATATATATATATATATATATACATACATATATATATATATATATATATATATATATATATATATATATATATACATATATATATATATATATATATATATATATATATGAACAATGTGTTAAAATTATTATTAAGTTTGGAGTTGTAAATAAAATGCTCATATATATATATATATATATATATATATATATATATATATATATATATATATATATATATATATACTCTCTCTCTCTCTCTCTCTCTCTCTATATATATATATATATATATATATATATATATATATATATATATATATACATATATATATATATCTCTCTCTCTCTCTCTCTCTCTCTCTCTCTATATATATATATATACTGTATACAAAACTGAAGACCAGGACAAGGAGACGATGAACTGGTATCATGCTCGCGATTTATTGCAGTAGTGACATTTCGAGGTAATCCAACCCCATCATCAGACAAAACTAAAATATATACAAAATGAATTTAAAAATTTTATATTTCGTTTTGTATATATTTTAGTTGTGTCTGATGATGGGGTTGGATTACCTCGAAACGTCACTACTGCAATAAATCGCGAACTAGTTCATCGTCTCCTTGTCCTGGTCTTCAGTTTTATATATGCTATCAGGTTCCCCACTGGATCCTCAGTTGTCAATGTTCTATACTGTATATATGTAAATATATGTGTGTGTGTGTGTGTGTGTGTGTGTATATACAGTGTTCAGCATCAAAACCACACAACACTGACCTACGGGACCAGAGCCATGATGGGCACAGGATTGACTGGTGGGAGTCTGGCCACGCCTCGTCCTGCCAACATGCTGTGATGATGCAAAGGAACAACTGGCCAGAACCAAGAGCAGGAGTTTCACTGCTGGAACAAAGAAGCACATACACACAAATGTCACTTTTACTGAGCTGTAAATCACAAGGGAACTGCATTTTCGTGTTGAACAGATAATGATATACACACCAAAAGTTAGGATAGTTATTAAGCTGTAATTCAACAACGTAGATTTCCGTAATAAAGACACACACACACACACACACACACACACACACACACACACACACACACACAACACACACAATTAAGGCTCTAGCTCATTGAACAATGTCCTTTCATGTAATTTCCGTATTTCACAGAGACAGGCAGGCTGCGGTAGTTTTGGTGCTCTAACTCAATAGGTTGAGGAAGCAGATTAAACGTATTAAATTATGCGAACAAAGTAACGATATGTGAGTTACATTTCGCTGATAAATTGTTTAAGAATTATTATACAAATATGATTAAGAAAATTACTCTATCACAACTCACTAATCAAACTGCATTTATGTTCCTACGTCGATATTCAATTGTTGCATGTAATTATATTTAACTCACTGCTCTAAGCAAACAGCAGATTTGTAATAAGAATGGGCTACGCACACAAGGTGGATGGAAAGCTGACAGGGAGAGTTGGAGCGCCCATTTCATCAGCCCTCGGTACTAGCTCTTTACCATCCCCCTTTGCTGAATTTTTCAGTATTTCAGTAACACAGAGAGTAGGCCAGCATGCTCCCCAGTACAAGTTCTTGTAGCTGTCATCAAACTACATGCACGCTACACACTACATTTTCTATTCAACAAAAAAGGGCATCTCAACACCACGCTCTGCAATCTCCAGGGAGGGGGCATAAAAGCCCCCACCATTCGCCCCTTTCCCGGTAACGGCCAAGCAAGATACCTGGAACCACTGCCGGATTAACTTCATTTCTGCAACGTTCGCAGACTTTCCTCTAACTTTCCCTCTGTTGAACACCACCTTTCTGCATCTAAAACTCACCTTCTTTTCACCGAGACTCAACTGTCTGATGCTACTGATAGCAAACCCTTCTCAGTATCCTCCTACTTTCTCTATACTCACTGCAAAGCCAAAGGTGACTGTTGTGTATATGTGCACAACAGAATATCTTGCTCGTGTTCCTGAACTTGAATCTTCTGAATTCTCCACTCTCTGGCTTTGGCTATCCTGCCATTTTCTGACTGAATATACCTGTGTTGTTTACTTATCCCCTAATTCTATTTATCTAAAAAATTCATCAACTATCTTACTTCTAAGATGGAACATATCCTATCATTTTCTCCTTTCTCTGAAATCTCCATTTTAGGTGATTTCAATGTTCATCATTACCTTTGGCTCTTCTCTCCTGGTGAACAAACCTACATCTTTTCTACCCTTAATGACCTAGAGCAGCCTGTGCAGCACCTACATGTAACCCTGACTGCCATCGAGAGAATTCCAAAACACTTCTGCACATGTTGTTAATGTTTTCACTTTGTTGAGCTCCTCTGATCACAACTTTATTGCCTTAACCTGTCCTGTCGCTCCAGTAAGACCTATGGACCCTCCCAGGAAGCGACGGCTGTGACACTTTGGACCTGCTGACTGAAAGGCCCTCAGGCAGTACTTCTTTGATTTTCCCTGAAATGATTATTGCTTCCATGGCTGAGAAAAATCTTAGTGTGCCTTGCACATTATGGAGATTATTCTCTCAGGCATGGAAGCATACGTTTCCTTCTCTTATCCTGTGACTAATTCAAAAAATAAATAAATAAATCTTGGTTTAATCACGCTTGTTTAAATGCTGTCCACAACAAGGAAAGACCCTACAAAAGGTACCAAATCTAACCCACCCCTGAGTCTCATCTCTTTTAGCCTATGTTTCTGCCCAGAATCGTGCTGAGTCTGTTCTTTGCTCTGATAAAAATAATTTCGTTCATACTAAATGCTGTGAACTCTCGAACTCAAATTCTTCCTGCTCTTTCTGGCACCACGCCCCCCCCAAAAAAAAAACTTTCTAACAATTTTTCCTCATCATATTTCCCTCTTCTTTTCCACTCTGACGGCTCTGTAGCAGTTTCTTCTAGCTACTGATACAGTAGAACTCATCGCTCAGATTTTCTCCTCCAGTTCCACCATAGATACTTCGTAATTCTAGTGCTGTTCCTACATCACTTCCTTACTCATACTTTCTCATGGCTGGCATTAAAATGTCTTCAACTGATGCATTTTCTACAATCACTGACCTCAGTACTAACAAGGCATATGGGTCTGATGGGGTCCCTCCTGTTGTCATCAAGAACTGTGCTTCTGTGCTGACACCTTGCCTAAGTAAACTCTTTCATCTTTCTTAACTTGAACCTTTCCTTCTTGCTTAAGGTTTGCTGTCATTCAGCCTGTCTCAAAGATGGCTGACCATTCCCAGCCCTCTATCTCCCGACTGCTTTAACATCCTCTGTTCCAAAAGTGTTTACCCTTCACCTAACAAAATCAGAGGAGGGTATTGTTATCTCTGGGATCAACAACAATAGGTATATATTTCGTTTTCAGGCCAGAACTCAGAAAGCATTCACTGTAGGGTCATGAAGTTTCACATAGTTGTGTGTGTTAGAGTGAACTGATGCCTTTTGATAGGTAGAATGCTGTTTTCGTTTTTTTTTTTTTTTAAAATGAAAAAGTGAAAAAAAAATCTCAGATATTTCAGTGCGACCTGCCCAAGGAATCTGAGGGGTCCAATGCATTTTTCTGTTAAAACTATGCAACTATTACACCTAGGAGGCAGAAACTGTACATGATAAATGATTATATGAATATCTAATGATGTATAAAGTTGCATGACTGTACCTATTATGTGATCAAAAAATGGCTGGCTAGTGAAAAAAGCATGAGTCAACATTTCAATAAATCTGCTCAGAACCTCATTATTACCTTGGATAAATTACAAATTTTTTTGAGTTTAAATGTCTCTGTGTTATATAGAGGAGGGGGAGGTGGAGGGGCGGTGAGGGCCGTTCGCTTGGTTAGGTGTGCAGGGAGATGGGGGGTAAGTGTTTGGTCAGATGGAGGGTTGCAACAACGTAGCACTGCCAATGTTTGAATCTGTTCTTAACAAAAATACTTGAAAGCACCTTTCCTATCACAACCTTCCTTCCAATTATCAGTATGGGCTCCGGCAGGGACGTTGTGCTGGCGATCATCTTAACTAGCTTTCAGACTCTCATCATTCCTCCTTTCGGGACTTTGGCGGAAGCTTTCGCATTGTACTAGACATCTCAAAGGCTTTCGCTTGACTCTGGCATAAATTTTTAATTTCCAAACTGTCCTCTTCCCGTTTCTATCCTTCTATCTGTGCCCTCATCTTTAGCTTCATTTTTGGTCGTTCTATAGCTGTTGTAGACAGCCAGCTTTCTTTTCCCAAGGCTTTCAATAGCGGTGTTCTTCAGGGCTCTGTCCTATCACCAACTGTCTTCCTTCTATTCATCAATGACCTTCTAACCTATACATCTAACCGTACCCACTCATATGCTGATGACTCCGCCCTTCGATCTGCTTCTCACAGCATCCATCTCAGCAATTATTTCAATAAACAAAAGATGAGGCTATGGCAAACCTAATGTCTGACTTGGCTTATATTTCTAATTGGGCAAAAAAGTAATGTTATTGTTTTTAATGCGTCAAAAACTCAGTTATACGTCTTCTAACCAGTAAAAATCTTCTGCAGGAGTATCCTCTAATTTTTTTACGTTATCCAGCTCCATCATGCATCATCTTTAAACATACTTGGGGTCTCATTCTCTAGGGATTTATCTTGAAAAGATCATATTACCTCTCTTGGAAAATCTGCTTCCAAAAGATTAGGTGTTCTAAGCCGACTCCATGCCTTCTTTACCCCTGTACAGTTGTTGACTTTATACACACGTTTTATTCGTCCCTGTAGAGTACAACTCTCATGTGTGGGGAGGCTCCCCACAAACGACTCTTCTCAACAAGGGGGAGTCAAAGGCTTTTCGTCTCATTATGTAACTCTTCTTACTGGCTCCCTTCAACCTCTGTCTCTTCGTCGCACTGTTGCATCTTTATTTCTTTACAGTCGCTCCTTCAATGGTTACTACTCCTTAGAATTGTCTGTTGGCATCCCTCCACCACTACGACGGGCTCGTAGAACCCGTCTAGCAACAAGCCTCATCCCTTTTCTGTCCAACTCTCTAATGCAAGAGTTAACCGTTACTCCCAGTCTTTCATTTATGCAACAGGTCAGCTCTGGAATTGGCGTCCTCTGTCTGTATTTGATACTGCCTATGATCTCCAGACTTTCAAACGCAGTGTGTCCAGGCATCTCGAAATGAATGGTTCTTGAATATGGCTCTCTGTTATCTTGTGTTTGTTTTTGTTGGAAGTAACATTTTTGCAGACTTTTGGTCTTTGATTCCTTCTTCCTTGCAATACAGAAAAGTGCAGTAGGTATGATAGTTGTTACAAGTCATTATGCAAACTACATTTCTATATCTAACTGCTCACACGCAAAATAGCTTGACTACGATGGATATTGTGATGTAATTCACTAATCAGCCTGAAATAAATTGACACAGGCAGATAAATGGAAAGACAGATAGAAAGCCAAACAGATACTCGTAGGTATTTTTTTAACCACAGCTTACAGTACATCAGGCATTATATAGTCTCATCATTCCACATTCACCGATTCTCTTAATGTCTCATCCGCTCTGTTCTCTGTCTCTGTCTCTGTCTGTCTGTCTGTCTCTCTCTGCTTGCGCTCCACCTCAGTAACGGAGGGCCTGCCGTACCTATCTGACGAAAGACCCACCCTTTCTCATTCTAATATTCTAATCCAAAGTCACCTTAAATTCTCATTCTCTTAGTTATGCTGGTTAGCTCTGAGAACATTTTCTGCGGTCTATCTTTCCCACTGACCCTAATTTCCAGTCTTCAAAGCTTGTGCAGACATCTTGAAATAAACGAATCTTGAATTTAGAGTTTTGTTTTGTTACTTGGAAAAAGCAAGTTATGTAAGCTCCAGACACTGATTATTTCCTGTAAAGAAAGAACCATAGGTAGGAAGCCAGGTCAAAAGCTGTCACTTTTAAGAGACAGTGAACAAAAACCTACCGTACCTAATTCAGGAGTTGCTCATTTCAAGAACGGACGAGTTGCATTTTAGAAGATTGAGGGATATACAGACTGAGGAGAACAGTTCCAGAATTGACCTTTAAATACATAAAAAACTGAGTATCGATTAACGCATGTAGCTATGAGAGAAATGGACAGAAAATGGGAGAGATTGAGTTGCCAGACGGATGCTGTACCTGCCGTGATGGAGGAAGAATGAAAGCAGATAGTTCAGAAGACCAGTCACCATTGTAATAGCGATAATTGAGAGATACAGAGTCGACAGTGCGGGGAGAGAGAGAGAGAGAGAGAGAGAGAGAGGTTGAATGGAATTAGTAAGAGGAGGGAAAGTGAAGAGACGAACGGCCTTTGACTCCACCGTCCATAGAAGAGTTGTATCGGCGAAGAAGATCCCTGTACAAAGTTACTTCTTCGATATTAACAACATATTTTAAAATGTCTCTTAGAACAGCTCACTGGTAGAATAAGACAGTTCTACGGCTCTAGATCCTTTTCACAGCACCTCTTCGTGACTAGCACGACATTTTAGCATACATCTCTTGGCACAGGTAAAGTGGTACAGAATAATAATAATAATAATAATAATAATAATAATAATAATAATAACAATAATAACAGAGCCAGGTAAACGATGTCGATGGCCATTATTTTTGTACAAAATGTATCTGTGTCTGTTTGTCTATATCGAAAACTCAAATCTCTGAAACTATTGATTGTCGAAGGAAAAGTTATTATGAAAGTTGTTTAGAGACAAACTGTGTTCACATGTCGCTCAGCCGGCACTGGGAGTCATCCAGGATGGATACATGATTGTCAAGTGCTCATCTAACAGTATTATTACAGTCCACCTGGTTCACAGATGAAGGGTAGTCCTGTAATAATAATAATAATAATAATAATAAAGTCAACAACAATGACATTCCAAATAATTAAAATTTATTACCAATTCTTATTGTGTAGCCACATTAAGGAAACTTCCCCCAGAACTATTAACGATACGGTGTATAAGGTAAGTATAATATAAACAAGATCTGAAGACCCCAAGGTAACATCTTGTGTAACATCACCAAGATCTGAAGACAAAAGTGTCGAAGAACGCATGTGTAGGTATTACGTTCGTCTCAGTAACTGGCTAACTCTATGCTTAACTGTCACCATATTCCTTTCAGATCATAAGATGGACGACGTTTATATATCTGGAAAGTAAAAGCTTTAAAACTTTTGTGGTTTTCTCTAAAATGTGTTGCAAAGAAAACACAGCAAATATGAATTCGGTTCTTTCCACTAGACTACAAGGCAAAATATTAAGGAAAAATTACTCAAAGATTTTTAGTATAAGATCTTCAACCAACTAGTTGTATCTAAATTAGTTTATAAGATATTTCAATTTCAAACATGCAATATTTAGAATGAGCATATGACCTTCAGAAATAGGCCAAGGTCCTTAATATTTGGCCCAAGGACTTGGGTTACCCTAGGGTACCTTCACGTAAAATATCAAGATCAGGAAATTAAGTGCAAATGACAATAATAATAATAATAATAATAATAATAATCTATCTATCTATCTATATACCTAGGCTGCTTCCCCCAAGGAAAGGGAGGTAGCCGAGACAGGACGACACACTCCCCATTTACTCATCCATTCAAACACATTCATTCGCATCTTAGCCCCAAAGGGGAGAACGGACAGATCCTCACCGCACCACACCGCACAAGGGTCAACTGCGCAATGCAATCAGTGACATCCGCATAATAATAATAATAATAATAATAATAATAAAATAATAATAATAATAATAATAATAATAATAAAATAATAATAATAATAATAATTATTATTATGGTAGCTAATCAATAATAAACAATAATCATTTCATCATCATCATCATCATCCAGTCTTACGTTGCCCCATGAGGAGCGTAAAAGCCCGGGGCTAGGCAAGTTGGTCCTGACATTTAAGATGAGAGTGACCAGCCTCACTCATCCCTGAGTGGCATTACGTGAGCAATAAACCTCAACCATCCCTTGGATATAAACCTACACAGGCTCAATCCGATTGGAGCACCTTAATTACCCACTAAACCACCAGGAACTATAATTTGGTTATATGGTTACCACCCAACGTAGTAAATGGTTTCCTGGTGTACAGGAAACCATTTGGCTTGTCACTCAGTGTAGAGTTACCCCATGCAGAAGGAAGAGGAAAGAATGAAGGAAAGAAATTCAGAAAAGGGTGTGTAAAGTCACCCGTAGGCAGAAGGACGAGGAAAGAAAGACAGGAAAGCGTGGAAGGAAAGAAGGATGGAGGAGAGGAAAGGGCAGACAACAGAGGGCAGCACTACATCGAGTGAGTGGATAGTGAGCGCCCCTACCTACCACAATAATACTAATACTATTACTACTACTACTACTACTACTACTAATGAAAACGAGAAGTTTCGCCATATAATAGTAATAGGGCTCTACATTCTTTTCATACCACTCGGTGATGAACACCATACTCTAGTGTTAAAGTATTTTTTTTTTCGGTTCTGTGGCTGAATAAGAGAATACTACAGCTCTACACCCTTCCCATAGCACTTTATTGTGACTAGCACCATATTATCTCATTACAGTTTGTCAGAATAAGAAAATACTACACTGCTTCCTTCCCATAGCACTTCATCGTGACTAGCAACATATTCTGCTATTACAGTTCATTGTCGGAATAAGGATATACTATGGTTCCATATTCTCTCCATAGCACTTCCTCGTGACTAGCACCGTATTCTGATGTTAATCTCTTGTGAATACTATCAGTCAGATGAAGTAATGGTATATTACCATATATTTTACTATTCCTGGTCTGCGATGGTATCCAGCTTAGGAGATATTCTTAGCACTAATATAATACCAAATGTCCTGATATCTAATAATACCACCCAACTAATATTACACCAGATGTTCTAATATCTAACAATATCACCCTACTAATATAATACCAAATATCCTAATATCTAATAACATCACCCTACTAATATAATACCAAATGTCCTAATATCTAATAACATCACCCTACTTACATAATACCAAATGTCCTAATATCTAATAACATCACCCTACTGACATTACACCAAATGTCCTGATATCTAATAATACCACCCTACTGACATTACACCAAATGTCCTGATATCTAATAATACCACCCTACTGACATTACACCAAATGTCCTGATATCTAATAATACCACCCTACTGACATTACACTAAATGTCCTAATATCTAATAATACCACCCTACTGACATTACACCAAATGTCCTAATATCTAATAATACCACCCTACTGACATTACACCAAATGTCCTAATATCTAATAATACCACCCTACTGACATTACACTAAATGTCCTGATATCTAATAATACCACCCTACTGACATTACACCAAATGTCCTAATATCTAATAATACCACCCTACTGACATTACACTAAATGTCCTAATATCTAGTAATACCACCCTACTGACATTACACCAAATGTCCTAATATCTAATACGACTCTGCTAATATAATAACAAATGCCCCAGTGTCCACATACAATTTGACGGTCTGTTCCCTGACGCCTAACAGTCCTCCTCCTTGCCAATCATGTCACCACTACGGCACTAATACTTACCGTCCATACTGATCGCATGCCAAGGCTGCCTCATCCAGCACTGATGTCATGGTATTAGCATGGGTGTTTTAATGACGTCACCGGGTCATATAGGTGATCAGTAAACAGTATTATCGATATTCAAATAATTAAAACGGTTCTAAACAGTTTTAACGAAATTTTACTAATCAAAACTCAACAGTTTTAACGACATTCAAATCATCAAAATGGTTCCCGCCCTCGCCTGGACTCGAACTCACGTCCTTTCAAACTTCAGACTACATATCTAACCACGTGCCTATCACCTCCCCAAGCATAAAGGTAGAAAATGCCACTTGTTAAGCGATACCTATATGATTTTCTGGTTAAGGCCTTCAGCCTAACCACGAATCTTATATTTTCTTGCAGCCACCACCACGTGATTTTCTTCAGGGGGATTAGTCAAGATGGAGAAATTGCATATGGCCTTATTTAACGCCTTCATTATACCACTTTTACCTTAACTTGTCATATATTTTCATCTTTTGCAGCTTATTTCACACGGCTCAATGGGAGAAAAGGAGAATGTTAAAACTCTACCATGGTTTTCATAACACTTCTTCGTGATTAACGCCATAGTTGAAAGTTAATCTATTGTTACAGCCCAGCATTTAACCCGTGCCGTCCCGAGGACGTACTTCCACGTCCTCACGTTTTGTCACAGCCAGTCCCGAGGACGTACTTCAACGTCCTGCAATTGCAAGGTTCATAATTTCCACAAATTTCAAAATTCGCGGGAGATTTTCGTTTCGCCCGGGTACCCAAGCCTCCCCTACCTGCCGCCAGGCGGGCAGCATCCTAGACCCCGCGTGACCCGCGCTCGCCCTTGTCTCGGTCACTCACCTGCCAGCAGTGACCCAGGTCAGACATGGCACGGAAAGGTCTCTCAGATGAGCAAATTGCATCCGTCCTGGAAGCCTTCACTGGAGACAGTGATTCTCCACTCAATGATGATGTGGTGGATCGCGATTACGTCCAGCCAGAGGAAGAAATAAGTAGCAGTGGTGAGGAGGTCCCTTCGCCCCGAAAAACGCGGTATGTGACATACCGTAAGGCAAGGGAAGGCCAGGCTGCTCCCCAACCACGTGCACAGCTATCTCTCCATCACGATTCTGATCAGGACGAGGATGAGGACGATGAGGATGACGGAGGGCTAGGACGTGATATTGCCGAGTGGTTGGGAAAGGAAAAAATATCACCACGTGGATCAGAAGGTGGGGCGAGACGACACCTAAGGTATGGTTCAAGTACTTTGTCTGGGGAAGTAGCAAGTGGTGTGGTGGAATTGCTGGGAGAAAGGGAAAGTGTTGTGGTGGCAACGCGGGGTGAAAGTGAGAGTGGTGTGGGGGTAGTGCGGGGTGAAGGGCCCATTGGTGGGAGGGAGGCAGCACGAGCACGTGGTGCTCGTAGGCCTAGGGGAGAGGAGGTTGAGTCACTCCCCAGCACTTCTTTCACCCCTGAATATGCCCAAACTTCCTCCCCACAGCCCCAGGATGTGGGGAAAGGAAAGAAAGGGAAGGGAAAGGGTAAAGGAAAAGGGAGAGGGAAGAGAAGTGCGAGTGATGAGAGGTGCCGCTCTCCACCTCTCCAACCTCCCCCACCACCCTCACCTCCCCACCCTGACGAAGGGGACGATGGTGACGTGGCTGGAGACGGTGGTGTCACGTGGAACTGGGAGGATGGGAGTAATTTTACTCCCATCATTCACCACTTCACTGAGGAGTGGCGGTCAGGTTGCACGGCTCCAGGTGTAAATGCTGGGTCGTCACGTTTAGATTTTTTCAATTTGTTTTTTGATGAGGCGTTTGTTGGGCGCATAGTAGAACAGACGAATATATTTTCACAATCCCAGCGCCTTGAAAGTGAACGCCTAGGAACCACAAGCAAGCATGCAGAACAGTATGACTTTCCCGTGACTATATCAGAGATGTTCCTATTTTTGGCCCTGGTAATCTTGATGGGTGTGGTGAAGAAAAATCAAATTCCTGCCTATTGGACAACGGACCCAATCATCCTAACACCTTTCTTTGGAAAGGTGATGGGTCGTAATAGATTTCAGTTTATTCTCGGCCGCCTCCACTTTTTGATGCAGATGATCCAGCCAATGCAAATAACACCGATAAAATGAGGAGAATTAGGCTGGTATTTGATCATTTACGGGAAATGTTCCGCTCCTCATTTTATCCCTACAGAGACCTCGTCATAGACGAGAGTCTTGTGTTGTGGAGAGGCAATATTTCCTTTAGGCAGTATATACCCAGCAAGAGACACCGTTTCGGGTTCAAGATCTTTGTTATGTGTGACTGTAAGACTGGTTATGTGCAAGACATAGTCTTGTACACGGGCGCACAGACAGATATAATAGAAGATCGGAGTATAGGACTCTCTGGGGCCGTGGTGAAGACAATGATAGAAGAGTACCTTCATCGTGGTCATGTTTTGTACCTGGACAACTGGTACACTAGCCCTCTTCTCGCTAGGTTCCTCCACCAACACGACACCGGAGTCTGTGGTACAGTCAAGAGAAACCGTCGCCATATGGTCAAGATAGGGAGGAAACTTGACAAGAATGAGGTGGTTTTCTTCCAGGCCAATAACATCCTTGCAACCCTGTGGAACCACAACAGGGAAGTTTGCCTCCTATCAACTGTTCACAGCCCCCTGATGCACCGCACAGACTCCGTGGATCACCGTAGCGAGAGGAGGCGCAACGTATGGAAACCAGAGTCTGTACTTGCCTATAATCTGAACATGAGGCAAGTTGATCAGTCAGACTCGATGATTTCAAGTGTTGACTGTGCCAGGACAACGATGAAGTGGTACAAGAAACTCTTTTTCCACTTGCTCGACATCACGGTCCTGAACGGCCACTACCTGCACGCAATGACCACCGGAATATCCGAGACCTTTGAGGGGTTTGTGAGGGAGCTGGCACGTGAAATAATCGCCAAGCATGCCCAGGAAAGACCCCCACACCGCCCCCGCGCCCCCCGTGCTGCTCAGACTCCCCTACGTCTTGCAGCCCGACACTACCCCAGCGCAATCCCTTCCGAACCAAACCGTCGTAAACCCCAGCGTCGCTGCCATGTATGTAAGCACTCGACAGTCAGACCATCAACGCAGAGAAAAGACACAAGATACGAGTGTGTCGAGTGCAATGTTGCGTTGTGCCTTCAGCCTTGTTTCAAGGAATACCATAATCTCGTACACTTCTGAAACTGTGTGGGAAGGCGAAATGACGCTCATGATAATGGTAAGGCCAGTCAGTAGGTGCTAAGTGAAATATAAAGTTGAAACGGGTGTTATTTTTTCAGAAAAGTAATGTATAAGATGAGAATTAGTGTAAGTGGAAAGAATTGTTATCAAAACTACACCCACTGTGTAAATCTGGTCAGTAAATATGTGATAGCAAGGAAATAAAGTGGAAACGGGTGTAATGTTAGCATGAATAAAACGTATAAGTTGAACATTAGTGTAAGTTGTCATAATTGATGTCACGATTACACCCACATTCTGGTCAGTAAGTATGTGATAGGAATTATATACAGTGGATGATGTTGTAATGTTAGTAGTAAGGTATTTTATAAGTTGATTACTTGTGTAAGATGAAACAAATGATATCGCGATAACACTCCCTGTGTAAGTACGCGCAAATATGACGCTAAGTTCCATCTTACGTTCAGAAATGATGTAATATCAATTATATCAAGTGTTTACATGTGCAATGTTAGTGGAGTATTATTATATAAGTACAAAAATAGGTTGTAAGTTGAAATAGTTGTCATAGCGACTTCACCGTGTGTGTTACTATGCGCTATTATTACGCTATATATTTACGTAAGGCCTGAAATAATCTCAAAACAGTTCTATAAAGTTGAAAAGTGTATAATAATATTAGAAAGGTATTATGTTAGTAGAAAATGCACAATACGAGTTGAAACATCAGTCACAGCGAGTTCACTCACTACGTAAATTAGCGCTAGCATTACGCTAAATGTTATCAAAAGGCCTGTGAATACGTAAAAACAGTTCAATATAATGTAAAATGGTATAATGTTATTGTAGAAGTATTATGTAAGTAAAAAAATTATATGTATCATGATTTTAGAATGTTAGCGATTCATGGGAACCAAGTTGGCCGATTTTGCTCGTTTCTCACGATGGTACAATGGTTATTTCTGCTCTATTTTTGTATAAAATCCAATATACTCTTTTATCACATGTTTTTATGTTTGTAATAAATTCATTTCTACTTACTTTCATTGGTTTCCCAAACTTATAATACCATAGAAAACGTTTGATGCTCACACCGCATAGGGAGAACACGGGGCCAGGTGGGACCATCGCATACCTGGTTAAGCTAATTAGGGACCCCAGGGACCACTTTCTTTGCCACCGGCCATTGTTTCTGACCAAAAGCGAAAGTTTAAGCAAAAAAAAAAAAGGTCGAAAATTGCCCGGGATTGGGGGGTACCAGTGGTCGAAAAGTTGCCGGGACGGGGCGGGTTAAGAAGAGCAGGTGACAAGTCTGGTGTCATAAAAGAGTTTGTAACTCCTTTGTGGTTACTTGTAGTTGAGTTATATATATATATATTAGACTTGTGGGCGAGCGGTTGTTATATTGGAGTAGCTTGTAAATAGATAATCTTCTTTCCCATTTGTCATGTAGTGACAGGAGAGGTAAAGAATAGTATGGGACTATTTTTATTTGTCTTGGAAATATTAACAAGTCTCTCACTCACGAGTGAGTTGAGCAGAGTCCCTGTCTCCCTGTCTCGCTCTCTCAGTCTCTCTCTCAAGTTGCTAAGCCCTTTCTCCTTCTGACCTGCCTGTTCTAAGGCCTGTCTCCTTCTGAGCTCTCTTTCCTAAATTCTGGTGAAACAGGAGACGTATCACGTGTGTTCCTTGTGGATGGAAAGTTTAAGAAGCCTGTGTGTGAGTATGTGTGTATGTGTGTGTATGGTCACTAGGGCTTTGTTCAC
The DNA here is from genome assembly GCF_032717465.1 of Coenobita brevimanus. Lineage (NCBI taxonomy): Eukaryota > Metazoa > Arthropoda > Malacostraca > Decapoda > Coenobitidae > Coenobita > Coenobita brevimanus. The sequence goes on from NC_136990.1 coordinate 5,716,890, forward strand.
GGGTGGATTGCTGACAACTAACTGCATCATCTCCTTACTGGCCACTGTCGTCAGCTTTCCTCAGCGTAATTTGCAAGCTTATTTCCCATTCCCAGGCTCGCATAGAGCTGTCTATCTATCTATTTATCTATCTATCTATCTATCTATTATGATTTGTAATTATAATATGGAGTCCTGATATCTGCTCGGTCACGCGAAAATGGCGTACCATCGACAGTTAATAGTCCTAACATATTAATACATATTATATACACATTATAATGAACCTATAAGCTAATTAAGTGAAATACATAATATTGTAAAAGTAACATAATTGTATGAATATTGTATACATATAATATTTATAGTAAATAGTGATTATTCAGTAATATTACATTTTAAACAAGTTGTATACATATTTGAATAAATATATTAAAATTATTGAACTGCAATATAGTATGTACTTGGGATATTGTAGTGAAATGCATACATGCAAGAAAAAAAATAGTTTAAAATTAAGATTATGGTAAGAGTTATTAATATTTCATTTAAAGATAATGGTACTGGTCTGCCATACATGGGTCATTCTTCTTTGTATTTTATATATATATATATATATATATATATATATATATATATATATAAAATTAATACTATATACAAAATATATACACTTCATTCAGGGGGGTTAACTTTGATGTTAACTCTCCCCCCACTAAATAATGACTCCAAATTAGCAATTCTTGCATGCATTCTGTGCATTGTGAACAGCAGTACTGCAACTACAATGCAGACGATTATAAAGACAGTAGGTGCTGGGCTATACACATAATATGGGTTGAACATACTCAAACTCAAATCTTCCCAGGGCTTCATTGTTTCACTGATCAGTGCATAGTTTCAAACTTAGGTGAAGTCAGCTTAATACTTGTGCTCATGTTTAAGTTCATATCAGGCAGTGGGTGGAAATGTTTGTGTGTATGATTGAGAATGGCGTAGTGATTGATGGTGGATAAAGTAGACATGGCTGGTGTAAATACCGGCCAGTAGTCTGGTGCTATGTATAATCCTGATGCTGATGTATGAGATGATGGTATATCTGGACAGACTATGTAAACTGATGCGTTATGAGGGAAATAAAAAAACTGTGTGTGTCCAATGCGTTGATGGTGTACAAGTTTATCTGGAGCAAAAGTGAAGTTGCAATGATGATGAATATTGTCATTTCTGATGATAGCCATTTCACAAGGGACTGTATCAGTAGGCTGAAACGTGAAAATGTACGCAGGACAAAGATGAACAGCATGTAAGGATGTGCGGCACTTTCGTTCAATCGTTGATTCACTTGCGAAAGTGACAGTGTCCCGTCTCTTGGAGACCATGATGAGTTCGGTGTCTGTGTTGATGTTGATGATGACCAAAGTGTTGTTATTTTTATAGGGGAAGGGGTGTATTTGGTATACTGTGAACAGGTCTTCAGTGATGAATGGTACATGAACTACCACCGATGTTGGTGTTAGTGTTGCTTCTAAATACGGGTAATATTGCATAAATTCCCTACTGCGGAACAACGGCTTCAATTTATGTTTATGTATGCCTTGACTAACTATCTGACGTAGCTCATGAACAGGGAGTAAGTCAATTGTGATCTTGCCATCACCAGCATTCGAAATTCCTTGCATAAGTGCCCTGAAACGATCTCTAGTGTTCTCTAATTGTAGTAGAATCGTGTCAATATGTTCTGTGATGATGGAGAAGTGTTGGAAAAGTGTAACGTTTCCCTCCAATTCATTTATTTTATCTACACTCTCGAGAGCTATGTTTTCTGCTTGTTTCAGATTTTTCACAATTGTCTTCATTGCTGAGTTCTGTCCTGTGATGAATTTATCTTGGTATGTTAGTACCTGAGCTATCTTATTAAATTTGTTGTTAATTTCTTTAAGGTCATCCTCTGTAGCCAATCCAAAGATGTTCCCAAGAACTGCGCCACCCAGGTCGAACAAACCGCGCTTTTGGCGAGTACGTGTGATGTTGTTCCTGTCGCTCAGTACCTCCGTTCCATAAGATGGGAGATCTTGGATCATGACGAGCATAGTTGACTTCGCCTGTTCTAGTTTCCATTTCGCTAACTTTACCATTTCATTCACTTCCTTGGTGTTATGTGCTTGTGAAACATAATTTTCTATCATGAAGTCCAGAGTTCGCATCGGCGTCGCAAGTCTGTCTAGATAAGTAGGTAAGTCATACAAGTAATCTAGACTTATTTCAGTACTCATGACGTCCTTAACGATTGTAGTCGTGGCCGTTGGAGCTATGAGGCATCCTTGTCGTACTATATGTTTGGGGTCTAAGTGCGCATATCCTCTTGCTATGTAGAGGAGAATCCATAGCATAAGTCCCTTCATCGTAACCTACCGAAAAAAAAATAAAAATATTAATTTCCTATAATGCTGTGGTCGATGATAGTGATGATGTGCGTTACGGTTGATTGTTATTTCATTTATAGAAGGAGTTTAAATCGATATTTAATTCTCGTAAATGATGTACTGTAGATTTGATTGGAACAGTTGCACCTATGTTCGATTGTTTGGTATATGACCTTAATTTCTTTTTGTAATCATTGTTGTGTTCTTGCTTGGTTTCTTGAGGTACGTTCGCCTGTTCGGTTGTATCCGAGGCTGAATAATTATGGGATAATTCCCTTGAAACTCGTTTTAAATGGTCAATATGAACTTGTTTCTCCTCGCCACTTGAAAGTGACTTAATTAAAACTTTGTTTGCTCTTATGTTAATTACTCTGTATGGACCCTCAAATTTTGGGGATAATTTATTGTCTCTTGTATGAATGACACCGTAAACAATGTCTCCTAAGCTGATAGGTGAATCTTTTGCCTTCTTGATAAATGCCTCCGTCATTTCTTCCTTGGACATCGTTAATTGTTTTTGACTCTTTTGTGAATGTCCTGGAATTCACGTAAACGGAGTTTAGAGTAATCATCGAAATTGTATATAGGCATGCTGTCACCTTCTAGGAGCTCATATGGTAATTTTTTATCTGTGCCATATATAATGAAATGTGGTGTGTCACCGATGGATTTATTTATAGACCCATTAATTGAGGCTTCTACTCTGGGAATCCAATCATCCCAGCTTGCATAATTTTCACTGAGAATGTGTCGTAGCACATCTAATACTTTTTTGTCTCTCTACCAACCCATTCGATGCTGGGTGATAGGCCAAAACGTTAATCTTTTTGATGTTGTATTGTTTACATATTTCTTGTAAGATCTCAGAATTAAATTCTCCTCCATTATCACTTATTAGTACCTTTGGGGTAGTAAAGCGACATATTACATTATCTGTTATTGCCTTTGCTACTGTCTCTGCTGTCTTATCTTTAATTGGAGCTAAAATGACATAACGGGAAAAATGATCCGTTGCTACGAATAAGTATAGGTTATTATTGTGTGATAATGGCATCTTGAGTAAATCAACAGCGACAACGTCCCATGGTTGATGTGGTACAGGGTAATTACCCATCGGTGCAGGTGTGATTGGGTATGCTTTGTGTTTCGCACATGATTCGCATCTGTCAATATGATTGTTTATATCTTTTCGTAATGAAGGCCAGTAATATAATAGCTGGGCTTGGTTGAATGTCTTATCCTCTCCAGGATGTCCTGCATGCGGGCTGTCGTGTATCAATCGTAATACTTGGGGTATCATGTCATTAGGTACTACCAACTGGTTAGTATTTCTTTGGCGTTTTGGTTGTTTAAAGTTAATTTTGTATAATGTATTATTGACCATTGTGAATTGTTCAAGTGGGACATGCAGTTTGGGTAATTGTATGTCATCTCCACTTTCTAACTTGTATATTACTTTAGACCATATTGGGTCAAGTCTTTGTGCCTTTGCGATATCCTCGTGGTTTGGGATATTTCCTTTGAGATCTAACGGCGCGACCTGAATTGTGTTCGGGTTCCTAGATAATGCGTCAGCTACTATGTTAATTTTACCTTGTATATAGTGAATTTGTCCATTGTAGTTTTCAACTGTACATTTCCATCTTGCTCTCCTCCCAGAAAGGAGTTTTTCTTTAAACATACCCACCAGTGGTTTATGGTCGGTGAATAAGTGGATTTCGTAACCATATACCAAATCTCGAAACTTTTGTAATGCAAAAACCACTGCAAGTGCCTCTAAGTCTGTAGTGCAATAATTTTTCTCCGCACCTCTTGTTTGTCTGCTGGCAAATGCAATTGGTTGATTCTTTCCTCTTTTATCTTCCTGCATCAGTACAGCCCCTAATCCTTTAACTGATGCGTCTGTACAAATAAGAAATGATTTTGTGTAATCTGGATATGCTAAACAAGGTGCATTTGTTAGTTTAATTTTTAGATTGTTAAATGCCCTTTTTTGTTCTTCTTCCCATTGGAATACAGCATCTTTTTTGAGTAGTTGGAATAGAGGAAAGGCTATATGAGAGAACTGTGGTACGAATGACCTATAGTACCCAGCCAGACCTAAAAACTGTCTAACTTCGTCAGTCGTAGTGGGTTCAGGAAAATCTCTCACTGCCTGTATTTTGTCATCAGTGGTGTGAATACCATTAGAACTTAATTTGTGGCCTAAGAAATTTATTTCCTTAAAGCAAAATTTGCATTTAGAAAGTTTAATTTTTAAACCACCATCACTAAGCTTTTGTAAGAGTAAGTCTAATTTCCTGAGATGATCGTTAATATTCTTCGTTGCGATTATAATATCGTCAAGATAAACAAATATTCCTTGTCCTAAAATTCCGGACAATACGTAATTCATAAGACGCTGGAATGTGCCTGGGGCTGTCCTCAGTCCCATTGGCATTCTTGTATATTGGTAATGGCCTCTGTTTGTTGAAAAGGCAGTGAATTTACGTGACTCCTTAGATACCGGAATCTGATAGTAGCCGTTTAGGAGATCGATGGTCGAGAATATATTATTCTCAGGACCAATATTCTGTAGAACATCGCTTAGCAATGGCATGGGAAATCTGTCTGGGATTGTTTAATTATTTAGTTTACGGTAATCTACTACCGCACGCATTTCTCCATTTCGTTTGGGCACGAAGAATAAGGGGGCATTCCATGGGGAGACTGAAGGCTCAATAATTCCAAGTTTTAACATTTCATCGACATACTGATTTGCAAGTGTACGTTGGGAGTGTGGTATGCGGTAAGCTGGTACGAAAATTGATGGTGTTTCTGGGTGCACATTAATCATGTGATTAATCAAGTTAGTACACCCTAATTGTTCTCCGGGCAATGCTACGGTGTCCCTGTGTGTTTCCAGCAGGGTTAACAAATCATTTTCTTCATCAAATTCACCTGAGTGAATTAAATTCTCTTTTATTCTTTCTCTATCCGTAGAGTTTATCTCACTTGTTACTCCAGCTATAACTATTTCCTTCACAGGGGCGGGACATTTTTCAATATTAACTATGCAAGTTCCCTTTTTCAACTGAACTTCCCCATTCATGTGATTAATTATGAATATCTGAGTTTGCCCTTCGTCGTTCGTATGACATAATGCGTTTTCTACTGACAATCCCTTTACTTTACATAATTCTTCTAAGACAAGAACAGTACTATTCCGTAATTTGCTCTTTATGGTAACCTTCATGTATGAATTAGGTGGTATAACTAAATCATTAGTGAGATGGGCTGGAAAAATTGATAAATCAGTACTGCTATCTGGGTCACTAATTCTGGATGATGGGGTTGGTGGTGGGAGTGGATCTATACACTCATCTGTTTGTGTATGTTTGTTTAAGGCATTAATATTACCAATTCTTTTTGGCTCTCTTCTACCAATCGGTGAGGGCTCTGAAGTTATTTCCTCTATGAATTCATTATAAAAGTCTATTCCATTCATTTGTGGGAGTATAGTTATGTTCTCAGCTCTCATGGATCTTAAGCCCAGTAACATATGAGCTTTAATTGCTAAGTTTTCAACGATATAGAAAAATGCAGAGAATGGTCTTGTAGTTTCTGTGAAACTGAGATTTAATCTTATCATACCTTTCACTGTAATCTCTTGTCCATCTACTGTGTATAAATCTAAATCAGCTTCATCCAGAAAAGTTACTTTTTTTTTTTTTTTTAAGAATTCTATTTAGTTCTTCATGTGTTATTAAGTTCACTGGAGAGCCTGTATCTAAAAATAAGGAAACGTTTTGATCCTCACATACAGCTGGTATCAAGATACACTCATTTCCCAACATGCCTCCTATGTGAAGTTTAGCCTTGTTCTTCTTTACGTTTGTTCGTTTTTTGTCATGACTTGGTCTTCCCCCGATTTGAACATAGACACAATTTTTTCTACTGTTTTGCAATCACTAGTCCAGTGCCCTTGGTATCTATGATGCCTACAGTAAGGACCAAATCCTTGTGTCTTTTGTTTGTCCTCTTTTGCCTTGATAAAGCATTCATACCTTGTGTGTCCTGGTTTTGCACAATAATGACATAGAATGGACCTATCCCTTGACTGTGACCTACGAGGTGATTTCCCATAAGAAGTGTTGTTTATGGCGCGAGATCTGCTCGGGCTACGCGAAAACTTATGAAACTGCCTGTAGGAAGGCTTCTGGGAACGAGGCCTTGTCACGTTTGCTTGTTTGGCCTGCCTGATTTCTGGTTGCGATCGATTTTGTTCTCTGTTTGGGGTCGGTGTAGATGTTTTCACAGCTGATACTGTCTCAGGTACCCTCATTCTACCAGAATGTGCATGTGTGTCGACCATACCTGCTTTACTGCACTGCATCTCTACCTCGTTCATTAAGTCTAGCAAGCACATTCCTGGGGTGTACGCGATCGTCTTGGCGATCTTAAGGGTCCTATCAGGTAATTTACACAAGGCAGCTACATAACCAATGATGTCCACGACGAGGTCTGGGGACATCTTTCCATCATCTGTTATCCAATTAGAATTTTCCAATGTAGCTAATAATGTTCTCTTGATTGTGGAGACATCAGCAGTTATTTCACTGAGCACATGGTTTGTAGTGTGCTCCCTTACAAGATCTACAATTTTATGTAATTCTGGAATTATACCTGGCAAGAAGTTCATACCTCCAGAAAATTTCTTCAGAAATTCAGTTTTAAATTCATCATATGTCCTAGCATGATGGAGCTTGTCGGAGCGAAGCAAGTTGCTCGCTGGACATCTTTCCTGGCTTATGCAAGATGAAAAAATAGCAATTTTCTCTTGTTCATCTAGTATGTGGCGCTTGATGAACATTTGTTCGCACTGACTGACTAATGAAATGACATCAATGCGATCTTTGTCTGTGCCAGAGAATTTTGGGGCAGTTTTATCCTCGTGATACACAAACACGTGAGGTGTGGGTGTTAGATCAGCGGTATTTGTTTCTTGATTCATTTTTACTGTTTGCTCTGTTAATTCAACTTGGACGTGTTTTTCGTTGTGAGGGAATGGTGGAATAGGTACGACCGGACCGGTGAACCCTGTTAAGTATATTGGCATGTGTGTGCAAGGCAGCGGCAAAGTCCACACTCTCTACGTCAGAGGGGGTTTCCCACTCATCATCTGAAACTGCCGTATTTGTTTCTTGATCTTTAGTGTGTGGTGAGGTTTGTACAAGGGGTGGGCTGCCTTGAGGCTCTCTTAATTGTGAGTCTGTTGTTGTGGCAATTTGTGTGTCATCTGGTGTGTTGCCTTGGGGCTCTCTTAATTGTGAGTCTGTTGTTGTGGCAAATTGTGTGTCATCTGGTATTAACGTGGGTGGTGGCGAAAATATTCCTGTCATTAAGATATGGTGTTATGAAATACGCCTCTTGTTTATTTATGTCCTAGCAAAATAGATGAGTAAATAAGTTGAATATAGCTAATTTTAGCACTGAGAAGAAATGAGTAAGTATAATTTTACCCACTTGATACAGATCGTAGAGGTGTGTCGATACAAAAGTCGATCTCGGAAGAAAAATACAGGTTTGATTGAAGATCTCTTGATAATTCTAGTGGTGTGTTGATGGACGATATTACTCAGGAAATTCCATGGCCTGGGGCTTGTGGTGGTTAACAGCTGTCCCAGGCAAACCTCAGCATAGAACGTCGAATTTCCAACTTAACCGTGAAAATAAATGAGTATGAGTAGGAGCTATGTGAATAATGAGTAATGAGTAGTGGGTGAGAAGTGCCTGGTGTCAGTCACACGTTGCTTGGCATGCCAGACTCGCGTTGTGATGTCATCTCAGCACATGGTGACGTCGGCTTCCCACACTGGTAGCTGTGGTGAGTGAATGAGTAGCGATGAGTAACTTGAGTGAAGACGAGTGAGTAAGATGAGTTGTGAATATGGACTTGGTATTTGCTTCGTTGTCTTGACCTCTGCGTCAGCGATGGAGGTAGGCGGGAGAGAGTGGTGGGGGTTTGTGTGCTTGTTGCTTTGGTCTTTCCTCTTCTTTACTTGCTTTGTTTTATATTCTTCTTGTTGCTGCTTGAAATTACGTGAAGATTATAGAGTTGTTTTGTAGACTTGTAGGCTATTTGCATTGTAGGCTGTATTTTGTAGGAATTCACTGTAGAACTGAAGCTAATCTTGTAGATTCTCGCCTGCTTTTGTAGAAATTTGCTTTTAATTCGGAGACGATGTCTGTAGATTCGCTGCTACCAAATGTCATAAAAGAGTTTGTAACTCCTTTGTGGTTACTTGTAGTTGAGTTATATATATATTAGACTTGTTGGCGAGCGGTTGTTATATTGGAGTAGCTTGTAAATAGATAATCTTCTTTCCCATTTGTCATGTAATGACAGGAGAGGTAAAGAATAGTATGGGACTATTTTTATTTGTCTTGGAGATATTAACAAGTCTCTCACTCACGAGTGAGTTGAGCAGAGTCCCTGTCTCCCTGTCTAGCTCTCTCAGTCTCTCTCTCAAGTTGCTAAGCCCTTTCTCCTTCTGACCTGCCTGTTCTAAGGCCTGTCTCCTTCTGAGCTCTCTTTCCTAAATTCTGGTGAAACAGGAGACGTATCACGTGTGTTCCTTGTGGATGGAAAGTTTAAGAAGCCTGTGTGTGAGTATGTGTGTATGTGTGTGTATGGTCACTAGGGCTTTGTTCACGGGTGGATTGCTGACAACTAACTGCATCATCTCCTTACTGGCCACTGTCGTCAGCTTTCCTCAGTGTAATTTGCAAGCTCATTTCCCATTCCCAGGCTCGCATAGAGCTGTCTATCTATCTATTTATCTATCTATCTATTATGATTTGTAATTATAATATGGAGTCCTGATACTGGGCTAAGTTAGAACCAGTAAAACTCCTTTGTCGGCGAGGTACGAACAAGGATATTTAAATCCGAAACCACTGAAACTTCGCCTTACACCCCGAGGATGCCTAGAGCATACTGATGGCTATCTACCTGCCAAGTTTCATGCATTTACCACAAACTGTCTGGCCTGTGGCCCTCTTTTGAAGATTTTCGACATTCTGTACTTCCCCCGTGTCACGTGCCACGTGCACTACCTGGGTGTAATGAAACCTGCAGAAAGAAATCTTAAAGAATTGGGATATCAAACGGTGCAAACCACGGAGTGATCGGCCCTGTGCTTGCTGAAGTATAAGCTTCTCAAAAGCGTGACGGTCGGAACGGGCCTTGTATTTATCACCCGCCTTACGAGGTGGAGCAGTAATGTTTTTGCCTGCCTCTGTGTGTGTGTGTGTGTGTGTGTGTGTGTGTGTGTGTGTGTGTTCTTACCTACCTAATTGTTCTTACCTAATTGTATCTTTACAGGAATGAGTCAAGCTCGTACTGTCCCGTGTCTTAAACCATATTTATCGTACATATCCTTAAAATTGTGAATTGTTTTGGCACACACTATTTCATTCGGTAGTGCATTCCACTGAGCAATTGTTCTGTCTGGGAAACTGAATTTCCTTACGTTTTTATCGCCTCTCTTCTTATGAAGTTTTTTGCAGTGTCCTCTTGCTGATGCTTCCCCAAATGTTAAGTAATCATTTATGTCTATTTTCTCCTTCCCTGATATGCATTTATATAGCATTATCATGTCACCTCTTTTCCTTCTCTCCTGTAGTGTTGGTAGATTCAGTACTTAGTCTTTCTTCGTAGCTTAGATCCCTTAAGCTTGGTACCCATCTTGTAGCGGCCCTTTGAACTTTTTCAATCTTGTCTATGTGTTTTTTGAGATGAGGACTCCAGACTACTGATGCATACTCCAGGGTTGGTCTCATGAATGATGTTATTATCCTTCTTAGCATGTCTTCATTTATGTATGTGAATGCTACTCTCATATTTGCAAGCAGTGTATACATGTTCCGTACCTTCTCACTGATGTGGTCAGCCGGAGATAGTCTGTTATTGATAATAGCACCTAGGTCCTTTTCTCTTTCTGATGTGTGTAGGGTTTTATTTCCTAACGTATAATCCCTATCAGGTCTTTTTCCACTACTTGTCCACATTGAATTCCATTTGCCATGTATTACTCCATTCATGAACTTTATTAAATTCTTCTTGTGGCTCTTTACAAGAGTCTGTGTTAATAATTCTCCTTTGTATTTTTGCATCATCTGCAAACATATTTAGATAGCTTTCATTTCCAGTGTTACTATCTATATCATTTATATACACTAAAAACATGATTGGTGCCAGCACTGAGCCCTGTGGTACTCCACTAGTCACTTCTTTCCATGAAGTTTCCCCTTAGTACTGTTCTCATTTCTCTTTTTATAAGAAAATCTTGCATCCAACAAAACAGTTTGCCTCGAATTCCTCCTTGATGGTACAGTTTCCATAAAAGTCTTTGGTGTGGTACTGTGTCAAATGCTTTCTTGAAATCTAAATAGATACTGTCCACCCATCCTTCTCTTTCCTGTATTGTGTCTGTTACTCTGTCATAGTAGCTCAACAGATTAGTAACACATGATTTTCCATTTCTGAAACCAAACTGTCTTTCTGTTATCATATTGTGTTCTTCTAGATGATTTACCCAAGCTTTTCTTATAAGCTTTTCTAATACATTGCTTACAACACTGGTCAGTGATACTGGTCGGTAGTTGAGTGGATTTTGTCTATTCCCTTTCTTGAATAAGGGGACAATATTTGCTTTCTTTCAAATATCAGGTAGTTTACCTTGACTCAAGGATTTCTTGAAAATTAAAAATAATGGTTTACTTAACTCCTTTGCACATTCTCGTAGCACCCAACATGAAATTTCATCAGGACCATTTGCTTTTCCTCTGTCTAATTTACTTAACTCCTCCTATATTACTTTTTCTGATATTTGTATATCTGGTAGTATGTGTGGGCATGCTTGTTCCACATAGTCCCTCTCAAAATTTTTTTCTTCCGTAAAAACTGATTGGAAATTCTTATTTAGTGCTTCACAAATATCCTTCTCTTGTGTATAGGTGATTTCCTCGTCCGTAATGGATTGTATTTTATCTTTTACTTTGGTTTTGCTTCTGATGTAGCTGTAAAATAGCTTCGGTTGATCACTACTTTTATTTATGATATCCTCCTCAAACTGTTTTTGGGCTTCCCTCCTTATTCTTGTATAATCGTTTCTTACCTGTTTGTAATTATTATATGCACTTTCACTATTGTGTCTTCTGTATCTATTCCACAACAAATCTCTTCTTTCTTTTGATTTTTTACATTCTGTATTGAACCATTTCTTTCTTTTCTTTTCTGCTTCTTTGTGCTCTGGGATGTACTTCTGGACTCCTATTTCATAAAATTCACAGAATTTTTTTATATACAGCATTTAAATCTTGTCCTCTAAGCTTATTTTCCCAATCAGTTTCTAAGAAATACTTCTTTAGGTCATGATAATTTCCCTTTTTATAGTTTAGGCTCTTTTTGTAACTTTCATTGCTGTTAACTATGTCATATGCAATCCTGAAATTGTACTTTAGTACTGCATGGTCGCTTTTGCCGCGTGGAGGGTGATATATTAAACTGTCAATATCATTTTCTTGCGTAGTAAATATGAGATCTAGCACTGATGGTACATCGAGTCCTCTTTTTCTGATGGTTTCCCTCACATGTTGCGTTAGGAAAATCCCTTGCACGAGATCCAGGAGATTTTGGTCCCAACAGCTTTCTTGGCTTATTATATCTAGAGTATTCCAATTTATATTTGTATTAAAATCTCCAGTTAGTATAATTCTTTCCGATTTCTCTTCCATTTTATGTAGTAATGCTCTTAAACTCTGAATTATACTCTCTGCCAGGTCCTCATATTCGTCTCTTTCCCATGTGTTTGATCTGGGTGGCATGTACAAATTGGCTACAATTACTTTACCTTCAGATGTGTTGATCTCTACTGCAATCAGTTCTACTTGTGAGGGTATATCTAGTTCTATTTCTTTGACTTTTAGATTTTTCTTAGTTAATATTATAATTCCTCCTCCTTTTTTTAAGTTCCTATCTCTTCTGCATATATTATATTCCTCTAAGTTTAGTATGTGATTTGATGTCCTTGGTGTTAATTTTGTTTCAGTTGGGCATATTATATGTGGTTCATTTTCTCTGACATAATCATTCATTTCTAATAATTTAGATACCATTCCATCCACATTTGAGTACATCAACTTAATCATCTTGTTTATATACGTGTCATGACATGGTTCTACTACCTTCCTCCTTTTTATTCCCTCCTGTTTATGTACCACTTTCGTACCTGCAATCCTATTACTTTGTAAAAAAAAAAAATGTTCTTCTCTTCTGATCTTCCCTCAGTTTTTGTTTTTGCTTCCTCCCTTGTCTCTTTCAGTAATTCCAGTTCCACTTGCGTTAGGCATCTTTTTATCCATATATTTTTGAACTCCTATTTTTCCATAAGATTCTTTGCATTTTTTAGTATCTCCTCCACGGTGTTTACACTCTGGAAGGTTACCTTTAGAGGTCTTGCTTTGCTTTTCTCATATTTCCCTAACCTTTTGTGTTCTTCTATGTCTTTACTACAGATTTCCTCTGATACTTCTTTCAATAAACTCATTACATTTGCCATCTCCTTTTTGTCTCTTGAGATCTTGTTTTTTACTTTTTCCTCTTCTGTACCAATGATTACTATAGATGTGTTGATATCTACTGAATCTCTGACTAACGTTGGATTGTTTTGGATTATTCTTTTCACTTCCTTTTTAATGCTTTTTTCTTCCACCCTTGTTTCTAAGTCTTTCTTTACTTTCACCATTTCAGCATACGTGGTTTCCACATCATTTTTGTAGCTTTGCACAGCTTCATTCACCTGTGTTATCTTCTCCTCAATATCACTGCTGTGGTCTATCAGACTGCTTACTTGCCTAATTGTCTCTGTATCATTTTTGAACTCTTCCATAATACTCTCGTGGTTGACTATTGTACTTGCCATTTCACTTATTTTCCTCCTAAGTGTACTCACTTCCACTGTTAGTTCACATATGGTTGTGTCTTTCTTGTTGACCTCCCTTCCTAGTTTTTCTATTTCTTCCTTTTGCAAGTGCATCTGCTTCTTTATTTCATCAATCTCAATCTGAAAAGCCATTTCCAGTCTGTGTACACGCTCTACCAGTTTATTGTGTCTCCATTTCAACCAGTTCTTGGTAGAAATCATCATCCTGCTTTCTACCTTTATCCCTTTTCTTTTCCAAATTTGCTTTACTAAAGTATGTGGCCATTTTGCAATACTAAAAGCACAGAGTACTTGCATTCCCTGGTGCAGTTGTAGTCTAAACAAACAATCAGCTGACTGAGTGCATCCTTTCGCTACTTGGTTCTCTTTTCTGTTTGAACAAGTCTTGTTTAAACTTCTGTTTTTTTTTTTTAAATAATAGAAAACCATTTAGTCTAACCTGGTACAGAGCCTGACTCATATAAAGATACTAATTTAGGTAATGCCACTGGCCGTGCTACCTCGGTATGGAGCGCTGTCGGCCCGCGTCCGCTCCTTGGTGCCGCCTCAGTGTGTGTATGTGTGTGTGTGTGTGTTCCCATATCTCACGAACGGCTTGAGCTATCAATATGAAACCTTCACGGTATCAAGATATGGCCAAAATCTTGGCCGAGTTTGAAAATAGGCATTCGGAGCAACGTCAAGGTCACAAAATTGCTACCAAAGGTCAACCAGTTTTTATCGCCTGCCTTTAGCACCGTTATATCTCATGAATGGTTTGAGCTATCAACATGAAAACTTCAAGGTATCAAGATATGGCTAAAATCTTGGACTTGACCAACAGCATATTTTGGTGGGCGATTAGCATCCGGCTCCCGAATGCTTTTCTTTCATTCTCTTCTGCATTACGGTTCAGCACCACTACCAGGAACGTCAGCCAAGAATGACGCTCGCCCCGTCTTTTCAAAATTAACCATAGTTTTTTCTCAGAAATATGTTCAGTGTGTTTCCCAGGCAAAATCACCTGCCTTGGTCTAACCCAACCTAACCTAAAGTTAACCTATCCCACTAGGGCTGCCTGGCTGAGGGCGGTGGTGCGGAACCTTAATACAGAAGGGAAATATGTGGCCGGGCCGGGTTGCGCCCGGCCGAGTCGGGCCGCTCATATGTGAGAAAATGCTACTACTTGAGGAGAGACTCGCAAGGTCTTAGCCCTTGCTCGTAATAAAACGAGTATAACTGAGAACCCAGCTAAGTTAAAAAAGAAAATAAAAATAACCTGCATGGTAACATGAATAAAAATGTAAATATACCATCAGACTGGGACAATAAACAATCCTACTATACCGCTTGAACTTGGTCCAGATTTTCATCTTGTTGCTGCTTGTACCATACAGATCAGTTGTTAAATGAAATGCTACTGCTCTCCATCCTTTCCATAGCACTTACTCGTGACTAGCAACGTTTTCTAGTGTCAGTCCCTCGTTACAACTCGGCTTTCAAGGTGAAAAGATCGCAATTTTAGGCCAAGTTTGAGTAGAGTATAACATTAATAAGGATGACTCCTAAGCTTATTTTAAAATTGCTTTTTTTTTTCTTTACTCCGATTTGGCCCAAAACTGCCATCTTTCCACCATGAATGCTGACTTATAACAATAGATTAACACGAGAATACGATGCTAGTCACGAGGTAGTGCTGTGGAAAGGAAGTACAGCCATAGTATTGTCTGTTTCTGCCGTTGATTTACGTGAAAAAAGCTGCAAAGTGACGAAAATCAGTGTCAGGCTAGAGTCAGCTAGGTATAGTAACAGTGATATATAAAAACATCACTCTGTTGAAGGCGTTATAACAAGGCAACGATAATAGCCGCAAACATTAACATAAACTGTTGCAAGAGGATGGAAATAAAATAAATAGGGTGACGTATTGGTGGGATGAAAACAATAGGCTACCAGTATAGGGAAAAAGTATGTGGCAGTACCAAGAGAGAGAGAGAGAGAGAGAGAGAGAGAGAGAACGTCTCAAGGTCAACTTAATCCTGCGAATCACTGGTGCACACACACACACACACACACACACACACACACACACACACACACACACACACACACACATTATGTACCTGCATATATTAGATAGACAGACAGACAGAGATACAGATAGATAGACAGACATAGATAGATAGACCCTTCCTTGACAAAAGCATACATTGATACCTCACAGTTACATAAATATATACATACATACACGCCAGTCACATCCCTACACACATACACACCCAACTCACAAACGTGCTATATACCGTATATATAAACTTAAAGTCGAATGTATGGAAAATTCCCAGGCCAGGATTTGCCTTTTATATGTATTTTTATATCCTTGTTTAGGCATTAGACTTTTTTTTTTTTTCATTTGCTTGCTCAAATTTCCGTCCTTTTGCAGCTTATTTCCCGTAGCTCAGTGGCAGAAACGGACAATGCTACCACCCGACATACTTTTCATGACACTTCTTCGTGACTAGCAGCATATTCTATACTCAGTTTTTTTTTTTTTTTTTAATCGAGGCGAAGATGCACTTGACAGATTGGTGATTATTGGCTGAATGCAACATTACTTCATAATCTAGCATTATTAACTGACAAATGTCTGAGGGGGAAATTTGGGTTAGTAAATATTTTTTGGACATGTTGCATTCAGCCAATCATCATCAACCTGTCAAGTGCATCTTCGCCTCAATTAAAAAAAAATGGCGTATAGTGTTAATTTATTGCAATAATTCAGCATTCAAGATGCAGGACTCACAAATTAATACAGGCCAAGTAAGAGTCAAAGCATTATAGTTATTTACCGAATAGGCTATTCGGTATGGCCTTAACACCTTCCATATAATGATGTCTCGTTTGTATCAATTACTACATGGTTTTATTCAATAACTGAATTCTCTCTCTCTCTCTCTCTCTCTCTCTCTCTCTCTCTCTCTCTCTCTCGTAAGGTAGAGTACGTAACGTAGTCTCAATAAAGCAAGAGTAGAGGAAAAAAATAAGTAAATAGTGTGAAATGAAGGACAAAAGAAGTCAAAACACACGAATTTTCATAGGTTTATAAGTGATTACGCGAGGGTGTCAGGAAGGCCAGAGTACTAGACCAAAACTTATGACCCATCCTGTAGCTGATAATTTTATTAGCCTGCATCCCACATTACAGAGTGTAGTTAGCAATTATATATAAAGATCAAAGAATATCATCATCATCACATGGGTCAGAAAAAATAGTCAAACGTTCTCCATCATCACAAAAAGGTAAAAAGTATTCTATACTCATCACATAAAGAGCAAACGTTTTCTATCATCACATAGAGGTTAAACGTTTTCTATCATGTAAAGATCAAATGTTTTCTATTATCACATGGGTCAGAAATAAGCGTAAAAATCTGGGACCTCGTCTGTACATTCTCTCTCTCTGTCTCTGTCTCTCTCTCTCTCTCTCTCTGTCATTTTTTGTAAATATGCAGCCGGCGTCATTACTATGCGTTAGGCCATTATGTATGATATAAGCCTGAGTGCATTTTAATGGCCTATGTTTATGTTCAACATTCCAAGGTATACTCGACACACAATATTGTTTATGTACGGCAGGTAATCATCATCTGAAACGCAGAATGCATTAAACTTATGCTACGAAATGCCGTATGAAAATTTTATACACTCGTTGCTAATTCCCTTTTGGTCTCTCTCCCCTACCCCTGCCTCTGTTCCTCCCCCCTACTCTCTCTCTCTCTCTCTCTCTCTACTTGTTATCCCTCCTCCTCGCTAACTTCTTTCCATTTTTTTTACCTTTTTCCTATATCGCTTCTCCTGCAAACTCTTTCGCTACACATTTTATGAGGCGCCAGCATGCCTTTTTTTTTTTTTTTTTTTTTTTTTTTTTTATGCGAGGAAGAAGGAACCAAAGGCCATGAGCCCGCAGTAACAGTTACACTGTACTCCTTTAATATTCATGACATTGTTTAAATTTATTATTAGCGTGATATTCGGTCTCAATCAACACATGCCTCATCATTATTATTCCCCTCTCATCGTCATGCAATCGTCCTCATCGCTTTCTCTACAGTCCTCCCTCCGTTATTCATGACGCTCCCGCACTACAGGTTGCTTTGGGGTCTGGCATTGGGGTTGTATCCTGCGTTACTCTCTGTCTGCATCCCATTAGACACTTCTTCCCAGGTCGTCTCGCCATCACACTCTCACAGCCCCTTCTACCTTTCCTTGGGGTGCATGTGACGTCATGGCGATATGGGTTTATATTATGAAAGCAGTCACTCACCTTTTCATATGTATCGGATCCTAGACATTCGCAAATCAGTCTGTTCCTGAGGGCCCAGCAATACCTGTTTTCGTGGTATACTAAGAAGGTAATCCAGCTTGATTGCTGCATGCCCACGACTTTCATGAAATTGGGAGATCTTATGCAGTGTTGAGGTATTAGCAACACAGAGGTGTTTTTATGGTAGAACACTTACACTTCGACTCGAACTTGCATTATCAGAATGATTAAATCGGCCACACATCCCCCTGTAGCATATGCTGCAAAATCTTGCGTGAGAAAAATAGCTGAATGAAACATCTCTCCCTTCTCATTCCTTTCCCACTGTTTACTTACTCCATATATGTTTAATTAATGTGAATCAATATTAGTGCTGCTTCCGTGTCTTGAGTCACTGAAGTTGAATATCCTTACCGAGGTGTCGAGCGCTGGGTGTTTCCTAAGTCAACGTGTTTTAATACCCTTAACCGAGGGCTCGTTATGAAGATATCTATTAGTATCATATTTTCCTTCTTGACTTGTTTGCTTCCAGAGTTTATGATCACTCTGTAACTGGGAATATATATTGCAAAAATCTTGTTTTAACATGGACCATCAATACTAAAGGAGTATCGTGTACACAGGGATGTTGGCACCGTAGACAAATGAATGGAGCTAACCAATGCGAGCAAGAGAGGCGATCGGGAGGACAGAGAGGGGAGAGAAAACAGGGAAAGGGGAGGTAGTTGGGATAGAGGGAGAGGGAGGGGTAACAAGATGGGGGAAGGACTGCGGTGGACAGGGAAGGCGAGTGCGGAGGGAAGGGACAGAGGGAGGGGTAGGGAAGAAAAGCTAAATGCGAATTAGCACCGAGGGTATATAGTTTCATAAGGGTTGTCGTAGCATACGTAAGATACGGCCTGCTTCGCTATCATACGTTTATATCTGTGTCCTGTCTGGCTGGCCATAAATCTATCTATCTGTCTGTCTACTTACCTATCTGTGTGTCTCTTTCTGTATCTGTCTATCTGTCTGTCTCTGTATCTATCAATCAGTCAATTGATATTTATCTATTTATATATCGATTTCATTTACCTGTTTATATCCATCTATCTTCCCCATCAATCAATCAATCAGTATACTTCTTTCCATCTCTTTCTCTATCTATCCATCTATCTATCTATCTATATCCAGTTCAATGACCTACGGTACATATGATATTATTCTTGCAATCTCCAGATGATTTTATTCAGCTCACGGGGGTCGTCTTGCAGGGGAGGGGGCAAAGGATGGCTTTACCTCAACCCTCCAGTCTGAACAAAGTGTTGTGATGAAGAAGCCCATCTGAAGCGGCAACAACAATGAATAAGTCGTCGGGCTGAAAGGGTTAAGATGAATAAAATGGTCTGGAGAAAGAACATAGAATAAGTCGTGAGATTAAAGGGTTAAGATGAAGAAAAGCGTCTGAAAAGAGCAAGACAATGAACAATAGGTCCTCGGATTGAAGAGGTAAGATGAAGAAGTCTGGATGGCAACAATACAATGAATAATATGTCACGGGACTGAAAGGGTTAAGATGGATGAAACCGTCTAAAGGGGGCGAGATCAATGAATAATAAGTCGTCGATTGAAGGGTTAAAAAGGAGAAAAGCGTCTGAAGAAAATATAGTAAATAATAAGTCGTGGGACTGAAAGGGTTTAAGATTAGTGAAATCGTCTTAAAAGAGCAAGACAATGAATAACAGGCCATCGGTTGAAGGGGTTAAGATGAAGAAAACCGTCTATAGAAAGAAAAAATCAATGGATAAGTCATTAGACTGAAAGGGTTTAAGATGAAGGAACCCGTCTGATGTGGCCATACAGGAGGGACCTATTTCCTTGAGCCGCATTCTGAGGGACATGAAGGCGTCCTAGCACCTCTTCCTTACCGATTTATTTTGTATATTACACCTCGCATTTAAATTTTCTGTTGTTCATATTGTTTTAATTTTGACAATGCACTTGTGGCATAAGAATAGAAAATGAAGGATAATGTGCAGA
This sequence comes from Coenobita brevimanus, assembly GCF_032717465.1. NCBI lineage: Eukaryota > Metazoa > Arthropoda > Malacostraca > Decapoda > Coenobitidae > Coenobita > Coenobita brevimanus. The sequence goes on from NC_136990.1 coordinate 5,736,605, forward strand.
ATAAATGGTTACGAAATCTACAAGGGCACTTTCGAAACGACACCTTGTCCTGCCTGAAAGCGGTATTCCAAACAGCAAAGCAGAGTTCGTAACGCCTCTTCCTCAACAAATTACATTCCATATTACACCTTTTTATCCTAACTTCCCTCACTGCGGCAAGCCACGTTCATACTAGAAGTAAATAAAGTAGATGTACAATATCTCCCTGTGCGGTAAAACATGAAAACTGCATGACCAACCCTGCAATATGCAGGCCCACGTGAAAGGAGAAAGAAGAAGAAAAAAAAAAGCAGAAGCAGCAGCTAGAGCAGCAGCAGCAGCAGCAGCAAGAGCAGCAGCAGCAAGAGCAGCAGCAGCAGCAGCAGCAGTAGCAGCAGCAAGAGCAGCAGCAGCAGCAGCAGCAGCAGCAGCAAGAGCAGCAGCAGCAGCAGCAGCGGTAGCAGCAAGAGCAGCAGCAGCAGCAAGAGAAGGAGCAGCAGCACAAGGAGCAGCAGCAAGAGCAGCAGCAGCAGGAGCAGCAGCAAGAGCAGGAGCAGCAGCAACAGCAGCAACAAAGTTGTTGTTGTTGTTTAGTTAGCGAATGGGCTCCGACTCTAGAACATATACTTAGATATCAAAGTGACATCTGCCCTCCTTCCCTGTTTTGTATCCATCACAAGTTTTGGAAGGAGGGGGGTTACTCCCCTAAAAATAATGGTGGAAAATTTTAAATAGTGGAAGCCATTATCACGGAACCTGAGGAACTGACCTGAGAAGTTTCCTTGAAATCCATGGGCTCACTGTCCCCTATTTCTGATGGTTTTATTTTTGGGAGGGGAGCTGAATCCCCACCCCCGGATCATGGGGGGGTCACGCTCCCAAAAATATCGCATTACGAATAAGAGTCCATCGTACAACTTGTAGTAAATATCAAAGCAATATCTGCCCTCCTTTCATTGTTTTTAATAATTTTCATTTGGCCAAAGTGGCTGACTCCTTGAAAATCATGGTTGGAAAATTATATAATTACAGTAGAAGACCTTCCCAGGAACCAGGCGAACTCACCCGGAAAGTTTCGTTTGAAATCCATCAAATAGCCTAGGAGGAGTTAACACACACACACACACACACACACACACACACACACACACACACACACACACACACACACATGTAGGCATAATATAACACCATACTATATGTAACCACTGTATATAGCTACAGGTAACAATATGTAGAACAGGTAGTTATGTCCGAGTCTTCCAGGATGAGTTAAAGAACACATCCCCTTGCCTAGACGAACCAGGAATGTCAATTCACACAAAGTACCGGTATATCCACAACCCTTGTTGTCCCAGACCATCAAGAATTCTTAAGCCATACGACGTATCTCAAACTTCCTCGTAGGCCAGACGAACAAGAATTTCATGACGTATCCAAAACACGAGGAGTAACCAGCCCTAGCCAGTTAGTCCACGTGATAGGAAATCTACCATACACATCCTCCCCACGCTCTCTATAATGTCGGAGAGATTCTCTTCAGATCAGAAGGGGGTTAGAGAAAGGGGAGAGAAGGCTGGTGAGAAGGTCCAACATTAGTATCACGCTCTACTAAATTGTAGCTCATCTCTTTTATAACTTTGTGCAATAAACCTTGTAACCCGAGAGTGCTGTAACTCACCTCGTTGATACTACGTCTCACTACTTAATTCTGGCTGAGCTTAACGATCCATAATCAAGTGCCCTATCTCACTATACGTACCTAAAACCACGCTATCGAGATTGGTGGCCAGATAAACTTCTCTGTATAATCACACCCTTCGCCTACGTCTACTAACACACACACACACACACACACACACACACACACACACACACACACACACACACACACACACACACACACACACACAGAGGCTGGATCTTGCACATTGGTGTAATGCGAGTTGCCGAAACTGATACCATCCTTCTCAGGACTGATATAGAGAAAAGGCAACATCAAAAGTGTAATATGAATAATAGATCACAAAAGGAAGAGGTGCTTCCTGTGCCTCATAGAATATGGAGATCCAGCCATTCCCGTAAACGCATAGGACGTCTTGCTAGATTTTTTCCCTCCGATCTGAAAGGGATAAGCAACTAACTCCAATGACGAGTTTTTCCTTCGTTGCCAACTCCAGACTATTTTATTCATCAGAGAATATTATGAACCGGAGAAGTTAGATGCTGCCTATATTCGGCGATTTACGAAAGCCCGGATCCGCATGTTATAAGCGCATCGCGTTTTCCACGGAAGCACAAATTTATGTAATATCAAAAGAGCGGCTGAATTTTGTATCACAAGCGCGTTTTTCACTCATCTCTTCCATTAGCCAGACGTTAACGTGTGTTGCCCCATGTGCACCACGGGGAGGTGGAAGTATTATTTTGAAGCAGGATATTTTTGGCCGTTTCGGGTAGTTCTGTATTGATCTCAGAAGTAGTAAAATCCACGCTGGACACACACAGTTACATGTTTACTCTTGCTATGGAACGGAAACGCAAAGATCTCATATAGTCGTGTCTGCTCATCTCCCCTGCATTATACTTGCTGTACTGTGAGACGGCATACACAGTCCTGTCCCTGTCAACTTTACGAGGAATTGCTGGTTGACTGGTACTCCTGATCTTCACACTGGTTGTAGCCTGAAGCTTTTCAAGTACATCCATGAAAAATATAGTCGGATGTGCTGTATAAAACTGTTCACTGAAATGAGCATGGAAGGATTCAGAGGAATCGTTGGTAGGTTTTTGGTTTGAGGGATCTTCCGCCTAAAACATTGGAGGATACTGTATCTTGACCCGGCTGTGACATAATTGTCAACAAGATAGCCTGCAAAGCTCGTACAGTTGTCAGCACAAATTCGTTGCAAGCCTGCTCGTGTGATGTGGGTCGTCTTGTCTGGCAACGGTGTGTGGGAACAGCAGTTGCCACGTAAGATTTTTTACGCTCTGAAGACGCGTTTGTAGGAATTAGTACTGTAAATCGCCCAGAATGCAATATTCTTGATATGTGATCAGCAAAATCATGTGCTAAAGACGAAGGAAGAATGTTGTGGAATGATGAAACTTCCGCTCTCTCCTCCGTACCCCTCCCGGTGACCCGCCTCAGCCTACCTCTCACCACACCTCCCTCCCTGCTGTCCTTCATTTCCACTCCCCTCTCTCCCCACCCTGTCTACATTATATTATCCACGGCGCTAATCGACGTAATAAACCGCACTTTTCTCTATTTCTTGTCTACTCCTGTAACCTTTTTGTTTCTCTACATTCGTATTTAGCGGCTGTTGGTGGTGACGGGGTGGAGAAAAGAATGACAACTGGAATAAAAGGAGTGGGAAGGGGACAGGGAGGGTGAGAATGGGACTCCAACAGGAAGGAATATTGATGTAATTAACCTCGGATACAGTTAGTTTTACTAACGCATTGCAAGCAATTGAGAACAGGACGGGCTGAGTTTAGTAAACAGTCAAGAGAATTGCGATGCACCAGTCGGGTTAGTGCCGTGGATAAATGAATGAAGGTAGAGAGGGTGGGGAAAGGAGAAAGTGGAGAGACATGAACGTGCGTGGGAGTAGGAGGGAGAGGAGGGGTGGGGGGGACATAAGGGAGAGAGAGGGGAAGGGAGCTTAAACATAGTTATAATGCGAAATACCATAATATTACGATCATACGCCGTTCCATAACATTCTTCTGTCAACTCTGCACGTTTTTGTACTAATGAAATACGGTATGCAGAATATTGTACTCTAGGCAGTCTCTAGTACCACGTCTTAAAACACGTCCTTAAAGTGTATAAAAGTCTAGGTGGCCACTAGTCCAGCGAATTTATGCTGACGACTGTACATCTGTCATCCTGCGGTGCGTCGGTCATCAAATCATCGACAAAGCAATCTCCGACATCTGCAGGGTCAATGAAAGGGAGACCAAATGATAGCTTCAGCCACTGGCCTATGTCACTGTTGTTGTCTTTATATTCCATACTTAGGCCCAGATTTTGTATTTCTCACCACCATGCCTGCCCTAACTGGAATCTGCAACATTTGATGACCGCGTCTGGAAATACGTCTAGCTCACTGAGCGGCCAGGCAAGGTTCAATAATTACCCTTAATGCATGAGATAATTCAATAACCGCTCCGCTCTTTTAATGGTATTCTTTGTCGCGCTTTTTGAACATGGTCTCAATTTTTAATCCGCGCTTTCTTAGTACGCCACCATTATTAACTACCTCGTTACTATACACACACACACACACACACACACACACACACACACATTATAAATATATATATATATATATATATATATATATATATATATATATATATATATATATATATATATATATATAAAACTTCATCTTGGCCTATAATTGCTGCCACTCCATACTGAATGCCGTGTTGTTACAAAAGGTTAAAGTCCATGTGCCTACTGTAAACCTTAAATCGGAAAGTGGAATGCAAACCCCTAATTCTTTTTTTTTTTTTTTTACACCTGTTGTTATTATGTACGGTCAGCCTGCATCTCACCTTACAGAGTGCAGTCAGCAACTGTATAGGAAGGCAAAAGACATTCCATCTGATTCACCTGCTTCAGAAATTAGTCAAAATTACAGGAACCTTGCATTGCACTTCGTAGTTTAATGTTTGAGCATAGGACCATAACACTGGAATATGATCCATGAAAAATCCCATGGAAAGGATGTAGATCTGTACCATTGTAGATGATCCATTGTGGCAAGTGGAAATGTTGGGTGGGAGAGACACACACACAGCTTGAATTCTGTGTTTTCTCCAACGTTTCCGGCTACACGTTAGAGAAAATAAAAAAATTCAAACTCTAACTTGTCTCTCTCTCTCCCACCCAACATTTCCAGCTGTAGTACTGTTTATTTCCTTCGCTGACCTACGTAAAATAAAGCTGCAAAAGGAAGAAAATCTTGGCCTAATAAAGGTGACGAACCTGTAGATTTCTGGCTCAAGCTGAATAAAATCGTCAAATGGTAGAACGAATATAACGCATAACACGTCATTGGACTGAAGGGGTTAAAAATAGTAACGCACAAAGTAGGTACGTGAAATTACCGTGGGGGAAAAATTCGTCGTAGGATACAAGGCTACCTTTAACCATCATGTTTGTGTAGTTAATTTGTCAAGCTGGTCAACATTATAGGTCTCGGTAGAGTTATATAACATTATGGAGAGACCATTTATGCCTAACCTCTGAACAAAACGTATACCCTGTACTAACCTATCATAACTAAATCAAACTTAGCCTCACGTAATCCAAATCGAACATATTTTCACCTAATCTTACCCAAGTCGAACCTATACTAACCTAATCTAACTAAATCGAATCTACTCTCACCTAATGTAACAAAAATAAAATCTAGTCTCACCCAATCTATCCTAACTCAATGGAATTTAGTCACATCTAATCTTACCTAACGAAATCGAACCTAGTTTCACCTACACTGTTCTAGCTAAATCGAATCTAGTCTCACCTAATCTAATCTAAATCTAGTCTTGCCAAACCTAACTAAATCGAACCTAGTTTCACCCAATATAACTAAACTAAATCGAATCGTGTTTCGCTTAATCTAAGTCGAACCCTAGCTTCATCTAACTTAACTAAATCGAATCGTCGCGCCTAATCTAAATCGAACCTAGTTTCATCTAATCTAACCTTAGTAGAACCTAGTCTCACCAATCTAACCTGACTAAATCGGACCCATAGCTTATTCGATTTCGTCTGAGACGAGCCTTAAGCCTTCAAAGCTGGCGGCTGATTGGTTGTCCAAGTACATTCATTATTAGCGGCGCATTTTAAATTGTTTTTATTATAAGGGTTCCAATAACACTTTGACGATAAGATTGCCCAAATAAAATTTTATATAATTATTTGCAATATAATTATTTGCATAGATTAACATAAAAACGGGGAGGAATAAAGTTTATCAGAGGCCCTAGATACGTATGGAAGTTTGAATTCTCGGGACAAATCACAACACGTCCAGGTATAGTTTTACGAGTACTGTACCTTGATTTTTTCTCATTATCAGTCAAATAAAGGTAAATTATCTCAATACTGCGACATTATGTAAATTCTAACCTAGTAAAACATCAGAACTGCCATGAAAAATCACTGGCAGACACGGGTGATGAAGCTGTATATCACCGTCACTTTACAAATATCCCACAGCCCACGCCTTGTCATAGCTCTGTTGTAAGCTGTAACAAGATATTCGAAACTAAAAAGATGCAAAACTTACTGATGATGCAAAAACAAAATTCGAATATTCGTCTACTTAGCCACGTGGGACATACCACGAACAGCCACCCCCACCCCCCCCGGGTCTATCATTCACCAAAATTCATGGAATCATTTATATTTCACTGGAATTCCGATGTTTCACACTTGTCTAGGCCATCTGATAAACTTTGTAAGGCCCCGTTTTTAAATTAATCTATGCAAATAACTATATATACTGTATTATACTTGGTCAGTCTTATATCGTCAAACGGTTATTGTAACTCTTATAATAAAAATAATAAAAAATGCCTCGTTAATAATGAATGCACTTGGACAACCAGTCAGCTGCCAGTTTTCCAAAGCTTAAGGCTCGTCTCTTCTCAGATGAAATCTATTAGGCTTTACCCTACCTGTTACCTGACCTAACCTTACCGAACTGAACCTAACTTAATGCTGTTCACCTCCTCGCCACCCTGTTCTACTAGCTCCCAGGCCCGAGCAATGCTTCGATGGATATTTTAGCAGTTTTAAATTCTCTGCAAAATGTTAGTACAATGTAAAATATATGGACTGGCAAAAGTAAACCTGTAGAGTCTGGTTCTACAGTCATAAGTACATTGACTTTGCATATCTTAACTTACTGTCTCTCGCACACACACGGATAGAGAGAGAGAGAGAGAGAGAGAGAGAGAGAGAGAGAGAGGTCTCACCTTGGAGAAACATTACGCACTTCCACTGATTTTCACAATCTGACGCGCACTGAGGGAACCTGCTGTCACCTGTGTAGAGTTGCCAATCCGAAGTTAATGATACTAAAGTTGTTTACATAAAATCGCTAGAATATAGCTAAATCGGGGAAAAAAAAAAATCCTGAAAATTACCAGAGATGTGTTCGGTCTCTATAATATCACTAAAACTGCATAAATCCTAGATCTTCGTTAGCTTTCCCACAGGTAGGCGTAAAGAAATATACTTACTGGTAAGCGGAAGTTAAAATATAAATCTAGCGGAATGAGCGCTAAATTGGCAACTCTAATCACAAGAGACGGGAGGCAAGGTCGTTCAGTCCAGTTGCCAGGTGGAAGCCTTGCCTTAGTAGCGTCACCTCTTCAACTCAACTTTGTTTTGTTACTCATTTACTACTTGCTTTGCTGGTTGTTCTGGTTCTAATTCTGTTTACATTCTTCCTTCCACAGTAATGTTATGCTCACGCTTTTTTTTTTTTTTAATTATTATTATCTTTGTACTTTTAAAAAGAACATATTATGGCCTCTATCATTCCTTCATTACCTTTCTCCTCTCTTCCCTCACCACACAAGTAATGAAGTAAATATCCTTTTTCTCATTGGCACACAACTCAGCTTTTATCCCTTCCACTTCTCTTTCCTTTATCTGCATGACAGATATCCACTTACTACTCTGAACTTTTTTACTGATGATTGGTGTTTATTACACTAATTTTCTTCTCTTATCTTCATTTTCCTCTCTCAGTAGAATTCAAGGTTTACTTGCTTATTTGTTTATTTTTTTTTTTTTTACTTTGCCCTTTTATTTCCTCGAATCCCGACCCCTCTCGAATTCTTTGCATATCGCTTAGTCTTGGCACAGATCTCATTCAAGTTTGTATTTATTATCTAACTTAATAAATCATTTACTTTTTCTTCCCTCAGACTTATTAGTCTGTCTATCTATCTATCGTCAGACGCCCCAATCTCGTAAGGGGTGGCCACAAAGAAATCGCCTCCATGTCGCCCTGTCCCCCGCCATTTCACTGCCAGCTTACACCCCCCTCCCTCATATATTTCTCCACTCCATCCCTCTATCTCATCCTCGGCCGCCCCTTCCCTCTCCTCCCCTCCACCTCACTCACATACACTCTTCTCATCAGTCTCTCACTTTCCATCCTCTCCACATAGCCAAACCACCTCATTGTGTTTCTCCTAACGTTTCCTGTCACATCCACATCCACACCACACCATTCATTCACTTCCTCATTTGTCAGTCTGTCTCTCCATGTGACTCCACAGGCTCCTCTCAAATAACTCATTTCCACTGCTCTCACTCTTGACTTCTCTCCCGCCAATAAGGTCCAAGTTTCACTTCCATACGTTTGAGTTGGTATCACAATATTGTCATGTAGTAACTTTTTCACTTCCATGCTCAATTCTTTGTTTCTTATCACTGTTTTCAAGGAGACAGCAACCTTTCTTCCCTGTTGTACCCTTTCTAGCATTTCACCCTCCCAACTTCCATCCTTACTCATCACACTACCCAAGTACTTAAACACATCCACATTTTCCATTTCCCCCTCATCCAACCTCGCTGTACATTCACTGACTTCACCTCTCGAAGACCACAGCTTTACTTTTCCCTACATTTACCTTCAGATTCCGTTTCTTACATACTCTCCCAAACTCATCCACCAAGTCTTGCAGCTCCTTCACTTAACAACACAGTATCATCTGCAAACAACAGTACAGGGAGTTTCCAAACACTGCCCTCTCTCGCTAGGGCCACTCCAACATCCTCTTCCCTACCTTGTATCTCTTTTATAACACCATCCCTATACAGATTGAACAACCATGGAGACATGACACATCCATGTTTCAATCCAACCCTCAGATAGAAAAATTCATTCAGTTCACTATCCACATGCACTGCAGCCTTAGCACCCTCATACATATAGTTCACAGCCTTCAACAATTTCCCATCTACTCCATATATTCTTAATACTTTTCACAATCCTTGTCTATCCACCCTGACATATGCTTTCTCGAAATCCATGAAGGCCACCATACAACTTCTTTCCCTTCTCTAGAAACTTTTCCACTAAAGATCTAAGAATGAATATCTGATCTACACAACCTCTTCCTTTCCTAAATCCTCCCTGTCGTTCTCCAACTAATTCCTCTGTTATTCCCCTAACTCTGTCAATAAGTATCCTACCATATACTTTTCCTATTACACTAAGAAGACAAATGCCCCTATGATTACCACACACTTCTTTTTCCCCTTTTCCTTTGTACGGTTGAATAATTATACCTGACTTCCAATCCTCCGGGACTCTACCTTCCTCCCAGGCCAATCTGCACATCTTCCTCATCCACTCCACCACTATCTCTCCTCCATGGGTCAGCATTTCACCACACACTCCATCAATTCTTGGGGCTTTCCTCATTTTAACTTTCTTCATTGCTTCCACAACTTCCATTCTAGTGAATTCTTCCTCTCTTCTCGCATCCCTCCTTCTCCCAGCCATTCCCCAGCCACTTACACTCGTATTACTTTCATTCTCTACGTTCAACAATTCATTAGTGTTCTCTCCATCTGCTCACTTTTTCTTCCCTTTCCACTAGTAATCTACTATTTTTATCATTCATTCCCCAACTAATTTTTTGCCACACTGTCTAACTCTCTTTAAATCTTTTCAGAACATTTTCTTACATTCCTTCCACTTTACACAAATTCCTTCCAAATTCCTCATCCACTCTCTTCTTACTCTCCCTTACTAATCTTTTCACCTTTCTCTTCCTCTCTACATATAACTCTCTCTTCTATTTCTCAACTTCTTCCACATCCCTGTTTCTCATCCACTCACTGTATGTTTTTTTCTTTTGTGTCACAGCCTCTCACCTCTTCATTCCACCATGCTGTTCCCTGCAGCCCCTCTCGTCTTCTCTTCCTTCCACACACCACATCACATGCTGCACAGATTTCTTCCGTGAATATCTTGCACACACCTTCCACGTCCCCCATCTGCTCCAATCCATATTTACCCAATCGCTCCTCCACTTCCCTCTTATATTCTGCCCTTGTTCCATCCTCTTGTAACCTTTCCACTCTCCTTGTATAAGCTACTTCCTCCTGTCCTTCTCTTCTTCTATTTCTACGTTCAGAAAGTCCACTTCCCCAACCTCTGTACACTCTTGCATCCATTACACACCTCATCCTTTCATCCACACACACATAATCAATTATTGCTTTCCATTAATTCAGTTCACTACCCACCCTTCTCATCACTCGCACGTATACCTATGAATCATTTTGTGCCTGAAAAGGGTATTGGCTGTCACCAACCCCCTCCCAGCACAAATGTCCACTAACACACTGCCATTCTCATCCATCTCTGCAGGCCAACCACTCCATCCACCTTCTCATTCCGTACTTTTCCATTCATATCTCCAATCAAAAACACTCTCTCATTCCTTTCAAACTTTTCCATGCACGCTTCCTCATTTGTCCAGAACTCTTCTCTCACTCTGGTTGAATGATCTTGCGTTGGCACATACACGCACACAACCGCCCACCTTTGTAGTCCGTCTTTCAATCTTGCCCACACAATCCTTGAGCCAACTGATCTATACTCTTATATTCTCCTTCCATTTGTTTCTCACAACAATGCACACTCTTTCTTTTGCCCTCTCATTCTCACGTACTCCTGCTCATATACCCCATCCATGCTCCCATTCTCTTGCACTCTCACCTAGCCATTTAGTTTCAGTTAATCCACATACATCCAATTTTGCACTCTCAAGCACCTGGACAATCTCTATTTCACCTCATCATTTGCACCCCTCACATTCCATGTAGCCATCCGTACCATGTCCTTTGTTCGGTCCTTAGTCGTCACCTTTTGGTCAGTCTTGGTCCGAGGCTTCTTGTTCGTGTTTTTAGTTAGTTGTTTTCCAGGGAGGGGCGTAACCCTCAGCCAATGCACTTGTTGTCACGTAGGGAACACGTGTTGGTTGGTTATAAGGTTACTACCCAGCGTTGTAAATGATTTCCTGGTTCACAGTAAATCATTTGGTTTGCCACTCTATGTAGAGCTATCCTAAAAACAGTGTACCACTATACTAAGTGCGTGGATGATGGGCGCCTCCACCTACCACTTATTAGTGTTTCCTTGAATAACTCATTTTCTCCCTTCAAAATATCTCTGGCATACTGAGGCTTTCCAGTTACTCAGATTTTTGTGGTGGTAGGTAGGGAAACGCATCATCCACTCACGTGATTTAGTGTTGCCTCCTTCTTCCTTTACGTCTATAATTCTTTTTCTGTGTGTGTCCTCTTTCGCTGTTTTTCCCATTCTACCCTTCACTATGGATTACTCTTTCCAGTTCAGGTGGCTCTGCACCAAGTGACAAACTAAATGGTTTTCTCTAACATTTACAATGCTGGATGGTAACCATATAGCCAAATAACAGGGTGACGTGGAGCCTACTACAGTGCTCCCGTTAATTGGGTAGAGAAGCAAATGCAGCGTCCACCCAGGAACCAAACTTCCACACTGGTCCCCGTGCCTCACTGTGGCGAAACGGCGTTAGGTGCATAGGAACATAGGTTCACTGCATGGGACTGCCCAGCAGGGGCGATTGACTGCCTGCGGTTGGTGGCTCTGCTCGATCAGATAGTATGCTGGGGTAGCTCAACAACAACTGTGATTCTTGTCTTTATGTCTGTGCTGGCCACTTCTCTCAGTGAGTCATTTGACGAACATTTTGGTGCTCTCAGTATTTCTCCACATACTGCTTTTCTATTCTTTGTTTTTCTCGCACTTTTTACTCATAGAATATTATTACATTTATTACGTACGGTGAAGATACCAAGAAAATATTTTGACATATAATTTCATCTTTTAAAGTCATATAACAACTTTTCTACATAACAAAGCATTTCATATTTGCTGCCAATGTGCCTTTGCTATCGTTTTTTTTTTTTATGTCCCCCTTCAAAGAAGTGTATATTTTTCTCTACTTGTATCCCTATATACTTGCTATGCTTGCAAACATTATTCCCCGTGATTTCCTATGGTTCTGTCATATTTTTAAGGTTATAAAGTATTATTATACTAATTAGTTTTCAACACAAATCTCCCATTTTTCCCTCAAGGTACTAAATGATTTCAACTACCTCAGTTTATTGTCTTGGCTAGAATCAACCCACCATGTTAAAAAAAAAAAAAAAAAAAAAAAAAAAGCCAATATTACATACTTGCTTTCAAAAGAGGCTGATTAGGGCATTACTTCTTTGATTTTCTCTGGAATGATTATTGCTTCCACAGCCGCGAGCCATCTGAATGTGCCTCACGCATTACGGTGGTTATTCTATTGGGCATGGAAGCACACATTCCTCTCTCCTACCCTGAGACCAACGAAAAAAAAAATAATAATAATGATGCTTGTTCTAACACTGTTCACAGCGAGAAGGAAGCTACAAGGTACAATACCAGTTCCAACCCACCCTTGTATCTCATCTGTTCTTCATCTAACTAAGAACAATTTCATTCGTATTAAATGCTCTGAACTCCCTGACTCAAAATCTTCCCACTCCTCTCACCTTGACAAAACCTTTCTAGCAACTTGACTTCATCCCCCTTCCCTCTCCTTTTCCACTCTGGTGGCTCTGTAGCTGTTTATTTTAATGAAAAGATAGAAATCTTTGCCCAAACTTTCTCTTCCAGTTTCACATTTGACAGATCTGGTGCTCTTCCTCCTTCTCCTCCCCTCTCTGACTTCCCCACGACTGACAATAATTTTTTTCAAGTGATATACTTTCTCCCCTAACTGGTATCAGTACTAATAAGGCATGTGTACCTGATGGGGTTCCTCCAGCTGTTATCAAAAACTGTTTCTGTGCTGACACTCTGCCAAGGGTAAACTCTTTCGCCTTTGTCGACATGAACAGTACCTTTCCTTCTTACTGGAAGTATGAATATCCTGCATTTTTAAAACATTTGAATATGTTTTAACAAATATTTTCCATTATAACATTCTCTCTGATTGCCAGTATGGGTTCCGCTACCCAGTGGCACAGCTTGTGAATTCCACATCTTTTAGTCATGGATATTTGGTAAAATCTCGTGTACACCAGTGTTCACCAGATTTTTACATCTTTTCCAAGTGGAAACTTGGTTGAGAAGATCTCGTGTAAAACTGGATGAAGAATTCATGTGAATTCTATCAGAATAGTATGAGATATATATGTGGTGGTAGAATTCACATGAAAAAGATTAGTTCCGATTGTGATTCGATCTGCAACATTAGAGCAGTGTGAGTTTATGTCTTTTATTGGTATATATGAAAGTAATTACGTAGCCTGCCTATTAGCACTTTATAATATTTATTGATTGAATATTAAGATACACACATATCTATCTATCTATCTATCTGTTGTTACGGAACAGAGAGAGATAATGAACACTTCAAGTGAGAATACTAAAATCACTACTGTCCCGGAAAGTTCCAGGTTCAAAACAAGAGTTAAGTAAAATTACAAGTTAAAGTTTAATGCTCAAACTAACAACTAAACATTCAGGACTCTTAAGGATAATGTAATGGCAAAACAGGTTACATATATGGTTAACTGCAATAGCCTCTATTAACACGAATTTAGCAAGAGCAAATTTATCTAAGTGAGCCCTGATAAATGAGAAAACCGGATAATGCTCAGTTAATCTATCTATCTATCTATAGCCCGACGCCCTAATCCCGCAAAGGGTGGCCGCAGACAAAACGCCTCCAAGTCACTCTGTCACCCACCATTTGACTCCCCTCCCCCCAACTCACCCCCCCCTCCCTCATATACCTCTCAACTCCATCCCTCCACCTCACCCTCGGTCTACCCCTCCCTCTCCCTCCCTCCACCTCACCTACATACACCCTCTTAGTCAGTCTTTCATTCTCCATACTCTCCACATGTCCAAACCACCTCAGTGTATTTCTCCTAATCTTTTCAACCACATCCACATCTACCCCACAACGTTCCTTCACTTCTTCATTCGTCAACCTGTCCCTCCATGTCACTCCACATGCTCCTCTCAAGTAACTCATTTCCACTGCTCTCACTCTTGACTTGTTCCCCTCTTGCAAGGTCCACGCCTCGCTTCCATACGTCAGGGTAGGGATCACAATACCATCATGCAGTGACTTCTTAACTTCCATACTCACCTCCCTATTTCTCATCACTGCTTTCAGTGTGCCAACAACCTTCCTTCCCTGCTGTACCCTTTCACGTACTTCATCCCCCAAAGTTCCATCCTTACTCATCACACTACCCAAGTACTTGAATGCACTCACATTCTCCATATCCTCACCATCCAACCTCACTGCACACTCTGTGACTTCATTCCTCTCAAACACCATAACTTTACTTTTGTTTACATTAACTTTCAGCTTCCTCCTCCTACACACTGTCCCAAATTCATTCACCAAACCTTGCAACTCCCATTCATCTTCACTCATCAATACTGTATCATCAGCAAACAGCAACACCGGAAGCTTCCAAATCTCACCCTCATTCATTAGGGCCACCCCCACATCCACTGCCCTACCTTGTACCTCCTTTACGACCCCATCCATATATATATTAAACAGCCATGGAGACATTACACACCCCTGTTTCAGTCCCACATTGAGATCAAAGAACTCACTCAACTCACCATCCACTCGCACCGTAGCCCTAGCTCCCTCGTACATACTCTTCACAGCACTCAACAATTTCCCCTCCACTCCATATATTCTTAGTACCTTCCACATACCTTTCCTATCTATTCTGTCATAAGCTTTCTCCAAGTCCATGAAGGCAGCGTACACTTTCCTTCCCTTCTCTAGATACTTCTCCACTAAACATCTTAGAACAAATATCTGATCTACACACCCTTTTCCCTTCCTAAATCCCCCTTGTTCTTCTCCAACTAGCTCCTCTGTCATATGCCTAACCCTATCAATGAGTATTCTACCATATATTTTACCAGTCACACTAAGAAGGCAAATACCCCTATGGTTACCACATACTTCTCTCTCCCCTTTTCCTTTGTATTATTACAGATACAAAATATTATTAATATTGGCTGATACCAAAAACTCTACATGAATAACAAAAACCTTACCAGGCTTACGAATCAACGCCTTAGGCCATACAGCACAAGAAAAATGGCAACAACACTCATACTCAAATTATACAGCAGCTAGATGGCTGGAGACTTCCTGAGCACTCACAAAAATAATAAAACACTATACAGGGGAGGACAGAGATGTGAACAAAATGAGGAGTAGATCTAAGTGGCAATTAATGCAGAGACTGAGCTAATTATATAATGGCCGGCAGAGCTTGATACAACTTGTAAGAAGGACGCGCAAATGAAGCCATAGGGGACAAAGAGTTGACAATCCTGCTCTGAACAGAAAGAACGACTTACTCTACTATAAGGGGGAGAAGGGGGGAGTGAGGTAGAACACGCAAGCCTGGTCACTATGGAAGCCACGAGGCAAATCGTGATCAAACATGCAGCAGACTGTACGTTAGAATTATACAAAGGATGATGAAATCATAGGCTATGTAACACCTCCCCACAAAGAAAAAGAAATTTACAAAGGAAATTTCTTATTACTCTAAAACAATCTGTCTAAAGTCTAGATAAGCAATCTGCAATAACATTTTCTTTCCCCTTGACATGTTGTATGTCTAATGAATACTCCTGAAGAAGTAGACTCCATCTTGTCAATCTCTGATTTTTATCTTTAAACTTACTAAGGAATTTCAGTGGGTTATGATCGGTTTAAATGACTATGGGGTCAAAACCAGAACACAAATAAAATGAAAAATGCTGTAAACCCAAAATCAAGGCCAAAAGCTCTTTCTCAATACTTGAGTAGTTCTTTTGAGGTGGAGTGAACTTCTTACTGTAATAAGATACAGGGTGTTCAATACCTTGATCATCCTCTTGCAGCAAAACAGTCCCAGCTCCTGTATCACTTGCGTCAACAGCCATCTTAAAAGGCTTAGAAAAATTTGGAGTAGCGAGCACTGGCTGACTTAATAGGATAGCTTTAAGCTTACTGAAAGAGGATTCACAGTTATCGGTCCAGACAAATTTAACTCCCTTTTTCAGTAGGTCTGTAAGTGGTGATACAAGAATTGAAAAGTTAAGAACAAATCTCCTGTAATAACCTACCATTCCCAAAAATCTTTGTAGCTCTTTCCTACTTTTAGGTCTGGGAAGATCACTTATAACCTGAACCTTAGCTCCTGGTGGTGCAACGTGTCCATCACCAATTACGTACCCAAGGTACTGAACTTTAGCTTGACCAAACTCACACTTTGATAAATTAGCTACAAGATTAGCCTGAACCAAACGCTCAAGAAATTTCCTGACATGGCATAGATGATCTTTCCAGTTGTCACTGAAGATTAATACATCATCAATATAAACAACACACCCTGCCAAACCCTGTGTTACAACATTCATGAGCTTCTGAAAAGTGGCTGGTGCATTCTTCATACCATATGGCATTACAGAACATGCAAAAGTCTTTCCTAGTGTTACAAAACATGAGATCTCCCTAGCACATTCAGTCATAGGTACTTGCCAGTATCCCTTTAACAAATCAAACTTACTTATGTACCTAGCCTTTCCGATCTTGTCTATGCAATCTTCCACGCGAGGGAGAGGGTAAGTGTCTGTTTTGGTTATCTGATTAACACGTCTGTAGTCGATGCAAAGCCGCTGTGACCCACCTGGCTTAGGGACTAGAGTGACAGGAGAACTCCACTCGCTCTGACAGGGCTCAATCATCTTGTGGTCCAACAGGTAGCCAAGCTCCTTTTGGATGAGAGGAACTTTCTCTGGGTTCACACGGTAAGGAGGCAGTTTAATTGGCTTTGCGTCTCCAACATCGACATCATGCATCAACACATTGGTTCTTCCTGGAGTGGCACGGAACACTTGCGGGTACTCCTGCAGTAATGCCGAAAACTCCTACCTTTCCTCGGGAGCTAGATGAGAAAGCTTAGTCTGGAGATCATTCATGATATCAGGATTCTTCCCCAAACTATCACTCAGGCTCATACTACATGGGAGAACTTCACTTGCAGACTCGGGTGGAACAGCTACAGTGCAGACTGGGTTATTTTTGTCCCGCCTGTGATATAACTTTAGCATGTTGATGTGACAAAGTTGCTTGTTCTTTCTACGATCTGGTGTGGCGATGACATAGTTGACATCACCGAGTTTCTTCTCCACAAAATAAGGACCACTAAACTTAGCTTGAAGAGGTTGCCCATGCACCGGTAGCAGAATCAAAACCTGATCTCCTGGCTGAAAGTGGCGTAACCTGAACTTCTTATCATACCAAGTCTTCATCTTCTCCTGAGCAGCTCCTAAATTCTCTCTCGCCAGCTGTAAAGCACTGGACAGCCGTTCTTTGAACTTCATCACATACTCCAGCAGGTTGACATCATCTTCCTCCAACAGCCAGCATTCCTTGAGTAGCTTAAGGGGTCCTCTTACTTCATGGCCAAACAGTACTTCAAAGGGTGAGAATCCCAGTGATTCATTTGGAGATTCTCTTCTGGCAAATACAACGAATGGAAGACCTTTATCCCAATCTTTCTGATGTTTCAAACAGTCTTTCCTGAGCATCGATTTGAGTGTTTGATGATATCTCTCCAACGCTCCTTGGGTCTGGGGATGGTATGCTGAAGACGTGATCTGGGTGATGCCCAACTCTTTCAGAGACTGCTTGAAAACAATTGACATGAAATTACTTCCCCGGTCTGACTGTACCTCCTTGGGCAGACCAAACTTGGTGAAGAACCCTAGCATTTCCTTACCCACATTCTTTGCTGAGATATTTCTAAGTAGAATGGCTTCAGGATAACGAGTAGCCATATCAATCAGGGTCAACACATAAGAAAATCCTGAAGAAGTCTTAGGAAGAGGGCCCACAATATCCACCAACACACGGGTGAATGGCGCCTCAAAAGGAGGAATGGGAACTAGAGGTGCAACCTTTTCGGTCTGATTACACTTCCCCACAACTTGACAGGTGTGACAAGACTTACAATACCAGGAAACATCTCTGAAGATACCTGGCCAGTAGAAGTGTTTCAAAATGCGTGTCACAGTTTTCCTCACTCCAAGGTGTCCTGTCAAACTGGAATCATGAGCCACTCTAATGATATCCTGCCTACAAACACGAGGGATGACAACTTGATGTACAACCTCCCATTCACAGTCGGCTGATGCTGTTGGGGGTCTCCACTTTCTCATAAGTACTTCTGACTTTATATAATAACAAGTAGAAGCACCAGCTGTCTCTTCCTCACTGCAAGCAGAGTTAGCTAGACCTTTCAACTCAGGGTCAGCAACTTGCAACTCAACCAACTCTTGACGAGACAAATTATCAACACTACGGGGTACTGCCTCATCTGGTGAGTGGTCCAAATTAGCAAGAAAAGTGTCAGCTAGGATAACATCATCATCATCATTATCCTCTAAGTCACCAGTAACTTTAGACTTAGCCCTAGTGACAGCACATGCAGAGAACACATCAGGGATATCACAATCCTGGGTCGCAGTCACTGGTTCACCAGACAACTGAGGAGCTGGACACACTTGACTTCCACCAATATCATTTCCAAGTAAGAAAGTTACACCTGACATTGGGAGTGTCTCAACCAACCCAACCATAACGAAACCATTAACAAAACCAGACTCTAAATTCACTCTGCACAGAGGGACAGAGAAGTAATTATTCCCTACACCTTGTAAAATTACAGTTTCATCAGAGGAATTAACATTAGAGCCTAGAACACTGATGAGCATAAGGGATTGGCAAGCACCTGTATCACGATATATTTTTACTGATTTCCTGTCATTATTGTCCAGAGGACTGACGAAACCATAGGACAGGAAATTAGCACATGAACTCTTGAGAGTGTCACCCATGCTACTGCTCAAAAGAGGAGCTTCATCATGAAAATTTAATTTACCCCTCAAAGCAGGTTCACGAGTTAAGAGATTGAGTATGTCAATGGTGGATCTTTCGTGGCGAAAACCATATTGTCCATCACTAATTAAGTTGTTGGATTCAAGATGTTTAACAATGTGCTTATTAATTAAAGTTTCAAATACCTTACCAAGAGAAGATGTGACAGCTATTGGTCTGTAATCAGAGGGGACAGACGAACTTCTTTTCTTCGGAATTGGGTGAATAATGGCTTCTTTCCATGAATTTGGGAATAAAGAAGTATTTATGCATAGTCTGAATAATTTAGTTAGAACAGAGACAAATGCAGGGGAACACTTTTTCAAAACAATTGGAGGAATTCCATCTGGGCCTGGAGCTTTGTTGATGGGTAAATTGTCTAGGATGGATTTTACGTATCTTGTCTGTATTTTAAGTGGGGCAATTTTGGGAGAGTCAGGTTCTAGTACTGGGACATTCTGGCTGGTATCGTCTATGGTAGAGTTTCTGGCAAAGGTACTGGCAAAAATATCTACTTTCCCACGTGGGTCATTTGTAATGTTGCCATATGAAGATTTTAGTGGGGGAATGGAAGATGACTTGTTAAAGTTATTATTGAAAGAATTAAGAGTTGACCAGAATATTGTATTGTCATTAGGGTTGTTAAATAGTTTTGATGCTTGCTGTTGAAGAAAAGTTTGATTTAGATAGATTTAATACAGCTTTTGCATGATTTCTAGGAAAATCAAATTGGGAGAGTGATTCAGATGTTTTTTATTTTAAGTAAGAGTTATATGCTAATGACTTTTGGGCTGTTGCTCTGGCACAGTTGCCATCAAACCATTTTGGAGAGTTCGATCCTTTAGTGAACTGTTGACTTGGTATGAATAAATCCATACCAGCTAGTATTAAGACGCAAATGTGGAACTGGGTAGAACTGGGATCACTAGAGAAGAAAGACTGCCATGGAATGTCAGCAAGATAATTTCTAAATCCATACATGTAGAGGTGTGCGGTACGTAGGAGGACTACTGGGCCTTGAAAGCAGGCTGTGAAGCCTATGCCCAGAGTCGGTCACATAAAAAAAAGAAAAAAAAAAGAAAAGTTTGCCCTATCAAAGTGCCATCGAGTCACCCTGACAGGTTCAGAACGGTGAGGTGTGGGGGGGTTAACTAATGAGGCTTTGATGAGATTGTGGTCAGAGGATCCAAGTGGTGATAGTACCTCTATCCTGTATTGATCTGGATTATTTATCAAGAATAAATCCAAGAAATGCGCATTATGGTCAGGATTATCAGGTATTCTGGTTGGTTGCTTTAACAGCTGGGGGAGATTAAACAATTCTGCAAACAGCTCGCACTTTAGACTAGCGTCATCAGTCCTGGCAGAATGCAATAACCATTAAACATTTTGCATGTTAAAATCACCCAAAATGGTAATTTCGGTGCTAAGGGCAAGGTTAAGGTTACTCAATTGTGTGGATATAGAATAAAATACACTGGGTTCTGAAGAACCACTGGGGAAACGATAGACTACACAAATATATTTGGTAATATTTTGACAATTTAGTTTATAGAATGGGTCATCAAGACTGGAGGAAGTGAAGTTTAAAAAAGTGTCAACTGCATATTGGGATCTGATATAACAACAGGTGCCGCCCTTGTTATGGGAGTCTGTAAGGAGATGGTAACCAGGAAAACAAAATGGGGATATATCAGAAGAGGGTGAGATTTGTGGTTCTGTGAGGAAAAGGGCCAAAGGGGATATGGACTGAAGGAAAAAATGAACTGAGTTTAAATTTGTGGTAAGGCCGCGGAGGTTGGTGAAGAATAAGGCCGCACTTTCACTTCTTCGCTGACGAGCATTCCCGGAATTTCTGATACTTTTATCATCTTTTTTTTTTTTTTTATCATTTCATCCTTTGTCTAGTCCTGTACTTTTTCCAAAATTTACTAGTAATCTGTTCATCGCAACACCCTCTGCTCAACTCTATCAGGCATCTCCCAAACAACTCCAGTTCTCCTTCGCACTTCATCATTTCGCACTCGATCCATACGCGCCACTCCACACATACTCCTTAGACACCTCATCTCCATTACATTCAAACTTTTCCTCTCTGCTACACCCATATTCCATGTTTCAGCCCCATATAACGCAGTCGGTACCACAACACCCTCATACAGCCATCTCTTTACATCCATTCTAAGCGAACGACATCTAAACACCTTTTTCATTCCTCCCAGCACCTTTCCTACTTCATTCATTCTAAACTTCACTTCTGCATCTATTCTTTCATCCACAGCAACATGTGACCCTAAATATTTAAAACACTCTACCTCCTCAAGCAACTCACCTTTCAAAACTATATTCATCCCCCTACCATCTACCAACCTCGTACACTTCATCACTTTACTCTTATTCTCATTTACTTTCAATTTCCTCCTTTCACACACCCTTCCAAACTCCTGTACCAACTGTCCCAATCTCTCCCCTGAATCAGCCACCAGTGCAGTATCATCTGCAAACAGCAGCTGCTTCAGATTCCACTCTCCACCATCAACATTCATCAGCCTCAGACCTCCACCTAAAACTCTTGCATTCACCTCCCTTACAACACCATCCATATAAATATTAAACAACCAAGGCGACATCACACATCCCTGTCGCAGCCCCACTCTCACGGGAAACCAATCACTCACAGCATTTCCCACTTTTACACACGCTGTACTATTTACATGAAAACTTTTTACTCCTTTTAGTAACCTACCATCAAGTCCATACAATTTTAAAACAGTCCACAAAGCCTCCCTATCAATTCAATCATACGCTTTCTCTAAATCCATGAATGCCCCAAACACATCCTTGCCATTCGCTAAATACTTTTCACACACTTGTCTCATAGCAAACACCTGATCCATGCATCCCCTTCCTCTCCTAAAGCCACACTGCTCATCACCAACCACTCCCTCTGTACCCTTTCTAACTCTCATAATTAACACACTACCATACACCTTACCTACAACACTCAACAGACTTATACCCCTAAAGCTAGTACATTCATACTTATCACCATTACCTTTATACAACAGAACTACACATACACTAGCCCAGTCAATTGGCACCATACCTTGCACAAAGCACAAATTCAACAATCTTACTAACCAGTCAACAATAGTCGCTCCACCACCTTTCAGGCATTCCACAGGACACCCATCCATACCTGCAGCTTTCCCTTTTTTTATCTCTTTTACTGCCTCCTGCACTTCCTCCTTCGTGATCAAAGAATCATTCAACTCTCCCAGCACATTTGTTCCTTGCACCCTCCCATCTGCCACAATCTTAGCCTCCCTTTCCTCCTCTACATTTAACAATCTTTCAAAATACTCTCCCCATCTCTTCCTTACTGCACCCATTTCAATTAACATCCTTCCATCCTCAGCTTTTACTCGCTCGTCCTTCCCAGACTCTCCCTCTTGCACCCTTTTCACCTTCTTCCAAAACATATTCTTATTCTGTTGAAAATTCTCAGTCAACCGCCTACCCTACCTCTCATCTGCTGCCACTTTAGCATCACGCACAGCCCGTCTCGTCCTAGTCCTCTTTTCTTTATACCTCTCATATGACACCTCATCCCTTCTCTGCAGCCACACTTCATATGCACGTCTCTTCTCAGCCACAGCCATACTTCCTCGCACCGCCATCCACTTTGTTACTTATACCACCACCCATTCGTCTCGCACCACACACCTCATTCTCATGACCCACCATAGCACTCATAAACTACTGACATTCCACCTCCACACTACCATTTTCCTGATCTTTCACTGCGTTCTATTCGTCTTTCAATTTCTCCTGATGCTCTACCATTTTCTCTCTTTTATCCAACTCACTCACTTTCAAAACCTCCCTGCCACACCTGCAGTAACTCTCCTAGCTCTCACCCATCTCTTACCTACTCTTAACTTTCCCTTCACCAGGTAGTAGTCAGATATACTTTCACCCTCACCTCTCAAAACTCTCATATCCAACATTTTTCCTATTACATTCCTGGACACAACCAAATAGTCCATCAATGCTCTGTCAACAACCCTTCAACCTTCCTGTCTCACCCACGTACACTTATAAATATTTATCTTCTCACACAAATTATTTCCAATCACCATCTTTCGCATAACACACATCCCTATCATTCGTTCCCCATTTTCATTTCTTCCAGGCATATATATATATATATATATATATATATATATATATATATATATATATGTATATCATCAGCTGTTTGAATATCCACTGCAGGACCGGCCTATCCCGACCGAAGTCGGAACGATACAGCCAATGTATCTCTACCAAGTGGCTTAGGCTGTCTGGTAGAGAGTGTATGTTGGGTGAGAAGTGCTTGTAAGTGTAATTGTAGTGTTGGAGTGGCTTTCGATGTGTGTGTAGTCTGTGAACCAAGAGTAATCGGTCCGCGTAAGCCGACTGGGTGGAAGCATACCGGGTACTTTACAGAATGCGACACCGGTTCAACCACAGCACCCCTTGTGTCCGCCAAGAAGTACGTGGCCAGGAGATCGCTCCTAAAGTTTATTACCCTGGCGGGGCACGAACCCTTGCTCTCCAGTGTACAAAAACGCACACCTAACCACTGTACCATATATATATACAACGCTTGGGCAAGAGATGGGCTTCAGAGAGGGGTCACATCATTTTTCAAGTGACTGTTTTCATAGTTGGTCATGTCATCATAATCAAGTGTGGGGCCATCCCGCCACTGTCACCAGTAATGTTGCTGGTTTGTTGTCAGAGTTGTTTTAAAGTGTCCACTGGATTCTTTTCGTCTTTATTGTGGACTAGATTAACACAGATGCGCTCGTCCTGAGATCTAGTGCTGAACTGACCGACAAAGCCGGCGCACGCCTATCTCCCTCTGAATTCAAATGACTAAGTCAGCAGAACTGTACTGGCGCCACATAGCTCAGCATGCATTCTATCACTAAGGTCTCTCATGTCTGTACATGGCTGTTCAAGGCTATATAATCCACATTATTATAATAATTGAGTAGCTGCCTGCGACAAGGGGCCAAGTGCCAACCACCCCGTGATTGAGTTAAATGTGTAAATCATCTCTACCATTCTTCCCCTATCCTAGGAACAACAGTCTGTAACCGTAGCTGTACTGTGCGTGCGGCTGACAGTCAGAAAGTGTAGATGTGTCGCCAGCCATACAGTTGCCATCTTCGTCTGAGTTTGTTAATTTTAAATGTATGTTATGTGCTAGTTTTACAGTTAGCTGTGACTAATTAATCTGAAAAAACAATAATATACACTTTCATTTTCCAAAGATTGTTACAAACACCAGAGATTTCCAAAAATATCAATGAAAAAAATATAATGCTTGTGGTAAGTAACATCAGGACAACGGTCGCGAGGAGGAGAAGAGAGAGGAGGGATGCTGGACAGCCCAAACTATCGTACGGCAATGTAAGCATCATGATGTATCTAAGTTAAAGTATGCCATATTTATGGACTATTGTATTCTTAAGGTACCTTTATTATTACTATACTGGTAAGTAAACTGTTGATAATTGTTACACCCAAGAAGATGAATCATTAAAAACTGGATTGTATCTATTACAACTTAAATCTCAGCTGCTCAGGAAGGAAGGAAAGTTGTAAGGTCGTTCTGCCCCCGCTACAATTTGTTCCTTACGGTGGAGAGAGAGAGAGAGAGAGAGAGAGAGAGAGAGAGAGAGAGAGAGAGAGAGAAGGGGGGTAGGAGCCTGCTAAAAAGGGAATGATGGGGGGGGAAGGAATAGAGAGCTACATTGAAAAATTTTAAAACTGTCCAATAAAAAACAGTTCTCACCTATTACAACTTGAATCTCAGCCGCTCAGGAAGGAAGGAAAGTTATAAGGTCGTTACTCCCCTCTCCCCCCCCTACAATTTGTTCCTTACGGAGTGGAGAGAGAGAGAGAGAGAGAGAGAGAGAGAGAGAGAGAGAGAGAGAGAGAGAGAGAGAGAGGGTAGGAGCCTACTGAAGTGGGAGTGATGGGAGGAGGGAATGGAGAGAATGGAGAGCCAGACTGTAAATTTTTAAAATAGTGTCCAATAAAAAGCAGTCCTCATCTATTACAATTTGAATCTCTGCCCCTCAGGAAGGAAGGAAAGTTACTCCCCTCTGCCCCCCCCCCTCTACAGTTTGTTCCTTACAGAGACAGACAGACAGACAAACAAATAGACAGACAAACAGACAGAATGGTAAAGAGAGGGTAGGAGCCTGCTAAAGAGGGAGTGATGGGAGGGGGGGAATGGAGAGAATGGAGAGATAGATTTTAAATTTTTAAAACGGTATCCAATAAAAAACGGTTCTCATTTAGATAGGCCTCCCCTGCGGGCTCACTCCCATTGACTCTAGTTGCGCGGCTGCGGATAGAAGGGGAAGAAGCGGGTGAGAAAGAGCGTACAGGAGCGGTGTACAGACAGTTATAGCTGGTGCGAGATTTCAGCCAGAATAAGAGACAAAGTATCTTCATTTTCCACGCCAACCCTCGGAGTAATGTCAAGCAGTGGCGAAGACACAGCAAGAGAGGAGGCTAACACACATCAGAGGACGGGTAGAAAAAAGAAGTGTACACCAGCTAAGTGGGCAAGAAATATAGCTG
This sequence comes from Coenobita brevimanus, assembly GCF_032717465.1. Taxonomy (NCBI): domain Eukaryota; kingdom Metazoa; phylum Arthropoda; class Malacostraca; order Decapoda; family Coenobitidae; genus Coenobita; species Coenobita brevimanus. Next base: position 5,762,288 of record NC_136990.1, read on the forward strand.
AATTTAACAGAAATTCTGGAAAAGAGTACGTGAGTGTCAAGACTGGGAGGCGTGTACAAAGTCGGCAAATTGGAACTCCTTGCCGTAATGGCTGTTTTCAGAAAGTGACACTGCCCGTCATCAGAACACTTTTTAGTGAGTTCTGGGCTATGGCCAACTATGATGCACAGACTGCTTACATCCAGAAACTCGTTCACAAAGTTAGTGTAAAGAGACACCGGCCTAGCAAGACCCCTGACAATCCTGGAAAACGTCGCAAGTTCATGTTTTCATACAGTGTTGTTTACAAGAATGAAACTTATCCAGTGTGTAGAGAAGCATTTACATCTATTTTTGGGATTACCAGGAAACGGGTTATGTGTGCAGTAGGCAAAACAACTTCCACCCATGTTCCTGTGTTGGACCAACGCGGACGTCACGAACCTGTCTGAAAAATTACAGGAGATAAAGCGCGATGTGTTAGAGATCACATCAATCAATTACCGACGGTGACAAGGCACTACAGTCGTGTCAGAATTCCCCACAGGCATTACCTGGAATCTAACCTGACCATCTCTAAGCTTTATCAGTTGTATAAAGAATGGATGACTGCCAATCATCCTGAAATCGAAAAGGTGACCCAAAATTATTACCACAAGACATTCACAAAAGAATTTAACATTGCTTTCCAACCACCTAAATCGGACACCTGCAGCACATGTGATAAACTGACCACTTCAATCAATTCTGCCACCACTGAAACTACCAAACAAGACTTAGAAGACCAGTTACAGCAGCACAAGGATAAAGCAGCAGAGGGACAACGATTAATGAAGGAGAAAAAAGACGACAAGAATGACAATGTCGCTGTTATTTGCATTGACTTACAGCAGACTATTCCTATCCCCAAGCTCTCCACAAGTGTTGCATACTACCATCGCAAGCTGTGGATGTATAACTTTTTCATTCACAACTTAAAGACGAATACATCATCAATGTTCGTGTGGGACGAGATTACAGGTGGGCGTGGCTCTGTTGAAATCGCCAGCTGTCTTAAGAAATGGATTGCCATGGAGTACGATCAGAAGGCTTTCAATCACCTGTGTTCAGTGACAACTATGGAGGGCAAAGCAAAAATGTAAACATTATCCTTAATTATCTTCACGAAGTGCACATTGGACGATTAAAGACCATAGAACATGTGTATCTCATGCCAGGCCACTCTTTTTTGCCGTGTGACAGTGCTTTCGGAAATATTGAAAGGAAATTTATCCGTGAGAGTAACATCTACGACTTTGACTCTTACTGTAGTATTATCCAGAGTGCAACTTCTTCTCTGTATCCAGTTGTGAGGATGCACCAGCAAGACTTCTTGGACATAGATGTGTTAAAGCAGTACGTGGTGAATCGTAAACCAAAGAGTAAGTCTGTTTCCTTCAAAGACGCCAGGATGTTTATCTTCAGTCACTTATACAAGGAAGGTTATTTTCTTCCTATGGCCTACAGTGCTACACCATTGCCTCCCGTCAGGTTAATGCCTGGCAAAAAAAAGCTTCTCCCGGAAGGTGTTCAACCTCAGTGACGTGCCACTCCCACAAAAGTATGATGTGCCCATTCCCCTGAAAACTGTAAAGGTGGCAAGCCTTAAATGTTTGTTGGCATTCATTGATACAGTGAAATACCCCTAACTCAAGGACCTACTTTCACACCAAGAGAGACAGACATCAAGTATGCCACCTACTCCAAGCAATGAAAACGACCTGGAAGCGGATGTAGACAACGATTTGTTGGATTATGATTGACGAGGTGAGACAGTATTGCTTTTTTTTTTAAATTAAACAATCCATAAACCTGGTAAGAAATAGAATACAAAATCATATTAATACACGTAAATCCTTCTGTAACGATATTGGATTTGTTCATCATAGTGTTTCAGAATAACGATAATAACCACAGGTAAGAGGTTTTGCTTTGACATTTTACAGCTTTATGTTTTTAATTGTTGCAGAAAAATTATGTGATGGTTTCGGAGGCTGCGAGTTGAGAAAATACGCAAAGCTAATTTATGAAGACTCATGGCCACCCCCTGACCCCATAACGCCTTCTTTCACATACACCACACAACCAACTCCACACACAAACAAAATGATTACTCTGTCTGCTGCAAGATCGTCTTGGCTCTCGTCAGTGTTGGGTGAGTTTTTATTTTAAAATGTATTCTCCCTGAGTACAATTGTAGTTTTATGTCAGTTCTTTTATCTTTAGTGATAATCATTTGTTCAGGTTTACAGAAAGAATAATGTAGTTTTGTGTGTGTGTGTGTTTGTGTGTGTGTGTTGACAGACAGTGTGGGGCCGAGTGGTTGGTTTCCATGACCCAGCGTTGGTCGGCATAGTGCCTTTCATCAGTGTGCCTGCTTGTGACTGTTTTTAAGAATATCTATCACTGTTGTCTTGAATTGTTAATCAAAAAAATTACATTATTAATGCATAGTAAACTCCAAAAACTTCCATTTTCCGCCTACTTACGAACATTTTCTAAAATTTATATTACTATGCGGGTAATGCTTTGTATTGATTCATTTTTTCCCCTCGACAGAAGAGGTGCTGGACTGAGAGTGAGTGGTTGCAGCGTTGCCTGGTAGCAAGAGGGAGGGTGTGTTGTGTGGAAGTTGGTTGGTTGGTGTAGATTCTTCCACCTGACTTAGAGTGGAAGCGGGCCTATGGTGTCAGGCCCGCCAGTGAAGAGTCGGTGATGATACAAGAGGGCTCTATGAGAGCAGCTGGATGACGATGAAGATGAAGAGGAAGGCCGCAACAGTAGAAGAAGGCAGGTGGTGGAGAGCAAGGCCGTCAGGCGGGTCGTCAATGCTCGACGAGAGGCAGGGCGGGACGGAAAGCAGGGTGGAGGTCAAGACGCCGGTGGACAGGCGCCGACGAAGTCACGGCGCTGATGGAGGCGCCGACGACGAGCTGCAGGTGGAACCGCCCCGATGCTGCCTCAAACCCTGTTGCCCTGGATGGAGAGGGCTGTGGACGCTCGCCCAGCTCCCCAGCAGCAGGTGGAGACCAAGGAGGGAGGGCCCAGTCGCGGTCGGCAGGAGGGCACAACCCCGATCCAGGTGGTGGGAGGGAGGGTCATAATGGGGGTGCCTCGACCTCCAGGTGGGCGGACCAAGGCACTCAACCTCCTGGTAGAACAGGCAGGCCCAATCCCCTCGGCTGGAACGGCTGCTGCAGGGAGCTGGTCCCACCGGAAACAGCGGCGGAGGTGTTGCCTCAGTGAGAGATGGGCTGCGAGTGGCCCCTGTGTGGAAGTGGATGGTTGATCGTCAAGTGTAATGTAGCGGAGTATGTGGGCCTCATACCGGCAGTCATGTGGCACTATTGTTGCAACTCGCATTAAATTTGGTTAGTATTCGTATGGAAACACATATTTTTTATAAAATTATATTTTATATTGTATTATCTTGTTCCAGAGACTTCCCTTTTTGAGAACTTTAGTGGTATGCAAGTTTTTCATGTTTGTTTCAACAAGCGTAAATTGTAAAATGATTATTATACTGGTTTAGTATCCCCAGGTTGGTAGGTTTTCATTAGTGTGTGCTAATGTGAAACATTTTATTAGGATGTCACAACCAATTTCCTTTTCTTACTAGAAGGAGGGCGACTGGGCGTGATCTGCCGCATGGTGAGGTCCTGCTCTGCACTGGTTCACTTCCACAACTACAACCACCATCACTACCACAGCTTCCACCACCATCACTACCACTAACTACCACCACCACACTACCACTAACTACCACCACCTTCACTACCACAGCTTCCACCACCGTCACTTCCATTAACTACCACCACCATCATTACCACAGCTTCCATAACCATCACTACCACTATCACCACCTTCACTACCACAGCTTCCACCACTATCACTACCACTAACTACCACCACCATCACTACCACTACCACTACCACCACCATCACTACCACTAATTAACTACCACCACCATCACTTCCACAATTACCACCACCGTCACTTTCACAATGACTTCCTCAGAGTGATGGCGTTTACAGTACTGCAAGCAAGAGATCCACGACGTCCTCAGTTTTTTTTTTTTATATATATATATATATATAATTATAATTTATATGAATTTTTCAGTAAACAGTGAGACTCGTGTATGTTTATTTTTCCTTATTAGGCAAAACAAAACCATGAAACTGCAACATGCTTGATTTGTTGTAGCCTATTATGCTGTCTACTAGCCCAGAGGAATCAAATTCCGCATACGCTAATGCTTCTTTTAAAGCTGTACAGAAAAGTTCTATATTTTTAAACCTTAAATCTTGAATTATTTTCAGGAAAAGTCCCATTAAATCTGATATATTTGCACATGCAGCCATCTGCAAGAAATGCATTGTTTGACAAGTACGGTATATTCTATGGTATTAGTAAGAGCCGAAACACTGATAACCGCCCTATGTTCTTGTAAGTGCACTTACATCAGTGAATCACGTGTTTACCGAAAATTGTATATTCTTACCAATTTTATTTTTACTTAGAATATTTTTCCACTTTCACTTGGATTTATAATTCAAAATTTCGTGAATGAAAAATGGTAAGGAAAAACCCACATAACTTCAAAACAGGTGTTAATGTTGTGGTCCGACTTAGACCACCTTCAGGTACTGTAATGACACGTCTTGCTGTGTATGAGGGTGGGGGATAGGGGTGCCAGTGGGTGGTGAGGAAGTGGGTGGAAGGGAGAGAGAGGAGTGGGGGGGAGAGAGAGGGGAGGGGGGAGAGAGAGGGGTGGGGGGAGAGAGAGGGTAAGGGAGAAATGAGGGGGAAGGAAAAGAGGAGGGAGGGAGAGGAGAGTGAAAGGATAAGGAAAGTTGGTCTTAAGTCTGGCAGCGGTGAACGACTCCTAGCCCTCCCTCACTGAGTTTAGTCGGAGGGAAGAACTTTCGACACGTTACCATTGCGTTACTACTTAACATAGAGAACTCAGACCGATGCCTAATGAATCATTATAAAATGCAATTTTTAATCGATGCAGAATATTATATTGTTAGTCATCAGTTTACCAGTTCAGACGTAATTTTTAAACTTACACTCTCGCGTTTCCTACGTAACACTGTAGATTCATCATGCTACAATTCCGTTAGTACTGAACATAGCGAAATCAGATGTATATCATATAAAACCTAAGAAAATGTAGTCTTTAATGAGGTATAAAACATTGTTGTACTGTGCTATATTTAGGACACAACACATTTATAAAGCGACAGTGCCTTCTGTGCCCAAGTACCACAATCTGAGCGCGCTTTCCTTACTTGTACTGTAATTTTCTTGTTTACGTTCGTATGGCGCTTGACCCCTTGTCGCAGGCAGTGCGTCATACACTAACATTTACATAAGAATGAGCAACATGAAAACAATAATAAAATAACTAGTTTATAATTCATCTCTAACAATTTTGTAACACTAGTTATTTTAATTATTATTATCATGAATTTATTTATTTACGTATTTATTTTTAATTGCGTGTTGCAGGCCACTTGTTAAGTGTGGGATCATCGCTAGGGTCCTTATTCTCTTCGGTTATGGAACTTCCTAAAACCTCCTCCTTAGCGAATGAATATGGCTGGTTAATATTCTTTTATACGTTACTTACGCAGAGTATGGCGATATTGAAAGGATTTATATAACACGGAAGTGAACTGTGAGGTGTAAAAGGCAAAATAAGTGGCTGAGGAAAAGATGTTAGGGAGCTTCCTTAACCAAGGAGAATCCAGGCTTAGGAGCAGTCCAGTCACTGAGGGACTTCCTTAACCACCGCCTCTCGACATGACACTACGCATGCACAGTAACCCAACTGTGGGCCACATAAACCTAACTAGGCGTTTATAATTCGCCTCACACTACGTATACTTGTGTCCCTAGTCTCCTTGGTTAAGCAACATCCCTAGCACCTCTGCCTTAACGATTTATTTTGGGGTATTGTTAGTTAATATCAGTTTGTAAAGTATTTATGCTGAGTATGATGGTATTTGAATCGTGTGAATAACACAAAAGAGGATAGGAAGCTGTAATAGGCAAAATAAATCGCTTAGGAAGAGGTGTTAGGGAGCCTCCTCAATCGACAAGGTAGGCTTTGTTCATGGCTGGTAAGAACTGTTCTTGACTCTGAAGAGTTTTCCAAGGACATTTTTTCTTGTCGTTTGGGCATTTCAGGGTCGGGCGGCTGCGGGTATGAGCTTTCGTCAGTCAGTCCCTACCTAATGATTTCCTCAGCCAGAATGCTTCACCTCAGCAAAGCCCCATATGATGCTTCACTTTAGCTCCCTAAGGATTTTTACACGCAAGGAACCCATGTGGTTCTGTATCTATATAATACTTGTGTGTGTGTGTGTGTGTGTGTGTGTGTGTGTGTGTGTGTGTGTGTGTGTGTGTGTTTTATTTATTTTTATTTTTTTTATGCGAGGGAGAAGGAACCAAAGGCCATGAGCCCGCAGTAACAGTTCCCTCCAAGAGAAAAACAAAATACAATAGAGAGCCAAATTCAAGATCCGATCATTTTGAGATGCCTGGACACACTGCGTTTGAAAGACTGGAGATAATAGGCAGCAGGAAATAGACAGAGGGAGACAGTTCCAGAGCTGACCTGTTGCATAAATGAAAGACTGGGAGTAACGGTTAGCTCTTGCATTAGAGAGTTGGGCAGAAAAGGGATGAGAGTTTGCTGCCAGACGGGTGCTACGCGCCCGTCGTAGAGGTGGAGGAATGCAAGCAGACAGTTCAGAGGAGCAGTGACCATTAAAGTAGCGATAGAAAAGAGATAAAGATGCAACAGTGCGGCGAAGAGACAGAGGTTGAAGGGAGTCAGTAAGAGGAGGAGAGTTAATGAGACGAAAAGCCTTTGACTCCACCCTATTGAGAAGAGCTGTATGTGGGGAGCCTCCCCACACATGAGAGTTGTACTCCACACAGGGGCGGATAAAACCCCTGTATAGAGTCAACAATTGTGCAGGGGTAAAGAAAGAGCGGAGTTGGTTTACCACACCCAATCTCTTGGAAGCAGATTTTACAAGAGATGTAATATGATTGTCACGAGTCAATTCACGACATTTCCCTTTTGTGAGAAGCCACAAACTATTAGTGGAAAACTCACTGTGTATCGCTCAGTTAACCGTTTCTCTCTCCATTTCGGAGTATACTTTTCAAAACATTCGTCACTTTCAAAAGTGGCCGATTTAATGCACGTCACTAAGTGCTCTACTGAGCGATACAATTGTTTCTTTATTGTTCGCCCCTGCTTGCCTCAACCATTAGCCATGCCTTCTTCCGGTGGCTTGTGCGTCCTGCCTATACATCATTTGAATTCAGTCTAGTTGTTGCTTTGACGGAGAGAGGTCCTGTGCTCCAGAAGTGCGAGAGAAGAGGTCGCTAGCACCCAGACTCCACTGAGACAGTTATCCAGTACTTCCATCCTTAGTTCAGCTTCGGGTGATACAAAGCATTCATCGACTATAGTATCTCCTTTTTGTATTTTGTAGTCTTGAGAGTTTAGTTAAGGTGTTTTTTTTCTAGGCGTAAGTATTTAGCTTTTGTGTGAGTGAGTGAGTGCGTCTCATTGATTTGATTTGAAATGTAACGTTAAATTTATTTTGATGTAATCAATAAATTTAACAGTTCTTTTCCTTGAGCTTAATGTAAAGTAAAATCTTGTTTCATTTCTCCAAATTAAGCTTATTTCCCACATAGCTCCTAGTTCGCATAGACGTTTTATTGTTCATAACTGGTACTTAGACCAGTCTTGTTGTATTAACTTAAAATCCGTTGTGCCAGGAGTTAAGCATCGGCAAGAACCTGATGTTAGTATTAGTTATTTATTGTCAGGGGTGAAGTAACTTTCTCCAGAGGCTAACAGTACTAATTCGGCATTTGTGAGTAATTAGTCTCTGCTGTGTACTGTTGAGAAAGTTTGTAAAATCTCGTTCTGAGAGAATCGTGTGAAGCAGGCCAGCGTAAAGTAATCGTTGTTTGATTTAGTAAGACAATCATTGTCCCTGCTCTTCAATATTGTTGAACATTATTATCAATTAAATAATATTTAAGCATTTATTTTAAAAACACCGTGATATTATAAAAACCCCGTGACAATTGGCGACCTCATTCCAGGAAATTAACTCCTAGCTCTAAAGCTATTCACGAGATAGTGCTCACTCATTCATATTTAGGTATTTATAATTAAAGTTTATAGGCACAAGTTTACTGGTGTTTACCGTTAATTTAGCAAGTGAATTTTTGCTTTATTAATCCGTAGAGTACTTAACTCTATTTAGTACTTTATTTTTGGTAACGCCAGACGATTTTATTCGCTCCTGGGTAGTCGCTGTACCCATTGTGTTAATTATTGAGTTCTCATTTATTTGCATTTTTGCTTTAATCTTTGTCAGTTAACTAGATAAGACTGGTCACCACTAGCTTGTGTCTGTATTCTTTACTTGTGTTTATTAGTATTCGTCGCTAAGCAGTCAGTACTCAGTTTCGGTTACTTAGTAAATTGAGCTAGCATCATGGCAGCCAGTGCTTATGTACAGGAAGCCAAAGATATGGGTCTCACAGACCCGGAAAAAATACAGAGTTACGTTCTCTCACGGTTCAATTACGAGCAAGAACGTGAGAAAGATGCTCGTGAAGAGCGTAGAATCCAACGCGAACACGAGCGAGAACAGCGTGAGGAACGTGAAAAGGAGCGCGAACACGAGCAGAAACAACGCGAGCTCGAGTTAGAAAAAGAGCGACAACAGCGCGAACACGAGCAGAAACAACGCGAGCTTGAGTTAGAAAAGGAGCGACAACAGCGCGAACACGAGCGAGAACAGCGCGAATTCGAGCGTGAACAACGCGAGAGAGAATAAGAGCACGAACGTGCCGAACGTGAGGTACGTGAAAAACACGAATATGAAATGATGAAGCTCAAGCGAGATTCCTTGGCTTCAGATACATCTGGTGCAGTTGGTCAAAGATCCACGAGCGTTTCCCCTGCACATGTCCTGGCGACCCCACGCATCAAGCTTCCTTCATACAAGGAAAGCGAGCGAATTGAGCAGTACATAGCTCGTTTTGAGGACATGGCAGACATGTATCAACTGGATGAGGCAGCTAAGCGGCTTCAGTTTCTTAGCCTATTTGAGGGCCCTGCCCTCGATATTCTCCACAGAATTCGTGGAGACAATCTCACATATGAGATGATGAAAGCTGCGCTCATTAAGGCGTATGGTCTCACAGTAGACGACGCCAAAGTTCAGTTCATGCGAGCTCGTCTCCAAGACAAGGAGACAGCTGTTCAGTTCCTCGATCGTCTCACTGCTTACTTAAATGAGTGGATGGAGAAAGATGAAACTTCTTCCACGCATGAGGGGATAATTGACCTTATGCTGGTACACAGCTAGAGAGGTCGTGGCCTGCTGAGCTCATAGCACAGCTTAAGATCTGCCAGGTGAAAGATGCCAGCCAAATGGCAGAAAAGGCTGACGCATTCTTTACTGCATACGGGTATCAAACTTGTAAGCAAAACACCTGGAGCAGAAAAGATACTGCCAAGTCTGGGAAGCCGTCTCAGACTGAATCCCAGCACCAAGGCCGTTCTCAGAGTAATGGTCAAGGTCCAAGCAAACCACAGAAGGACCAGGGGCAAAATACACAGCAGCCTGCTTGGAAGCGGTACAACAAGTACCCTAACCAGCAGCAGTATCAGCCACGCAACCGACCGTCAGGACAAACTTTTTCACCACCAGCTCAAAAGAGGCAGGAAGCGAATGCAGTCTTCATTCCTCAGCAGCAGCCTGGTGGTCACGTCCCTACCAGTGTGGGTATTTCCCCACAGTTCACTAGTCCCACAGTGACAGTGAACCCCCCTCCACAGATGGCCAATGTTCCATCTTCCCAATATAACCCACAAGGCACAATGTTTGCCGCATCAATTCAGCAGCCTCATGAGTGGCTAGCTGCTTCCTCCACAGGCCCCACCACAGGTGACAGTACCTTCCTTGTACAGCCAGGGTTTGTGGGAGGCATTCCTGTGAAGGTCCTGAGAGACAATGGTTCCTCAGGTTGCTCTGTCAAACAGAGTCTAGTTCGGCCTGAGCAGTATACAGGTCGACAGATCCATGCAAACCTTATTGATGGATCAGTGAGATTGTTCCCTGAGGCATGTATCCAGGTGGCATCTCCATTTTATACTGGTGCGACACTTGCAGTTGTCATGCCAGAGCCTTTATTTGACCTCATCATTGGAAATATTAATGGAGTCTAGGAGAGTTGCTCCGATGATGACGCTACTCAGACTTCGGCTGCTGCGGTAACACGAGCCATGACTGAGGCTCCAGACTGTGTCACCCCAGTGATCATTGAATCGCCGCAAGATCTGATGTGTAGTCAACTTGTTGTGCAAGAACAACAATCTGACCCGACACTTGCAGCCGTGCGGAACAAACAAAAGGGTCGAGTGATAAAGTATTCACGGGGAGGTCAAGCCAAGTTCCTTCGCAAACAAGGACGGCTCTACCGTGAGTCACGAACACCCGAGGGCGAGGTTCGACTGCAATTTGTCGTCCCCGCCAAGTACCGCCAAGCAGTGTTAGAATGGGGTCATTGTTCAGCCTCAGGAGGTCACATGGGCAAAAGGAAGACCCAGGGCCATATCCGAGCTGACTTTTTCTGGCCAGGGATGGGACGAGACATAGATAGTTTTGTCCGTTCCTGCAGTGTGTGCCAAAGTATCACCACTAATCAGGGACATGCCCTTCCTGTGCCATTTGTAACCATACCTGTAATCTCTGAGTCAGTTGAGAGACAGGGTAGTGGTGAAGTGGGTGCAGACCTGACGTCTCACCCATTGGCCCCACAGGACACATTATGTCCAGGGCCTGTACATATATATTATGTACCGTAGGTTAAGGGGGAAGTGAGAACTCTGCAGAGGCGACTAGAGGCTATGGAAGACCCGAGTTTGCACAAGGATTCTCAGCTCCCTGATACTAATATAAGTACTGTAGGTTAAGGGGGAAGTTCGAGAGAGAACTCCACAAAGGCGACTTGAGGCTATGGAAGACCCAAGTTTGCACAAGGATTCTCAGCTCCCCGATACTAATATAAGTACTGTAGGTTAAGGGGGAAGTTCGGGAGAGAACTCCGCAGAGGCGACTTGAGGCTATGGAAGACCCAAGTTTGCACAAGGATTCTCAGCTCCCCGATACTAATATAAGTACTGTAGGTTAAGGGGGAAGTGAGAACTCCACAGAGGCGACTTGAGGCTATGGAAGACCCAAGTTTGCACAAGGATTCTCAGCTTGCCGATATTAATATAAGTACTGTAGGTTAAGGCACAGGTTGAGGACCCGTGTGCAGTTCGAGGCTATGGAAGACCCGAGTTTGCGCAAGGATTCTCAACTTGCCGACACTAATCGTGTGCTAAAATTAATGGCGACCTCGAGTGTACTTTTCGTAGCATGTACTGATTGCTAGGCAGAGAGAGTAATTGTAACGTAATAAGAATTTTGTCTCATTGACACTTTTGATGCTCCACCTTGATTGGTTTTGCAGGTACAGCAATGGGTGTAGCAGTTTTGCTGTGCGGGCCAGCTGATCGTCTGCCGCACGCCGCCGCCTCTTCTCCTCTGCCTTTGTCGTCATCATATTATTATTTATTGTGTCATTTTACACGTAGGTACAGTTACACTACAACTGTCACACCTACACCGTTTATTACATACACCATGCTACACAACAATTAGTTGTCAGTGTAAATGTAGCGAATTTTCGCTAAGTTTGACCTGAGTACAGGATTTTCACCGTCGTCACGGAGTTTTTCCCTCAAGCTTACTTCTATTAACGTAAATACGAGTTTTTTTTTCGCTCATTGGCGACTGCGACTTTCTCCTGTAGCAGGATAGCACACACACCACAGTGTGAATCTTGTGTGAATGACTTAGGATGTGTACATATATATATATATATATATATATATATATCCACAAATTTTTTCCCATAAGGAAAAAATTTAATTTTGTAGGGGCGTAATGTCACGAATCAATTCGCGACATTTCCCTTTTGTGAGAAGCCACGAACTATTAGTGGAAAACTCACTGTGTATCGCTCAGTTAACCGTTTCTCTCTCCATTTCGGAGTATACTTTTCAAAACATTCGTCACTTTCAAAAGTGACCGATTTAATGCACGTCACTAAGTGCTCTACTGAGCGATACAATTGTTTCTTTATTGTTCGCCCCTGCTTGCCTCAACCATTAGCCATGCCTTCTTCCGGTGGCTTGTGCGTCCTGCCTATACATCATTTGAATTCAGTCTAGTTGTTGCTTTGACGGAGAGAGGTCCTGTGCTCCAGAAGTGCGAGAGAAGAGGTCGCTAGCACCCAGACTCCACTGAGACAGTTATCCAGTACTTCCATCCTTAGTTCAGCTTCGGGTGATACAAAGCATTCATCGACTATAGTATCTCCTTTTTGTATTTTGTAGTCTTGAGAGTTTAGTTAAGGTGTTTTTTTTCTAGGCGTAAGTATTTAGCTTTTGTGTGAGTGAGTGAGTGCGTCTCATTGATTTGATTTGAAATGTAACGTTAAATTTATTTTGATGTAATCAATAAATTTAACAGTTCTTTTCCTTGAGCTTAATGTAAAGTAAAATCTTGTTTTATTTCTCCAAATTAAGCTTATTTCCCACATAGCTCCTAGCTCGCATAGACGTTTTACTATTCATAACTGGTACTTAGACCAGTCTTGTTGTATTAACTTAAAATCCGTTGTGCCAGGAGTTAAGCATCGGCAAGAACCAGATGTTAGTATTAGTTATTTATTGTCAGGGGTGAAGTAACTTTCTCCAGAGGCTAACAGTACTAATTCAGCATTTGTGAGTAATTAGTCTCTGCTGTGTACTGTTGAGAAATTTTGTAAATTCTCGTTCTGAGAGAATCGTGCGAAGCAGGCCAGTGTAAAGTAATCGTTGTTTGATTTAGTAAGACAATCATTGTCCCTGCTCTTCAATATTATTAAACATTATTATCAATTAAATAATATTTAAGCATTTATTTTAAAAACACCGTGATATTATAAAAACCCCGTGACAATTGGCGACCTCATTCCAGGATATTAACTCCTAGCTCTAAAGCTATTCACGAGATAGTGCTCACTCATTCATATTTAGGTATTTATAATTAAAGTTTATAGGCACAAGTTTACTGGTGTTTACCGTTAATTTAGCAAGTGAATTTTTGCTTTATTAATCCGTAGAGTACTTAACTCTATTTAGTACTTTATTTTTGGTAACGCCAGACGATTTTATTCGCTTCTGGGTAGTCGCTGTACCCATTGTGTTAATTATTGAGTTCTCATTTATTTGCATTTTTGCTTTAATCTTTGCCAGTTAACTAGATAAGACTGGTCACCACTAGCTTGTGTCTGTATTCTTTACTTGTGTTTATTAGTATTCGTCACTAAGCAGTCAGTACTCAGTTTCGGTTACTTAGTAAATTGAGCTAGCATCATGGCAGCCAGTGCTTATGTACAGGAAGCCAAAGATATGGGTCTCACAGACCCAGAAAAAATACAGAGTTACGTTCTCTCACGGTTCAATTACGAGCAAGAACGTGAGAAAGATGCTCGTGAAGAGCGTAGAATCCAACGCGAACACGAGCGAGAACAGCGTGAGGAACGTGAAAAGGAGCGCGAACACGAGCAGAAACAACGCGAGCTCGAGTTAGAAAAGGAGCGACAACAGCGCGAACACGAGCAGAAACAACGCGAGCTCGAGTTAGAAAAGGAGCGAGAACAGCGCGAACACGAGCGAGAACAGCGCGAACACGAGCGAGACCAGCGCGAATACGAGCGTGAACAACGCGAGAGAGAACGAGAGCACGAACGTGCCGAACGTGAGGCACGTGAAAAACACGAATATGAAATGATGAAGCTCAAGCGAGATTCCTTGGCTTCAGATACATCTGGTGCAGTTGGTCAAAGCTCCAAGAGCGTTTCCCCTGCACATGTCCTGGCGACCCCACGCATCAAGCTTCCTTCATACAAGGAAAGCGAGCGAATCGAGCCGTACATAGCTCGTTTTGAGGACATGGCAGACATGTATCAACTGGATGAGGCAGCTAAGCGGCTTCAGTTTCTTAGCCTATTTGAGGGCCCTGCCCTCGATATTCTCCACAGAATTCGTGGAGACAATCTCACATATGAGATGATGAAAGCTGCGCTCATTAAGGCGTATGGTCTCACAGTAGACGACGCCAAAGTTCAGTTCATGCGAGCTCGTCTCCAAGACAAAGAGACAGCTGTTCAGTTCCTTGATCGTCTCACAGCTTACTTAAATGAGTGGATGGAGAAAGATGAAACTTCTTCCACGCATGAGGGGATAATTGACCTTATGCTGCGTACACAGCTAGAGAGGTCGTGGCCTGCTGAGCTCATAGCACAGCTTAAGATCTGCCAGGTGAAAGATGCCAGCCAAATGGCAGAAAAGGCTGACGCATTCTTTACTGCATACGGGTATCAAACTCGTAAGCAAAACACCTGGAGCAGAAAAGATACTGCCAAGTCTGGGAAGCCGTCTCAGACTGAATCTCAGCACCAAGGCCGTTCTCAGAGTAATGGTCAAGGTCCAAGCAAACCACAGAAGGACCAGGGGCAAAATACACAGCAGCCTGCTTGGAAGCGGTACAACAAGTACCCTAACCAGCAGCAGTATCAGCCACGCAACCGACCGTCAGGACAAACTTTTTCACCACCAGCTCAAAAGAGGCAGGAAGCGAATGCAGTCTTCATTCCTCAGCAGCAGCCTGGTGGTCACGTCCCTACCAGTGTGGGTACTTCCCCACAGTTCACTAGTCCCACAGTGACAGTGAACCCCCCTCCACAGATGGCCAATGTTCCATCTTCCCAATATAACCCACAAGGCACAATGTTTGCCGCATCAATTCAGCAGCCTCATGAGTGGCTAGCTGCTTCCTCCACAGGCCCCACCACAGGTGACAGTACCTTCCTTGTACAGCCAGGGTTTGTGGGAGGCATTCCTGTGAAGGTCCTGAGAGACAATGGTTCCTCAGGTTGCTCTGTCAAACAGAGTCTAGTTCGGCCTGAGCAGTATACAGGTCGACAGATCCATGCAAACCTTATTGATGGATCAGTGAGATTGTTCCCTGAGGCATGTATCCAGGTGGCATCTCCATTTTATACTGGTACGACACTTGCAGTTGTCATGCCAGAGCCTTTATTTGACCTCATCATTGGAAATATTAATGGAGTCTAGGAGAGTTGCTCCGATGATGACGCTACTCAGACTTCGGCTGCTGCGGTAACACGAGCCATGACTGAGGCTCCAGACTGTGTCACCCCAGTGATCATTGAATCGCCGCAAGATCTGATGTGTAGTCAACTTGTTGTGCAAGAACAACAATCTGACCTGACACTTGCTGCCGTGCGGAACAAACAAAAGGGTCGAGTGATAAAGTATTCACGGGGAGGTCAAGCCAAGTTCCTTCGCAAACAAGGACGGCTCTACCGTGAGTCACGAACACCCGAGGGCGAGGTTCGACTGCAGTTTGTCGTCCCCGCCAAGTACCGCCAAGCAGTGTTAGAATGGGGTCATTGTTCAGCCTCAGGAGGTCACATGGGCAAAAGGAAGACCCAGGGCCATATCCGAGCTGACTTTTTCTGGCCAGGGATGGGACGAGACATAGATGGTTTTGTCCGTTCCTGCAGTGTGTGCCAAAGTATCACCACTAATCAGGGACATGCCCTTCCTGTGCCATTTGTAACCATACCTGTAATCTCTGAGTCAGTTGAGAGACAGGGTAGTGGTGAAGTGGGTGCAGACCTGACGTCTCACCCATTGGCCCCACAGGACACATTATGTCCAGGGCCTGTACATACATATTATGTACCGTAGGTTAAGGGGGAAGTGAGAACTCTGCAGAGGCGACTCGAGGCTATGGAAGACCCGAGTTTGCACAAGGATTCTCAGCTCCCTGATACTAATATAAGCACTGTAGGTTAAGGGGGAAGTTCGAGAGAGAACTCCGCAGAGGCGACTTGAGGCTATGGAAGACCCAAGTTTGCACAAGGCTTCTCAGCTCCCCGATACTAATATAAGTACTGTAGGTTAAGGGGGAAGTGAGAATTCCACAGAGGCGACTTGAGGCTATGGAAGACCCGAGTTTGCACAAGGATTCTCAGCTTCCCGATATTAATATAAGTACTGTAGGTTAAGACACAGGTTGAGGACCCGTGTGAAGTTCGAGGCTATGGAAGACCCGAGTTTGCGCAAGGATTCTCAACTTGCCGACACTAATCGTGTGCTAAAATTAATGGCGACTTCGAGTGTACTTTTCGTAGCATGTACTGATTGCTAGGCAGAGAGAGTAATTGTAACGTAATAAGAATTTTGTCTCATTGACACTTTTGATGCTCCACCTTGATTGGTTTTGCAGATACAGCAATGGGTGTAGCAGTTTTGCTGTGCGGGCCAGCTGATCGTCTGCCGCACGCCGCCGCCTCTTCTCCTCTGCCTTTGTCGTCATCATATTATTATTTATTGTGTCATTTTACACGTAGGTACAGTTACACTACAACTGTCACACCTACACCGTTTATTACATACACCACGCTACACAACAATTAGTTGTCAGTGTAAATGTAGCGAATTTTCGCTCAGTTTGACCTGAGTACAGGATTTTCACCGTCGTCACGGAGTTTTTCCCTCAAGCTTGCTTCTATTAACGTAAATACGAGTTTTTTTCTCGCTCACTGGCGACTGCGACTTTCTCCTGTAGCAGGATAGCACACACACCACAGTGTGAATCTTGTGTGAATGACTTAGGATGTGTACATACATATATATATATATATATATGTATATATATATATATATATATATATATATATATCCACAAATTTTTTCCCATAAGGAAAAAATTTAATTTTGTAGGGGCATAATGTCACGAATCAATTCGCGACATTTCCCTTTTGTGAGAAGCCACAAACTATTAGTGGAAAACTCACTGTGTATCGCTCAGTTAACCGTTTCTCTCTCCATTTCGGAGTATACTTTTCAAAACATTCGTCACTTTCAAAAGTGACCGATTTAATGCACATCACTAAGTGCTCTACTGAGCAATACAATTGTTTCTTTATTGTTCGCCCCTGCTTGCCTCAACCGTTAGCCATGCCTTCTTCTGGTGGCTTGTGCATCCTGCCTATACATCATTTGAATTCAGTCTAGTTGTTGCTTTGACGGAGAGAGGTCCTGTGCTCCAGAAGTGCGAGAGAAGAGGTCGCTAGCACCCAGACTCCACTGAGACAGTTATCCAGTACTTCCATCCTTAGTTCAGCTTCGGGTGATACAAAGCATTCATTGACTATAGTATCTCCTTTTTGTATTTTGTAGTCTTAAGAGTTTAGTTAAGGTGTTTTTTTTCTAGGCGTAAGTATTTAGCTTTTGTGTGAGTGAGTGAGTGCGTCTCATTGATTTGATTTGAAATGTAACGTTAAATTTATTTTTTTGTAATCAATAAATTTAACAGTTTTTTTCCTTGAGCTTAATGTAAATTAAAATCTTGTTTCATTTCTCCAAATTAAGCTTATTTCCCACATAGCTCCTAGCTCGCATAGACGTTTTACTATTCATAACTGGTACTTAGACCAGTCTTGTTGTATTAACTTAAAATCCGTTGTGCCAGGAGTTAAGCATCGGCAAGAACCTGATGTTAGTATTAGTTATTTATTGTCAGGGGTGAGGTAACTTTCTCCAGAGGCTAACAGTACTAATTCAGCATTTGTGAGTAATTAGTCTCTGCTGTGTACTGTTGAGAAAGTTTGTAAATTCTCGTTCTGAGAGAATCGTGCGAAGCAGGCCAGCGTAAAGTAATCGTTGTTTGATTTAGTAAGACAATCATTGTCCCTGCTCTTCAATATTGTTGAACATTATTATCAATTAAATAATATTTAAGCATTTATTTTAAAAACACCGTGATATTATAAAAACCCCGTGACAATTGGCGACCTCATTCCAGGATATTAACTCCTAGCTCTAAAGCTATTCACGAGATAGTGCTCACTCATTCATATTTAGGTATTTATAATTAAAGTTTATAGGCACAAGTTTACTGGTGTTTACCGTTAATTTAGCAAGTGAATTTTTGCTTTATTAATCCGTAGAGTACTTAACTCTATTTAGTACTTTATTTTTGGTAACGCCAGACGATTTTATTCGCTCCTGGGTAGTCGCTGTACCCATTGTGTTAATTATTGAGTTCTCATTTATTTGCATTTTTGCTTTAATCTTTGCCAGTTAACTAGATAAGACTGGTCACCACTAGCTTGTGTCTGTATTCTTTACTTGTGTTTATTAGTATTCGTCGCTAAGCAGTCAGTACTCAGTTTCGGTTACTTAGTAAATTGAGCTAGCATCATGGCAGCCAGTGCTTATGTACAGGAAGCCAAAGATATGGGTCTCACAGACCCAAAAAAAATACAGAGTTACGTTCTCTCACGGTTCAATTACGAGCAAGAACGTGAGAAAGATGCTCGTGAAAAGCGTAGAATCCAACGCGAACACGAGCGAGAACAGCGTGAGGAACGTGAAAAGGAGCGCGAACACGAGCAGAAACAACGCGAGCTCGAGTTAGAAAAAGAGCGACAACAGCGCGAACACGAGCAGAAACAACGCGAGCTCGAGTTAGAAAAGGAGCGACAACAGCGTGAACACGAGCGAGAACAGCGCGAATACGAGCGTGAACAACGCGAGAGAGAACGAGAGCACGAACGTGCCGAACGTGAGGCACGTGAAAAACACGAATATGAAATGATGAAGCTCAAGCGAGATTCCTTGGCTTCAGATACATCTGGTGCAGTTGGTCAAAGCTCCAAGAGCGTTTCCCCTGCACATGTCCTGGCGACCCCACGCATCAAGCTTCCTTCATACAAGGAAAGCGAGCGAATCGAGCCGTACATAGCTCGTTTTGAGGACATGGCAGACATGTATCAACTGGATGAGGCAGCTAAGCGTCTTCAGTTTATTAGCCTATATGAGGGCCCTGCCCTCGATATTCTCCACAGAATTCGTGGAGACAATCTCACATATGAGATGATGAAAGCTGTGCTCATTAAGGCGTATGGTCTCACAGTAGACGACGCCAAAGTTCAGTTCATGCGAGCTCGTCTCCAAGACAAGGAGACAGCTGTTCAGTTCCTTGATCATCTCACAGCTTACTTAAATGAACGGATGGAGAAAGATGAAAATTCTTCCACGCATGAGGGGATAATTGACCTTATGCTGCGTACACAGCTAGAGAGGTCGTGGCCTGCTGAGCTCATAGCACAGCTTAAGATCTGCCAGGTGAAAGATGCCAGCCAAATGGCAGAAAAGGCTGACGCATTCTTTACTGCATACGGGTATCAAACTCGTAAGCAAAACACCTGGAGCAGAAAAGATACTGCCAAGTCTGGGAAGCCGTCTCAGACTGAATCCCAGCACCAAGGCCGTTCTCAGAGTAATGGTCAAGGTCCAAGCAAACCACAGAAGGACCAGGGGCAAAATACACAGCAGCCTGCTTGGAAGCGGTACAACAAGTACCCTAACCAGCAGCAGTATCAGCCACGCAACTGACCGTCAGGACAAACTTTTTCACCACCAGCTCAAAAGAGGCAGGAAGCGAATGCAGTCTTCATTCCTCAGCAGCAGCCTGGTGGTCACGTCCCTACCAGTGTGGGTACTTCCCCACAGTTCACTAGTCCCACAGTGACAGTGAACCCCCCTCCACAGATGGCCAATGTTCCATCTTCCCAATATAACCCACAAGGCACAATGTTTGCCGCATCAATTCAGCAGCCTCATGAGTGGCTAGCTGCTTCCTCCACAGGCCCCACCACAGGTGACAGTACCTTCCTTGTACAGCCAGGGTTTGTGGGAGGCATTCCTGTGAAGGTCCTGAGAGACAATGGTTCCTCAGGTTGCTCTGTCAAACAGAGTCTAGTTCGGCCTGAGCAGTATACAGGTCGACAGATCCATGCAAACCTTATTGATGGATCAGTGAGATTGTTCCCTGAGGCATGTATCCAGGTGGCATCTGCATTTTATACTGGTACGACACTTGCAGTTGTCATGCCAGAGCCTTTATTTGACCTCATCATTGGAAATATTAATGGAGTCTAGGAGAGTTGCTCCGATGATGACGCTACTCAGACTTCGGCTGCTGCGGTAACACGAGCCATGACTGAGGCTCCAGACTGTGTCACCCCAGTGATCATTGAATCGCCGCAAGATCTGATGTGTAGTCAACTTGTTGTGCAAGAACAACAATCTGACCCGACACTTGCTGCCGTGCGGAACAAACAAAAGGGTCGAGTGATAAAGTATTCACGGGGAGGTCAAGCCAAGTTCCTTCGCAAACAAGGACGGCTCTATCGTGAGTCACGAACACCCGAGGGCGAGGTTCGACTGCAGTTTGTCGTCCCCGCCAAGTACCACCAAGCAGTGTTAGAATGGGGTCATTGTTCAGCCTCAGGAGGTCACATGGGCAAAAGGAAGACCCAGGGCCATATCCGAGCTGACTTTTTCTGGCCAGGGATGGGACGAGACATAGATAGTTTTGTCCGTTCCTGCAGTGTGTGCCAAAGTATCACCACTAATCAGGGACATGCCTTTCCTGTGCCATTTGTAACCATACCTGTAATCTCTGAGTCAGTTGAGAGACAGGGTAGTGGTGAAGTGGGTGCAGACCTGACGTCTCACCCATTGGCCCCACAGGACACATTATGTCCAGGGCCTGTACATACATATTATGTACCGTAGGTTAAGGGGGAAGTGAGAACTCTGCAGAGGCGACTCGAGGCTATGGAAGACCCGAGTTTGCACAAGGATTCTCAGCTCCCTGATACTAATATAAGTACTGTAGGTTAATGGGGAAGTTCGAGAGAGAACTCTGCAAAGGCGACTTGAGGCTATGGAAGACCCAAGTTTGCACAAGGATTCTCAGCTCCCCGATACTAATATAAGTACTGTAGGTTAAGGGGGAAGTTTGAGAGAGAACTCCGCAGAGGCGACTTGAGGCTATGGAAGACCCAAATTTGCACAAGGATTCTCAGCTCCCCGATACTAATATAAGTACTGTAGGTTAAGGGGGAAGTTCGGGAGAGAACTCCGCAGAGGCGACTTGAGGCTATGGAAGACCCAAGTTTGCACAAGGCTTCTCAGCTCCCCGATACTAATATAAGTACTGTAGGTTAAGGGGGAAGTGAGAACTCCACAGAGGCGACTTGAGGCTATGGAAGACCCGAGTTTGCACAAGGATTCTCAGCTTCCCGATATTAATATAAGTACTGTAGGTTAAGGCACAGGTTGAGGACCCGTGTGCAGTTCGAGGCTATGGAAGACCCGAGTTTGCGCAAGGATTCTCAACTTGCCGACACTAATCGTGTGCTAAAATTAATGGCGACCTCGAGTGTACTTTTCGTAGCATGTACTGATTGCTAGGCAGAGAGAGTAATTGTAACGTAATAAGAATTTTATCTCATTGACACTTTTGATGCTCCACCTTAATTGGTTTTGCAGGTACAGCAATGGGTGTAGTAGTTTTGCTGTGTGGGCCAGCTGATCGTCTGCCGCACGCTGCCGCCTCTTCTCCTCTGCCTTTGTCGTCATCATATTATTATTTATTGTGTCATTTTACACGTAGGTACAGTTACACTACAACTGTCACACCTACACCGTTTATTACATACACCACGCTACACAACAATTAGTTGTTAGTGTAAATGTAGCGAATTTTCGCTCAGTTTGACCTGAGTACAGGATTTTCACCGTCGTCACGGAGTTTTTCCCTCAAGCTTGCTTCTATTAACGTAAATACGAGTTTTTTTTCGCTCACTGGCGACTGCGACATTCTCCTGTACCAGGATAGCACACACACCACAGTGTGAATCTTGTGTGAATGACTTAGGATGTGTACATATATATATATATATATATATATATATATATATATACATCCACAAATTTTTTCCCATAAGGAAAAAATTTAATTTTGTAGGGGCGTAATGTCACGAATCAATTCGCGACATTTCCCTTTTGTGAGAAGCCACGAACTATTAGTGGAAAACTCACTGTGTATCGCTCAGTTAACCGTTTCTCTCTCCATTTCGGAGTATACTTTTCAAAACATTCGTCACTTTCAAAAGTGACCGATTTAATGCACGTCACTAAGTGCTCTACTGAGCGATACAATTGTTTCTTTATTGTTCGCCCCTGCTTGCCTCAACCGTTAGCCACGCCTTCTTCCGGTGGCTTGTGCGTCCTGCCTATACATCATTTGAATTCAGTCTAGTTGTTGCTTTGACGGAGAGAGGTCCTGTGCTCCAGAAGTGCGAGAGAAGAGGTCGCTAGCACCCAGACTCCACTGAGACAGTTATCCAGTACTTCCATCCTTAGTTCAGCTTCGGGTGATACAAAGCATTCATCGACTATAGTATCTCCTTTTTGTATTTTGTAGTCTTAAGAGTTTAGTTAAGGTGTTTTTTTTCTAGGCATA
The DNA here is from genome assembly GCF_032717465.1 of Coenobita brevimanus. NCBI lineage: Eukaryota > Metazoa > Arthropoda > Malacostraca > Decapoda > Coenobitidae > Coenobita > Coenobita brevimanus. Next base: position 5,784,872 of record NC_136990.1, read on the forward strand.
AGTATTTAGCTTTTGTGTGAGTGAGTGCGTCTCATTGATTTGATTTGAAATGTAACGTTAAATTTATTTTTTTGTAATCAATAAATTTAACAGTTCTTTTCCTTGAGCTTAATGTAAAGTAAAATCTTGTTTCATTTCTCCAAATTAAGCTTATTTCCCACATAGCTCCTAGCTCGCATAGACGTTTTACTGTTCATAACAGATACTTAGACCAGTCTTGTTGTATTAACTTAAAATCCGTTGTGCCAGGAGTTAAGCATCGGCAAGAACCTGATGTTAGTATTAGTTATTTATTGTCAAGGGTGAAGTAACTTTCTCCAGAGGCTAACAGTACTAATTCAGCATTTGTGAGTAATTAGTCTCTGCTGTGTACTGTTGAGAAAGTTTGTAAATTCTCGTTCTGAGAGAATCGTGCGAAGCAGGCCAGCGTAAAGTAATCGTTGTTTGATTTAGTAAGACAATCATTGTCCCTGCTCTTCAATATTGTTGAACATTATTATCAATTAAATAATATTTAAGCATTTATTTTAAAAACACCGTGATATTATAAAAACCCCGTGACAATTGGCGACCTCATTCCAGGATATTAACTCCTAGCTCTAAAGCTATTCACGAGATAGTGCTCACTCATTCATATTTAGGTATTTATAATTAAAGTTTATAGGCACAAGTTTACTGGTGTTTACCGTTAATTTAGCAAGTGAATTTTTGCTTTATTAATCCGTAGAGTACTTAACTCTATTTAGTACTTTATTTTTGGTAACGCCAGACGATTTTATTCGCTCCTGGGTAGTCGCTGTACCCATTGTGTTAATTATTGAGTTCTCATTTATTTGCATTTTTGCTTTAATCTTTGCCAGTTAACTAGATAAGACTGGTCACCACTAGCTTGTGTCTGTATTCTTTACTTGTGTTTATTAGTATTCGTCGCTAAGCAGTCAGTACTCAGTTTCGGTTACTTAGTAAATTGAGCTAGCATCATGGCAGCCAGTGCTTATGTACAGGAAGCCAAAGATATGGGTCTCACAGACCCAGAAAAAATACAGAGTTACGTTCTCTCACGGTTCAATTACGAGCAAGAACGTGAGAAAGATGCTCGTGAAGAGCGTAGAATCCAACGCGAACACGAGCGAGAACAGCGTGAGGAACGTGAAAAGGAGCGCGAACACGAGCAGAAACAACGCGAGCTCGAGTTAGAAAAAGAGCGACAACAGCGCGAACACGAGCAGAAACAACGCGAGCTCGAGTTAGAAAAGGAGCGACAACAGCGGGAACACGAGCGAGAACAGCGCGAATACGAGCGTGAACAACGCGAGAGAGAACGAGAGCACGAACGTGCCGAACGTGAGGCACGTGAAAAACACGAATATGAAATGATGAAGCTCAAGCGAGATTCCTTGGCTTCAGATACATCTGGTGCAGTTGGTCAAAGCTCCAAGAGCGTTTCCCCTGCACATGTCCTGGCGACCCCACGCATCAAGCTTCCTTCATACAAGGAAAGCGAGTGAATCGAGCCGTACATAGCTCGTTTTGAGGACATGGCAGACATGTATCAACTGGATGAGGCAGCTAAGCGGCTTCAGTTTCTTAGCCTATTTGAGGGCCCTGCCCTCGATATTCTCCACAGAATTCGTGGAGACAATCTCACATATGAGATGATGAAAGCTGTGCTCATTAAGGCGTATGGTCTCACAGTAGACGACGCCAAAGTTCAGTTCATGCGAGCTCGTCTCCAAGACAAGGAGACAGCTGTTCAGTTCCTTGATCATCTCACAGCTTACTTAAATGAGCGGATGGAGAAAGATGAAAATTCTTCCACGCATGAGGGGATAATTGACCTTATGCTGCGTACACAGCTAGAGAGGTCGTGGCCTGCTGAGCTCATAGCACAGCTTAAGATCTGCCAGGTGAAAGATGCCAGCCAAATGGCAGAAAAGGCTGACGCATTCTTTACTGCATACGGGTATCAAACTCGTAAGCAAAACACCTGGAGCAGAAAAGATACTGCCAAGTCTGGGAAGCCGTCTCAGACTGAATCCCAGCACCAAGGCCGTTCTCAGAGTAATGGTCAAGGTCCAAGCAAACCACAGAAGGACCAGGGGCAAAATACACAGCAGCCTGCTTGGAAGCGGTACAACAAGTACCCTAACCAGCAGCAGTATCAGCCACGCAACTGACCGTCAGGACAAACTTTTCACCACCAGCTCAAAAGAGGCAGGAAGCGACTGCAGTCTTCATTCCTCAGCAGCAGCCTGGTGGTCACGTCCCTACCAGTGTGGGTACTACCCCACAGTTCACTAGTCCCACAGTGACAGTGAACCCCCTCCACAGATGGCCAATGTTCCATCTTCCCAATATAACCCACAAGGCACAATGTTTGCCGCATCAATTCAGCAGCCTCATGAGTGGCTAGCTGCTTCCTCCACAGGCCCCACCACAGGTGACAGTACCTTCCTTGTACAGCCAGGGTTTGTGGGAGGCATTCCTGTGAAGGTCCTGAGAGACAATGGTTCCTCAGGTTGCTCTGTCAAACAGAGTCTAGTTCGGCCTGAGCAGTATACAGGTCGACAGATCCATGCAAACCTTATTGATGGATCAGTGAGATTGTTCCCTGAGGCATGTATCCAGGTGGCATCTGCATTTTATACTGGTACAACACTTGCAGTTGTCATGCCAGAGCCTTTATTTGACCTCATCATTGGAAATATTAATGGAGTCTAGGAGAGTTGCTCCGATGATGACGCTACTCAGACTTCGGCTGCTGCGGTAACACGAGCCATGACTGAGGCTCCAGACTGTGTCACCCCAGTGATCATTGAATCGCCGCAAGATCTGATGTGTAGTCAACTTGTTGTGCAAGAACAACAATCTGACCCGACACTTGCTGCCGTGCGGAACAAACAAAAGGGTCGAGTGATAAAGTATTCACGGGGAGGTCAAGCCAAGTTCCTTCGCAAACAAGGACGGCTCTATCGTGAGTCACGAACACCCGAGGGCGAGGTTCGACTGCAGTTTGTCGTCCCCGCCAAGTACCGCCAAGCAGTGTTAGAATGGGGTCATTGTTCAGCCTCAGGAGGTCACATGGGCAAAAGGAAGACCCAGGGCCATATCCGAGCTGACTTTTTCTGGCCAGGGATGGGACGAGACATAGATAGTTTTGTCCGTTCCTGCAGTGTGTGTGAAAGTATCACCACTAATCAGGGACATGCCCTTCCTGTGCCATTTGTAACCATACCTGTAATCTCTGAGTCAGTTGAGAGACAGGGTAGTGGTGAAGTGGGTGTAGACCTGACGTCTCACCCATTTGCCCCACAGGACACATTATGTCCAGGGCCTGTACATACATATTATGTACCGTAGGTTAAGGGGGAAGTGAGAACTCTGCAGAGGCGACTCGAGGCTATGGAAGACCCGAGTTTGCACAAGGATTCTCAGCTCCCTGATACTAATATAAGTACTGTAGGTTAAGGGGGAAGTTCGAGAGAGAACTCCGCAAAGGCGACTTGAGGCTATGGAAGACCCAAGTTTGCACAAGGATTCTCAGCTCCCCGATACTAATATAAGTACTGTAGGTTAAGGGGGAAGTTTGAGAGAGAACTCCGCAGAGGCGACTTGAGGCTATGGAAGACCCAAGTTTGCACAAGGCTTCTCAGCTCCCCGATACTAATATAAGTACTGTAGGTTAAGGGGGAAGTGAGAACTCCACAGAGGCGACTTGAGGCTATGGAAGACCCGAGTTTGCACAAGGATTCTCAGCTTCCCGATATTAATATAAGTACTGTAGGTTAAGGCACAGGTTGAGGACCCGTGTGCAGTTCGAGGCTATGGAAGACCCGAGTTTGCGCAAGGATTCTCAACTTGCCGACACTAATCGTGTGCTAAAATTAATGGCGACCTCGAGTGTACTTTTCGTAGCATGTACTGATTGCTAGGCAGAGAGAGTAATTGTAACGTAATAAGAATTTAGTCTCATTGACACTTTTGATGCTCCACCTTAATTGGTTTTGCAGGTACAGCAATGGGTGTAGCAGTTTTGCTGTGTGGGCCAGCTGATCGTCTGCCGCACGCCGCTGCCTCTTCTCCTCTGCCTTTGTCGTCATCATGTTATTATTTATTGTGTCATTTTACACGTAGGTACAGTTACACTACAACTGTCACACCTACACCGTTTATTACATACACCACGCTACACAACAATTAGTTGTCAGTGTAAATGTAGCGAATTTTCGCTCAGTTTGACCTGAGTACAGGATTTTCACCGTCGTCATGGAGTTTTTCCCTCAAGCTTGCTTCTATTAACGTAAATACGAGTTTTTTTTCGCTCACTGGCGACTGCGACTTTCTCCTGTAGCAGGATAGCACACACACCACAGTGTGAATCTTGTGTGAATGACTTAGGATGTGTACATATATATATATATATATATATATATATATATCCACAAATTTTTTCCCATAAGGAAAAAATTTAATTTTGTAGGGGCGTAATGTCACGAATCAATTCGCGACATTTCCCTTTTGTGAGAAGCCACGAACTATTAGTGGAAAACTCACTGTGTATCGCTCAGTTAACCGTTTCTCTCTCCATTTCGGAGTATACTTTTCAAAACATTCGTCACTTTCAAAAGTGACCGATTTAATGCACGTCACTAAGTGCTCTACTGAGCGATACAATTGTTTCTTTATTGTTCGCCCCTGCTTGCCTCAACCATTAGCCACGCCTTCTTCCGGTGGCTTGTGCGTCCTGCCTATACATCATTTGAATTCAGTCTAGTTGTTGCTTTGACGGAGAGAGGTCCTGTGCTCCAGAAGTGCGAGAGAAGAGGTCGCTAGCACCCAGACTCCACTGAGACAGTTATCCAGTACTTCCATCCTTAGTTCAGCTTCGGGTGATACAAAGCATTCATCGACTATAGTATCTCCTTTTTGTATTTTGTAGTCTTAAGAGTTTAGTTAAGGTGTTTTTTTTCTAGGCATAAGTATTTAGCTTTTGTGTGAGTGAGTGAGTGCGTCTCATTGATTTGATTTGAAATGTAACGTTAAATTTATTTTTTTGTAATCAATAAATTTAACAGTTCTTTTCCTTGAGCTTAATGTAAAGTAAAATCTTGTTTCATTTCTCCAAATTAAGCTTATTTCCCACATAGCTCCTAGCTCGCATAGACGTTTTACTGTTCATAACAGATACTTAGACCAGTCTTGTTGTATTAACTTAAAATCCGTTGTGCCAGGAGTTAAGCATCGGCAAGAACCTGATGTTAGTATTAGTTATTTATTGTCAAGGGTGAAGTAACTTTCTCCAGAGGCTAACAGTACTAATTCAGCATTTGTGAGTAATTAGTCTCTGCTGTGTACTGTTGAGAAAGTTTGTAAATTCTCGTTCTGAGAGAATCGTGCGAAGCAGGCCAGCGTAAAGTAATCGTTGTTTGATTTAGTAAGACAATCATTGTCCCTGCTCTTCAATATTGTTGAACATTATTATCAATTAAATAATATTTAAGCATTTATTTTAAAAACACCGTGATATTATAAAAACCCCGTGACAATTGGCGACCTCATTCCAGGATATTAACTCCTAGCTCTAAAGCTATTCACGAGATAGTGCTCACTCATTCATATTTAGGTATTTATAATTAAAGTTTATAGGCACAAGTTTACTGGTGTTTACCGTTAATTTAGCAAGTGAATTTTTGCTTTATTAATCCGTAGAGTACTTAACTCTATTTAGTACTTTATTTTTGGTAACGCCAGACGATTTTATTCGCTCCTGGGTAGTCGCTGTACCCATTGTGTTAATTATTGAGTTCTCATTTATTTGCATTTTTGCTTTAATCTTTGCCGGTTAACTAGATAAGACTGGTCACCACTAGCTTGTGTCTGTATTCTTTACTTGTGTTTATTAGTATTCGTCGCTAAGCAGTCAGTACTCAGTTTCGGTTACTTAGTAAATTGAGCTAGCATCATGGCAGCCAGTGCTTATGTACAGGAAGCCAAAGATATGGGTCTCACAGACCCAGAAAAAATACAGAGTTACGTTCTCTCACGGTTCAATTACGAGCAAGAACGTGAGAAAGATGCTCGTGAAGAGCGTAGAATCCAACGCGAACACGAGCGAGAACAGCGTGAGGAACGTGAAAAGGAGCGCGAACACGAGCAGAAACAACTCGAACTCGAGTTAGAAAAAGAGCGACAACAGCGCGAACACGAGCAGAAACAACGCGAGCTCGAGTTAGAAAAGGAGCGACAACAGCGCGAACACGAGCGAGAACAGCGCGAATACGAGCGTGAACAACGCGAGAGAGAACGAGAGCACGAACGTGCCGAACGTGAGGCACGTGAAAAACACGAATATGAAATGATGAAGCTCAAGCGAGATTCCTTGGCTTCAGATACATCTGGTGCAGTTGGTCAAAGCTCCAAGAGCGTTTCCCCTGCACATGTCCTGGCGACCCCACGCATCAAGCTTCCTTCATACAAGGAAAGCAAGCGAATCGAGCCGTACATAGCTCGTTTTGAGGACATGGCAGACATGTATCAACTGGATGAGGCAGCTAAGCGGCTTCAGTTTCTTAGCCTATTTGAGGGCCCTGCCCTCGATATTCTCCACAGAATTCGTGGAGACAATCTCACATATGAGATGATGAAAGCTGTGCTCATTAAGGCGTATGGTCTCACAGTAGACGACGCCAAAGTTCAGTTCATGCGAACTCGTCTCCAAGACAAGGAGACAGCTGTTCAGTTCCTTGATCGTCTCACAGCTTACTTAAATGAGTGGATGGAGAAAGATGAAACTTCTTCCACGCGTGAGGGGATAATTGACCTTATGCTGCGTACACAGCTAGAGAGGTCGTGGCCTGCTGAGCTCATAGCACAGCTTAAGATCTGCCAGGTGAAAGATGCCAGCCAAATGGCAGAAAAGGCTGACGCATTCTTTACTGCATACGGGTATCAAACTCGTAAGCAAAACACCTGGAGCAGAAAAGATACTGCCAAGTCTGGGAAGCCGTCTCAGACTGAATCCCAGCACCAAGGCCGTTCTCAGAGTAATGGTCAAGGTCCAAGCAAACCACAGAAGGACCAGGGGCAAAATACACAGCAGCCTGCTTGGAAGCGGTACAACAAGTACCCTAACCAGCAGCAGTATCAGCCACGCAACTGACCGTCAGGACAAACTTTTTCACCACCAGCTCAAAAGAGGCAGGAAGCGAATGCAGTCTTCATTCCTCAGCAGCAGCCTGGTGGTCACGTCCCTACCAGTGTGGGTACTTCCCCACAGTTCACTAGTCCCACAGTGACAGTGAACCCCCCTCCACAGATGGCCAATGTTCCATCTTCCCAATATAACCCACAAGGCACAATGTTTGCCGCATCAATTCAGCAGCCTCATGAGTGGCTAGCTGCTTCCTCCACAGGCCCCACCACAGGTGACAGTACCTTCCTTGTACAGCCAGGGTTTGTGGGAGGCATTCCTGTGAAGGTCCTGAGAGACAATGGTTCCTCAGGTTGCTCTGTCAAACAGAGTCTAGTTCGGCCTGAGCAGTATACAGGTCGACAGATCCATGCAAACCTTATTGATGGATCAGTGAGATTGTTCCCTGAGGCATGTATCCAGGTGGCATCTGCATTTTATACTGGTACGACACTTGCAGTTGTCATGCCAGAGCCTTTATTTGACCTCATCATTGGAAATATTAATGGAATCAAGGAGAGTTGCTCTGATGATGACGCTACTCAGACTTCGGCTGCTGCGGTAACACGAGCCATGACTGAGGCTCCAGACTGTGTCACCCCAGTGATCATTGAATCGCCGCAAGATCTGATGTGTAGTCAACTTGTTGTGCAAGAACAACAATCTGACCCGACACTTGCAGCCGTGCGGAACAAACAAAAGGGTCGAGTGATAAAGTATTCACAGGGAGGTCAAGCCAAGTTCCTTCGCAAACAAGGACGGCTCTACCGTGAGTCACGAACACCCGAGGGCGAGGTTCGACTGCAGTTTGTCGTCCCCGCCAAGTACCGCCAAGCAGTGTTAGAATGGGGTCATTGTTCAGCCTCAGGAGGTCACATGGGCAAAAGGAAGACCCAGGGCCATATCAGAGCTGACTTTTTCTGGCCAGGGATGGGACGAGACATAGATAGTTTTGTCCGTTCCTGCAGTGTGTGCCAAAGTATCACCACTAATCAGGGACATGCCCTTCCTGTGCCATTTGTAACCATACCTGTAATCTCTGAGTCAGTTGAGAGACAGGGTAGTGGTGAAGTGGGTGCAGACCTGACGTCTCACCCCTTGGCCCCACAGGACACATTATGTCCAGGGCCTGTACATACATATTATGTACCGTAGGTTAAGGGGGAAGTGAGAACACTGCAGAGGCGACTCGAGGCTATGGAAGACCCGAGTTTGCACAAGGATTCTCAGCTCCCTGATACTAATATAAGTACTGTAGGTTAAGGGGGAAGCTCGAGAGAGAACTCCGCAGAGGCGACTTGAGGCTATGGAAGACCCAAGTTTGCACAAGGATTCTCAGCTCCCCGATACTAATATAAGTACTGTAGGTTAAGGGGGAAGCTCGAGAGAGAACTCCGCAGAGGCGACTTGAGGCTATGGAAGACCCAAATTTGCACAAGGATTCTCAGCTCCCTGATACTAATATAAGTACAGTAGGTTAAGGGGGAAGTTCGGGAGAGAACTCCGCAGAGGCGACTTGAGGTTATGGAAGACCCAAGTTTGCACAAGGCTTCTCAGCTCCCCGATACTAATATAAGTACTGTAGGTTAAGGGGGAAGTGAGAACTCCACAGAGGCGACTTGAGGCTATGGAAGACCCGAGTTTGCACAAGGATTCTCAGCTTCCCGATATTAATATAAGTACTGTAGGTTAAGGCACAGGTTGAGGACCCATGTGCAGTTCGAGGCTATGGAAGACCCGAGTTTGCGCAAGGATTCTCAACTTGCCGACACTAATCGTGTGCTAAAATTAATGGCGACCTCGAGTGTACTTTTCGTAGCATGTACTGATTGCTAGGCAGAGAGAGTAATTGTAACGTAATAAGAATTTTATCTCATTGACACTTTTGATGCTCCACCTTAATTGGTTTTGCATGTACAGCAATGGGTGTAGCAGTTTTGCTGTGCGGGCCAGCTGATCGTCTGCTGCACGCCGCCGCCTCTTCTCCTCTGCCTTTGTCGTCATCATATTATTATTTATTGTGTCATTTTACACGTAGGTACACTACAACTGTCACACCTACACCGTTTATTACATACACCAAGCTACACAACAATTAGTTGTCAGTGTAAATGTAGCGAATTTTCGCTCAGTTTGACCTGAGTACAGGGTTTTCACCGTCGTCATGGAGTTTTTCCCTCAAGCTTGCTTCTACTAACGTAAATACGAGTTTTTTTTCGCTCACTGGCGACTGCGACTTTCTCCTGTAGCAGGATAGCACACACACCACAGTGTGAATCTTGTGTGAATGACTTAGGATGTGTACATATATATATATATATCCACAAATTTTTTCCCATAAGGAAAAAATTTAATTTTGTAGGGGCGTAATGTCACGAATCAATTCGCGACATTTCCCTTTTGTGAGAAGCCACGAACTATTAGTGGAAAACTCACTGTGTATCGCTCAGTTAACCGTTTCTCTCTCCATTTCGGAGTATACTTTTCAAAACATTCGTCACTTTCAAAAGTGACCGATTTAATGCACGTCACTAAGTGCTCTACTGAGCGATACAATTGTTTCTTTATTGTTCGCCCCTGCTTGCCTCAACCGTTAGCCACGCCTTCTTCCGGTGGCTTGTGCGTCCTGCCTATACATCATTTGAATTCAGTCTAGTTGTTGCTTTGACGGAGAGAGGTCCTGTGCTCCAGAAGTGCGAGAGAAGAGGTCGCTAGCACCCAGACTCCACTGAGACAGTTATCCAGTACTTCCATCCTTAGTTCAGCTTCGGGTGATACAAAGCATTCATCGACTATAGTATCTCCTTTTTGTATTTTGTAGTCTTAAGAGTTTAGTTAAGGTGTTTTTTTTCTAGGCGTAAGTATTTAGCTTTTGTGTGAGTGAGTGAGTGCGTCTCATTGATTTGATTTGAAATGTAACGTCAAATTTATTTTGTTGTAATCAATAAATTTAACAGTTCTTTTCCTTGAGCTTAATGTAAAGTAAAATCTTGTTTCATTTCTCCAAATTAAGCTTATTTCCCACATTGCTCCTAGCTCGCATAGACGTTTTACTATTCACTGGTACTTAGACCAGTCTTGTTGTATTAACTTAAAATCCGTTGTGCCAGGAGTTAAGCATCGGCAAGAACCTGATGTTAGTATTAGTTATTTATTGTCAGGGGTGAAGTAACTTTCTCCAGAGGCTAACAATACTAATTCAGCATTTGTGAGTAATTAGTCTCTGCTGTGCACTGTTGAGAAAGTTTGTAAATTCTCGTTCTGAGAGAATCGTTCGAAGCAGGCCAGCGTAAAGTAATCGTTGTTTGATTTAGTAAGACAATCATTGTCCCTGCTCTTCAATATTGTTGAACATTATTATCAATTAAATAATATTTAAGCATTTATTTTAAAAACACCGTGATATTATAAAAACCCCGTGACAATGATCTTTCCAAGATAAGTCCCGAGTAAATGAAACCCCAAGCATGTTCAAGGATGATGCAGGATTAAGCTGAATATTATTAAACATTAATGGGTATACCTGTGGAAGATTTTGTCGGGTTGATAGGTGTAAGAACTGAGTCTTAGATGCTTTAAAAACAACCAGATTATTTTACCCCAGTCAGAGATACGAGCCAAGTCAGACATTAGGTGTGCCATAGCCTCATCCCTTGTTTGTTGAAGTAACTGTTGAGATGGGCGTTGCGGGAACCGAATGGAAAGGTGAAGGGTGGAGTCATCAGCGTATGAGTGGATAGGGTTAGATGTACAGCTTAGAAGATCATTGATGAATAAAAGGAAGAGAGTTGGTGATAGGACAGAGCCCTGAGGAACACCACTGTGGATAGATCTAGGAGAAGAACGATGGCCGTCTACAACAGCGGCTATAGAACGACCAGAAAGGAAGCTAGCGATGAAGGCACAGATAGAATGATAGAAACCGTAGGAGGGCAGTTTGGAAATTAAAGATTTATGCCAGACTCGATCGAAAGCCTTTGAGATGTCAAGTGCAATGGCAAAGCTTTCGCCAAAGTCCTGAAAGGAGGATGACCAGGAGTCTGAAAGGTAGGTGAGAAGATCGCCAGTGGAGCGTCCCTGACCGAACCCATACTGACGATCGGAAAGAAAGTTGTGATAGGAAAGATGCCTTAAAATTATTCTATTGAGAATTGACTCGAAAACTTTTGAAATACAGGACGTTAAAGCAATTGGAGGATAGTTGAAGGGTTGGGAGTGGTCACCCTTCTTTGGAACTGGCTGAATGAGAGCAAACTTCCAGCAAGAAGGAAAGGTACAAGTTGACAGACAAAGCCGAAAGAGTTTGCGTAGGCAGGGTGTAAGCACAGAAGCACAGTTCTTGAGAACAACAGGAGGGACCCCATCAGGCCCATATGCCTTGTTAGTACTGAGGCCAGTGATGGCGGAAAATACATCAACTGAAGAAATTTTAATGTCAGCCATGAGGAAGTCAGAGGGGGGAAGTGATGGAGGAACAGCACTGGAATCGTTTAAGGTGGAATTGGAGGAGAAAGTCTGTGCGAAGAGATCTGCTTTATCAGTAGAAGAAATAGCTACAGAACCATCAGAGTAGAAAAGAGGAGGGAAGGATGATGAGGTAAAGTTGTTAGAAAGATTTTTGGCAAGGTGCCAGAAGGAGCGGGAAGAATTCGAGTTGGAGAGTTGAGAGCATTTACTATGGATGAAATTATTTTTAGTAGAGTGAAGAACAGACTTAGCACGATTCCGGGCAGAAACGTAAAGATGATGTGATTCAGGGATGGGTTGGCTCCGGTACCTTTTGTAGGCCCTCTCCTTGTTGCGGACAGCATTAGAACAAGCGTGATTAAACCAAGGCTTTCTTGCGTTAGTCAAAGGATATGAGAAAGGAATGTATGCTTCCCTGCCCGAGAGAATAACCTCCGTAATGTGCAAGGCACACTCAGATGGCTCACGGCCATGGAAGCAATAATCATTCCAGGGAAAATCAAAGAAGCACTGCCTGAGGGCCTCCCAGTCCGCGACTCCAAAATGCCACAGACGACATTTCCCTGGAAGGTCCACAGGCCGTACCGGAGTGATAGGACAGGTTAAGGTAATAAGGTTGTGATCGGAGGAGCCCAACGGAGAGAAAAGATTAACAGAGTAAGCAGAAGGATTAGTTGTGAGGAAGAGGTCAAGTATGTTGGAGCTCTCTCCAAGGCGGTCAGGGATACGGGTAGGGTGCTGTACAAGCTGCTCTAGGTCATTAAGGATAGAAAAGATGTAGGCTTGTTCAACAGGTGGATCCGTGAAAGGAGAGGAGAGCCAAAGGTGGTGGTGAACATTGAAATCTCCTAGAATGGAGATTTCAGAGAAAGGAGAAATGGATAGAATGTGTTCCATCGTAGAAGTAAGATAGTTGAAGAATTTTTGATAGTCAGTAGAATTAGGGGATAAGTAAACAGCACAGATATATTTAGTCAGAGAATGACAGGAAAGCCGAAGCCAGAGTGTAGAGAATTCAGAAGAATCGAATTCAGGAACACGAAAGCAAGATAAGTCGTTGCATATATATACACAACAGCCACCTTTGGCTTTGAAATGAGTATAGAGAAAGTAGGAGGATACAGAAAAGGGTTTGCTGTCAGTTGCCTCAGACAGCTGAGTCTCCGTTAGAAAAAGAAGGTGAGGTTTAGAGGAGGAGAGGTGGTGCTCAACAGAGCGAAAGTTAGAGGAAAGGCCGCGAATGTTGCAGAAATGTGTGTGTGTGTGTGTGTGTGCGTGTGTGTGTGTGTGTGTGTCCAACTCAGGGAATAGTCTTAATAGCCCAAGGGAGGGGGAGACCGAGGATGAGATGGAAGGATGGAGTGGAGAGGTTTCTGAGACAGGGGTGTGTGAGCTTGGGGTGAAGTAAGCGAAATGGTAGGGGACATGGCAACATGGAGGCGTTTTGTTTGTGGCCACTCTTTACGGGATTAAGGAATCTGGTTCTAGATAGATTAAAAATACTAAAGAAATCTTTACAAAAAAAAGGTCCTACGAGTCCACTCATGCCTCGTACAATACGGCTCATTTTCGGAAGAACTAATTCAATAGTCCATTGCCTGAGGAATTTATTCATTTGGTGAACATGCAGGATCCTGCGACTCATTCTCGGCAGGATAACATCGTCTCGGATTAGATGAATAGAAGACTATGCTCTTTTTACTCTAACTTGGCCCAGATTTTCCTCTATTTCCACCTTATTTCAGGCAGATCATTGGTAGGAGAGGACAATGCAACTCCTCAGCATCCTTACCACAGCACTTCTTCGTAACTAGCATCGTATTGTTGTGTTAATCTCTTGTTACAGCTCAGTAATCAAGATGGAGTGCAGTTTTAGGCCAAGTTAGAGTAAAAAGGGTATAGAGTTGTCACAACCATCAGATGGTTAATGCTGACACTAGTAACACTTAGGCTTCTCTGACTTAAAGTCGTCTCTGAATAAAATCGTCTGGCATTGGCTGGATTAAAATGCTAGAGTTACCCTCACCTTGAGGAGGTTAATGGTGACAGTATTAACACCCAGGTTCGTATTCTCCTCGGTTAAGGAACCTCCCTAACACCTATTCCCAGCCGTTCTGAAACTTTTTAGTGCGTGACCCTATTTGGAATATTTCAAGACTTTGAGACCCACAGGGTAAAAAAATCAGAGAGAGAGAGAGAGAGAGAGAGAGAGAGAGAGAGAGAGAGAGTAAACGGTACATAGTCTACAGTAGTTATTATGAATATGCTGATAGTGTAACAAGGATAATTACAATTTCATTTATGTACCGGTAGATATAATACATTGAAAGCATTAGGCCTATTCTATGTCCCTGCGACCCATCAAAATTCCTCTCGCGACTCACCTTTGGGTCGCGACCCATAGTTTGAGAATCACTACTGCCTTAGCTATTTGTTATAGCCCGCCTTTAGCAAGGCGAAGCGGTATAGCTTTTGTCGGAGTGTGTGTGTGTGTGTGTGTGTGTGTGTGTGTGTGTGTGTAGGTTTCCTCATAATATCTCAAAAAGTTGTGGACGGACTTTCACCAAACTTTCACGAAATAGCAACTATGTGGATGTGCAGAAGGCTTGTACTTTTGGTGAGGATTTGATCAGTGACGACCGAATGCCAACCGCCATATATTTTACCTCCCCCAAGGAGGTTATGTTTTCACCCCTATCCGTTTGTTTGTTGGTTGGTTGGTTTGTGAGCAAGATTACACAAAAACTACTGGACGGATTTCCATGAAACTTGGTAAAAGAATGCGCCTTGGCCCAGAATAGACTCCTATACATTTTGTTGCGGATCCGGATAAAGGTGCGGATCCAGAAACTTTTTTTTTTTTTTCACTTTAACATTGCGAGGTAGCGCGTTTTTCGATATTTTCGTAAAATTTTCAGTTAATATTGCGTGGATCTTGAAAAAAAAAAATCAGGCATATTTAGGATGTTGGTATCTATGAATGCGTACAGTTTGGCGCGGATCCATATAAATTCCGGATCTAGCGGATGCTTTTGTTTCATTTTATTCGATACGGTCGGCTCATAAAGATTTGCATATTATTTAGGCTGAAAATGGTGGTATCGAAATTACTTAAATGGCACAAGAGGATAGTCAATAGTAATAAGCAAAATAAATCGCTTAGGAAGAGGTGTCACGGAGCTTCCTTAACATACGAGAACACAGGCCTCAGTCTCCCATGACTCGCTCATAGCTGCGTAAACCATCTGGTATTAGCCTAAAGACAATGCCAGATTACTCCCTAGCATTAGAGTGTTAGTTCTGTCGTTAGTGAACAGTAAATATAAAACCAACCAAATGAGAGGAGAGAGAGAGAGAGAGAGAGAGAGAGAGAGAGAGAGAGAGAGAGAGAGAGAGAGAGAGAGAGTGGCGTCGTGTTGGTGGGTGTTTTGGCCATCTCTCACCATCCCATACGACCCACTGATAGGGCGATGCGATGTCATCATCTTCGGCTGGGCTAATGTTGCTATGCTGTGCGTCTATACTGCTCTGATGCTACATCTCTTTCCTGTGTGTAATGTATCTTATACATTCATTTACATTTTATACAACATAGTCATTCATTCATTCATCATCCAGTCCTACATTGCGCCATGAGGAGCGTAGGAGCCCGGGGCTAGCCAAGTTGGTCCTGACGTTTTAGATGACAGTGACCAGCCTCACTCATCCCTGAGTCGCATTACGTGACCAATAAACCCACACCATCCCTTGGATATAAACCTTCATCGGCTCAATCCGATTGGAGCACCGTAAATACTCACTAAACCACCAGGCGCCAAAATTTGGTTATATAGTTACCACCCAGCTTAGTAAATGCTTTCCTGGTGTACAGGAAAGCATTTGGCTTGTCACTCAGTGTAGAATCATCCACAGGCAGAAGAAAGAGGAAAGAATGAAGGAAAGAAAGACAGACGAGGGAGTGTAAAGTCACCCGTAGGCAGAAGGACGAGGAAGGAATTAAGGAAAGAAAGTGGATGGAAGGAAAGAAGGGTGGAGGAGAGGAAAGGGCAGACACCCGAGAGCAGCACTACATCGAATGAGTGGACAGTAAGCGCCCCCACCTACCACATATTATAGCACATATTATGATGACTAATATTTGTTAAAGTGCGTGTGGCTACAGTTATGATTAATAACCACTGACTGTAAATAACTCTATTTGCTGAAGAAGGTGTGTGGCAAGACCCACCACCTTCTTTTGTTGTATAAGTTCTCTGTATACCTGGACAACACTAAATATTTCCATCATCAGTACAAGGAAGAATACGTCGTGGAACACTGTCTACCTGCACCTTCCACAGTCTCGTTGCTGCTTTACAGATTATTACCGTACTTAGCAAGTTATTTACAAGGCAAATGTCACCCATTAGCAGACATATGTATTCAAAACTGTTGAGGAACTTGCAGAAGCAATTCTTTCCGTAAATCGTGTGTGGAATAATTTCGAATGAGTTTGGCATGATAAAATACCCACCAGTTCATGGATTAGCTGTGATCCATATGACTAATATCATAACAGTTATGTTCTTACTGGCTGTGGATAAACTAATGGAATTTGTACTTGGTTGCTTACCTGTGTATATGGATTTCTATCGTATAAGGATAAACTGATGAAAAAACTAATGTTATGCTGTCAATTACTTCTTATTGTCAGTCGTGTGTGTAAAAAAATGAATCCATGGGCATAGGCCTATGTCATAAAAACAGTGGTTCGTAGGAGTTTATGTTTATTTAGTAATTTGTTTATCAATGGATTTGCAAGGTAATGTTGTGCCAAAAAATATCATGTCATCATTTTTCCCTGTAAAATTAAGCTAATTAGAGCTAATTAAAAGTAATTAAATATGCGAAACAAGGTCATGTAGCTTTCCCTTGCTACTTATCGCTAATAGTGCATATAATATGTATTTTCAAATTATTTTGATATCAGGAAGCTGTGTATGAAGTTGTATTTGGGGTAAAATGCAAAACCGAAGGTGAAAGGTTAAATTCAAGGTCAAATTAATTATGCAAAAGCATGTGTAGTGGTTTTCAGGTACTTGCCTCCACAAAAGATTATCACGTCTTTTGCATATGCTTTTATTGATGGGAAGCTATTTCTAATGTTACTTTGTAGAGAAAGGGTAAACTGTGGGTCAAAGGTCAAATTAATAATGTCAAACTTTTTAACCATATGTCAATGTATATCAAACAAGTACATTAGCCATTTCTCAATAATAAGGGTGCTTATGTTCATTACCTAGCCTGACTCCAATATTGTCTCTCAAATCATAATTATTGTAAAACAACTGCATTTATTGAAATTGTAAAAATTCCATCAACATCTATGCTTTTTATGTATCAAGTACGTTGTGACCTTGTGAGTATGCGACAAAAGACTCGCTGCTGTGTGGCTTTAATTTGTTGCGCTGCTTATGGCTTACAGAGACCATGTAGTTCCCAGCTGTGTTCCTTCTTGCTGTGTGATCGTGGGGATCATGTAACCCAACCAAACATTAACAGCAATCAGTGGCCTAATCACGTAGTAGAACATTTAACATGGCTTTGGATCCTTGTGGGACATTAACACCTGGAAACAAAAGGGCTCGCTCTGAAACTGACTTTTAGCTTTGCATTATTTGTCAGGAAGCTAAATCAGAATCGTTGGTGGCAAACCTTCAATAAACCAGCATTAAGAAAATCTTTAATTTCATAAAAATACGTGCAGAATATAGGGATCAACACTATCCAGCCAAATATCAGAGGTTGAAGGAAGAAACCAGTGAAACGCTGGTGTCCAATGGAGCCGCCCATCATTTTAAAAGCTGCTACAAAAAAAAAAAAAAAAAAAAAGTATTGGTGTAAAACCCAAAGCACAAAAGAGAGATTCGTGGAGGCCAAGATGCAGAGGGATAGTGCCATAATAGGAAGGCGAAATGGACGTCCTACGACTTCAGCAGTAAGTTCATCCTGTGGTTTACAAGGTCATCTATCGCTTTATGATAGAAACGTGCTTCTTTTGCCAGGGTCTAACCCAAGAACCCCATTGCACGATGTGTGCGCTTTTAACAGAGTTAAAGATCTGCAAAAAGCGATTGAGGTTGCTGAAAATGAAATGAACAATGTCAGAATCAGTGAAGCTATTAATCTTACGAATGCAAGGACTGTGTACGCACACTACATTTTTCACTGGAACAGGTAACAAGAGACACGGCATTCCTTTGAAACCTATAAATGATGCACTCGATCCTCAGAAGGCAGCTTCACTCCTTGGTTTTCACGCCTCCACCGGCGTTAACCAGACAGGCTGAGTGGCCTATGGCAAAGGCAAGCTTGCCTGTTGGAGACGGTTTCTGAAATCAGACAAAGTGGTACTTAATGCCTTTTCCTCCTTAAAGGTCGAAGACATGCCGTTTGTGGAGAGAGTCGACGGTTTTGAAAAGACCATGTGCAGACTATATGACTGTCATTCAGACATTTGCAGGGTAGATGCAGTGCGATGGAGACTGTTCACTCATCATCAAACCGAAGGAGAGAATCTGTCACAAATAAAGTCTGCTCTTGAACGGATGATTCTCCCTTGCCACTACCAGGCTAAAATTTGGTGTTACTACGACACTGCACGTCTGGAGTAGCCTCCAGCCTCTAAGTATGGGTGAACTATCTAATCCAGTGGAGAGGCCTTCCCTGTTCCTACGCAACTTTCACCTGTCCTTGAGGCAGGTGGAAGTTGAACAGGTAAAATGCATCTACAAGAGGAGCAGCTGCTCGGGGGAACTGTTCTTGACCTAAATTGTACGTAACTGTGTTAATGCTTTGCTGATGAAGAAAACTGTAGTAATGCTCAGTTATTTTCTCAGAGACTTGGCACTGAATCAGACTCTGAAGACGGTGATGTGATGGTATAATGGGTCAACCAATTATAGTTTGTCACTTGCGCCGATTCGCTGTTTGTCATATAAAAAAGAAAAATGTGATTCGTATGGTGTAACAATATCAATAGCAAGGCTAATAAGAAACAGACATACGGCAGAATATAATTATACACGTACTAAAAAATGCAAAACATCACTATACCGATTGTGTTTCCATGTTACTCACATGGAATGAATAAATGTGTAGCCCAACGCTAATACTTTTGCCCTTAATATTGCCTTCAGCTGAGCCATTGACCTTCAGTGTGACGTTAACCTTTGATCTTGTTTGATTTTATCACCAACTATAACCTCACATGAATTTTTGATATAAACACATTCGAAAGGCGATTTTCTTTTGAACTTAGGGCTATGGAAGGTCATGTTCGAATCCCTGATAATTTTGACCTTGACCTTTAATCATCATTTTGTCCGCTGATCACAATACATAGCCTTTGTAATCGTTTTCTTATCCCAAAATAATATGGTCAAAACATATTGCATGTCCCAGTAATATAATAGTGTTAATAATAATAATAATAATCCATAGGTGGTAAAGAAATGGCACAGTAAAGGTGTTATGTAAAGAAATGGCACAGTAGAGGTCTTATGTTTGACATGCACTAAAATCATTGAAATACGAAGGGGAAAAATGCCGACATGGCTCATTTTGTTCGTGAGTTCAAGGACTTTCCCCCGGTATATGTCACCAAAAATAAACATGAGTTGCTATGAGAATGACATATGCCCCTGGTCAATTAGTTATTTGTCAGCAAGTACTGACAGTTTATTTTGGTATCTTAACCATTTAACTCCCGTGCACTTCAATCAGGATGTGTTTTGATTCATTATTCGTACCTTCTCTCAATACTCATATATATATATATATATATATATATATATATATATATATATATATATATATATATATATATAAAATGTTCGTTGTACCAACAACACGTTTTCTATCACCCTGATCATTAAACGAAAACGTGTGGAAAAATGACGTCAGAACCCGCGTGTATTTACAGCAAGCAACGTACCACCAGGCACCAGCGCTGTTCCTGCTTCAGTCTGCCAGAATGTGCGTGTGGTGACGGAGTATATTTTGGTGCTGTGGACTACTTCAATCTGTAAGTTATTTTCGCATTTTAGTAACCATTTAATTCGATTATGTGTTTTTATAGATTCATTCTTACATATTGTACTTCTGTTAAGATTGGGGGAAATGTTATTGAACTGAGGCAAATATTCGCAGCCTTGATTAAACCCCATACGTATATGCACAAACACAGCCACAGCACTGTTTACATGTTCTTCTCACTGTAAACCCCAAAAGCCGTGTACATCGAGTCACACAGTTATACCGATCATCTGCCATTCAGGGTCCGTAAAGCACTGCTTAAATGTGCTTATTAAGCTATAGTGGAGCTGCTCCCCAAAGTGAGGTTATGTGCCCACAAACGCTGCAGGAAATAGATGTATACAGTTAATAATCCTTCTTAAGTCTGGTGAATTCGTTTATACTTAACAACACTAAATAAACAAAGCAAGACCACCTGTTTCAAGGGGTGAAGTGTTTTGGTAATTTGATCGACAACCATAACGATGTATTTGTATTAACCGTATGTCAGTTGATTTCGCAACACTTTCACAGCGATTTAGTGATGTGCATGTTGCATTTTAGCCCCAATATGGCCAGGGCAATTCTACTGTCCTATTGCAGCTAACGCCAGACGATTTGATTCAGCTGAGAGTGAGTCATAGCAGCCAGAGAGGTAATATCGCTTGTATGTTCCTGATGCATTTTGTGTCCCTTGTAAAACGGTATAAACAACACAGAAGAAAATATGTAGGTGTAATCCGGAAAATAACTCTAAGGAAGGAGTGTCACGGAGTTTGCTTCACCTAGGCCCGTATTCTCGTAGGATAAGAAAGCTCCTCAACACCTATCCCTAAACGATTTATTTTCCTTGTTACTCCTTACTGACCTCTCCTTTGTGATTTAAATAATTAACATACCACCATACTGAGCATAATCAATGTACAGATTGGTGAGCGCCCCCTACACTATTAATATTATTGGGCACTATTCCGTATTGCACAATAATAACGATAGTGAAGGGATAGTATTGAAGAATGACGCAATTTATTGAAGACATCAAAAAGAGTTTGATATTTTATGGCGCAATACGATTATATTGAGTAGTGTGAAGGTAACATCGCGCAATCTTCTGCCAGAGCTGCCAGACATGGGGAATTTCCCCTAGATTTGGGGAATTCTCGGTATTGACGGGGAAATGGGGAATTGAGGTCCAATTTTGGGGAATTTCTACTGCATTAGATATTTCTTCAAAATTTGAGGAATTGTATTTGTGAACCAAGCATCTTTCTTTATAGTCACGTAATACTTCATGATAAAAAACTTATCGTGTATTTACCGCAACTGGTTCATCTAAGGAAATAAGATTTTAAAGGTAAATAGCTGAAGAGTATCTAAGGTATTTACTATACTTTTTAATTACAACATCCTACATTCACGACGACAACGCCCTTTTGGTATTTGTGTAGTCTTAACTTGTCAGTTCTGTTCTGTTAGTACGAACGTAGTCGACCTGGACTAAATAGACATGTAGTATACGGAAATAAGACCAGCAACTAGCGCGCTCCATTGGTAGGACAAGGACAAAGGCTCACAGGGAGTGTATGGGTATACATCGCGACTCCAGGAGTTTCATTCTAGGATAACTTACCCTAAACTAGTGTAATCTCACCCTCCTCTAGGGTATAAACAATATTAAAACAAAAAAGAAAAATTCAGTCATCAAAAACATTAGCTGAACTGCTGCATTTTCAGCGCTGCTTGAAAGAGGATTCTTGTTTCAGTTTCCTAGTTGACAACACCCTTATTAGACGTATGAGATCAGAAATGTATGATGATAAACAGAGTGATTCAGCCTGAAATGTTTATAAAAGATAGTAGCTACTGCTTAAAGGCATGTTATTGTAAAATATCAGAATTAACTTGAATGCTGAATGACGGTGTGTACCTAGGTGTGAACAGGACAGAACAGATTGTCCTTCACTTGTAAATTTAAAATATGGATATAGGTTTATATATATTACTGGAAAATGGTAAAACAAAGTAGTACAGTGAAAAGGCTTTTAGTTGTGAGCAAGGCGCTACGATTTTTGTGACCGAAGATTTTGTTTATTTCTTAAGCACTAAGTTCATATGTAATAAACCAAAGACAAACCAACTCATGTGATATTTTGGTTTTTCATTATTCCAGTCCCCGTAGTCCCCCCCCCCCTCACCGTACATTACCGAATGAGTATAAATTGATCAGTATGAGTTGATGCTCTCAACTAGAACAAGAATTACACGTTCTGTATACAATATTATCAATAGGTGTGATGAATGAGGACTTTGTATAATAGTATGGTCACGTGCAATTTGTAATGAATGCATCTCTTTTCCCACAAAATATTAATGTATAAAAACGTTAATTATACCCATAACTCGAAACATAAAAATATTACAAAAGGAAGAAAAAAATGAGGAATTTATTTTCAATTTGGGGAATTTTGCCCCTCAGATTTGTGAAATTTGAGGCAGATTATCTGGCAGCACCGAGTGTGTGTCCTGCCTTCATACCGTCGACATGGCTGGCACGAAAGATGATCAACCATTCCTACTGGAATGCATACAAGTAGTCAGTATAGTATCATTGACATAGGTTCGGCGAAAGTGGTGACATAATTCTGTAACAGGAACAGCATTTAGCCAGTATTTTTCGTCCTTCCCTTAGAAATTGGAGTCTGCGTCTGTTATAGGGAATAATAGTACCGGGTAAGTATTGCAGATACAGACGAAAGGATTTATTACAAAATTATTCATGTCACTGATGGGAAGGCATTTCTACAGTAGGTAGGCTATATCCTGTGGTATACTATTACGATTAATATTTATTTTTAATGAAAACATTTTTATTGTCAATTAACATGATATATTTATTATTTTTTAAGAATAAGTGTTACCTAATTATCACAATAATGTGTTCCATTCCCCAAGTGCAGTTTACATTTTTCGTTGTGTCAGGCTAGTCATTTATTTTTCATATATAAATACTGAAACTAGGTTAGTCATTTATTTTTCATATATAAATATTGAAACTAATGCCTGCTTTTCTTACCTTTATACATTCTTTGAGGCGATGTCTCCATCAAGATACAGCTGATCGACTGTGGGGACACTGTATTACCAAATTTCAGATCTTCAAATGCGTTGCCGGTGGCCAGACAGCGTAAAGTTACTGACAGCCGCGTACTTGCAGCGATACATTCTGTCGTCACAGTGATCTTTTTGGAAATAGTTCGAGCTACCATCTTTAGCAAGTCGTCAAATGCTGCACTGTCCAATCGCATTATATTTCCATAATCCTCTGGTTCACTAACCCTTATATCCTTCAACAAATTCTCATTGCAATACTCGTCTTCTTGTACCACTCTTTCATCTGTGTGCGTCTTGTCTTCTCTTTTGTGCAGCTGGCTATTGCAATTCCGATTACAGCAATGACAGTGTCAGTCATGATGTCTCCCTGAGATCGTTCGCTAGACTGACGATATTAAGCTATAATATGGAGCCATGAAGCGGGGACGCATATTGCACAGTAATACTGAGTCAATATATTGCATTGATCGTGTAGGAGGCGTTTACTAACAGTATCCAAAAATAAATCGCTACGGAAGAGGTGCTTCGGAACATCCTTTTCTCTCTTTTTACTTCAAGCTTCATATTACTCATCATTTCTTCAGGAATTTTGCACTGTATTAAATTATTCCTCCTGTCAAGCCGGCTCTGCACCTTGGTTGTTGCCTTCTCCAGCAGATCCCGTTCTCTACTGTTTTCTTGATGAGTCACAGTACATACTTTTCTTGCCTCTAACTGCAATACATCTCGGCAGGATTTAGTCAAATCTGCCTTAACTTCATCACATGGGGGAGGTGGTGGCTGAATCAGTAGAGAGGCAGCTTGCAGCTCTAATGGAACTACTGGACCCAGGTTCGCATCCCTGCTGGAACAGGGAACAGTTAAAGGATTTGATTTCATAAAAGACTTTACTGATCTACCAGAAGACTCGCTAACACCAGTGCGCCAGTCCTGTATGAGACAGCTGTAGCATTTATTCAGTATGGACAATGGGTGTTAGCGCCGAAATAGTGACATGTGGAGATGTGTGGTGCAGGGCAGAACATTCCTCGACCGACAGCAGTTATTTTAGTGCTATTAAATAGTGATTCGGTACTGCCATTTAGTGTCAGTAAAGTCGCAATTAACTTCAATTTCAACTTGCCTTGTGAAACTCCTAAGTAAACTCTACGGTAGTGGCCCAACTAATTTCACATTCAAGAACTCGCCATATGAAACCCCCTGACCTTTCGTTTAACTTTTTAAACATGAAGACATTACCTCCACAATGAAATCAGTTCACTGGGAGATCAGTGCCCAAATATCCAGAAAGTTTCATGCAATTTCATTCAGCCGTTTTTCCGTAATGTTGCTAACAAACAAGCAAACAAACGAAACTCGACGAAAACAATACCTTGCCGGAATGCGCCTTGGCGAGGTAAACATAATTTATCCTTCAACTCATTCTGCAGTCAATCAGGTGCCTAGCACAGTTTGTCCCTGACTTCTTCAGACAACTCTATTTTAAATTCAGAGCATGCCTTTTCTCTAACTTCATCACTCAACTTTTCCTTCTAAGTTATCTCGCCCAATTGTGTTCTAACTTCTTCACTGAAGCAGTCCCTGATCTTGGCTAGTTCATCCTTCAGCTCTTTATAATTCCCCTTCGCTTGTGTATCCTTGATAGCAAATCTTTCTTCAAGCTGATTCTGACTCTTAGAGATCCAACCTACTTTGTTTACCACTTCCTTTACCACAACATTGCACTTGATGCAATACTAGTACTGGTATATCGATCTTGCCTGATTATTCTTCAAAAACTTATAAGTTCCCATACTTATGTCCTCAGAGGTTATGTGATGCCACATCTCACATAAATTACATAACAAAGCTGAATCTTTATCTAGAACTGCTGCCTTACAAGTCCCGCACTTATCTGAATCCTCGGTTTGTTTACTTCCAGAGTCTCCAACTGCTGCCAGGTGTCCAATTTTCCCGTTTTCCATTTTCTGATCCGTACACTCATTTTTTGACCATGATGATATTGGCTGTATCCCTACTGTCGTTCTCGATCTACTTACTACTACATTTTGTCCAGTTCTCTCGTAACACTTATAGATCTTCCAGTAACCAAGCTTGCTTCAGAACTCCACAGGAACGTCCGCTCTTGACAGCAGCCAACAGTTAAAAAAAAAGTCTTTGTGTCCTAAAGTAATTTCTTTTGTTACTGACCACTAAACATAAACACTCTATAGAGTCTGTTACGGGTATTCTTTACATTTCTTGTTGGTGTTTTGTCATGTTATACATAATTGCACGGCTTTTTGTTTATTTTTAGGACACATTCCCTGCTGTTTTCAAGTACTGTTTTTCGATTGTGTTTTGCTTCCTCAGTCGAGTTTGCTAAGAACTGACAATTGTCAGCGAATTATAGTTTTCCTGTGTTCAGTATATATATATATATTGTTACATAGCCTATGATTTCATCATCCTTTGTGTAATTCTAACGTACAGTATGCTGCATGTTTGATCACGAGCGTGTTCTACCTCGCTCCCCCCGTCCTCCCTTATAGTAGAGTAAGTCGTTCTTTCTGTTGTTCAGAGCAGGAGTGTCAACTCTTTGTCCCCTCTGGCTTCATTTGCGCGTCCTTACAAGTTGTATCAAGCTTTGCCTGCCCCTATATAATGAGCTCAGTCTCTGCATTAATTGCCACTTAGATCTCCTCATTTTGCTCACATCTCTGTCCTCCCCTGTACAGTTGTTATTATTGTGAGTGCTCAGGAAGTCTCCAACCATCTAGCAGCTGTGTAATTTGAGTATAACTGTTGTTGCCTTTTTTCTTGTACCGGTACTGTGTAGCGTAAGGTGTTAATTCTTAGGCCTTGTAAGGTTTTTGTGATTAATGTAAAGTTTCATGTCAGCCATTAGTAATAATATTTTGTATCTGTAATAATATATCTTGCATTCACTGAGTATTATCTGGTATTTTCATTTTATCAGGGCTGACTTAGATAAATTTACTCATGCTAATTTCGTGTTAATAGAGGCTATTGCAGTTAACCATATATTTAACCTGTTTTTTGGCATTTCATTATCTTTATGAGTCCTGAATGTTTTGTTGTTAGTTTGAGCATTAAACTTTAACTTGTAATTTTACCTAACTCTTTTGTTTTGAACCTGGAACTTTACGGGACAGTAGTGATTTTTAGTATTCTCACTAAAGTGTACATTGTCTTTCTCTGTTCCGTAACATAAATTTGGCGACCTCTTATCAGGATATTCAGGATATTATCATAAGGATAATGCTTGATATTTTGTGACTGATTTATTCATGATGTCTACTATTACTACGCTTGATGAAGCCAAAGATTTTTTGTCAAATGTGCAAACAGTGTGTGATGTAGAAAACAGAACAAAGAATGAACTTCAGCTTGTTGCTCAACAATTGGGAATTGTTGTTCGCTCCCATCATTCTAAAGATCAAATTGTTGACATGATTAATGAAAGCTTGTTTAATGTAACTCCTCGAAATGAGCAAACGCAGATTGAATTAGCTAAGTTACAGCTAGCCCTGCAGGAGGCTCTTGCTAAGGAGGCTGAATTTCAGGCCCGTTCCAAGGAGGCTGAGGCACAAGTTGAAATTGCTAGGATTCAGGTAGACCATGAGTATCGCATGAAACAAGATGGAACTGGATCATCTAGCTCTGATGATTTTGATGTGGCTAAAAATGTTAAACTTGTCCCTCCTTTTAATGAATCTGATTTAACTAAGTATTTTCAGTTGTTTGAGAGGGTAGCTACAGGTTTTAATTGGCCAAAAAAGTATTGGCCAGTACTCCTTCAAACTGTTCTCACCGGTAAAGCTCAAGTAACTTATGCATCTTTGCCTCAGGATCAATCTGATAATTATGATGTAGTTAAGAGCTTGATTCTTAAGGCCTATGAGCTTGTTCCTGAAGCCTATAGAGTAAAATTTAGGACAACTTACAAGCAAGATAAGCAATCCCATGTTGAGTATGCAAAAATCAAAGAAGATCTGTTAGAGCAGTGGTTAAATTCTAAGAATGTGGATTCTGATTTTGGTAAATTTAAGCAGATGATTTTGCTGGAGGACTTCAAAAGGTGTATTTATAAAGATGTAAGCCTATATCTTGATGAGAGAAGAATAGATAATTTGTCTGATGCTGCAGTTTTAGCTGATGAATATGTTCTCACTCACAAGAGATATTCTAAAGAAAAAGGGAAAGCTGAGAGTAAGTACGTTGCCTCTACTCAGAGTACAGGTAACAGGAAAGAGAATAAAGATGATGTTTCTCAGGAAGTAAATACCAGCTTCACCTCTAGATTTCAGAAAAGTAAATGTACTTATTCTAGTAAGCTTGGTCATAATATGGAGAAATGTTTCAGGAGACAGCGTGATGTGAACAAGAAGGAGTCTTTAAATTTTCAGTCAATTGGTCTAGTGTCCACCCTTGAGAGTTCCCAGAATTCTTTAACTGAGTTAACTGAACCTGCTTTGAGGAGTAAATTAAATTCTCATGATGGAGCTCCTCTTTTGAGCAGTAACGTGGGTGACACTCTCAAGTGTTAGTGCTAATTTCCTGTCTGATGGTTTTGTCAGTCCTCTGGACAGTAATGACAGGAAATCAGTTAAAATATATCGTGATACAGGTGCTTGCCAATCCCTTATGCTGACCGGTGTTCTAGGCTCTAATGTTAATTCCTCTGATGAAACTGTAATCTTACAAGGTGTAGGGAATAATTACTTCTCTGTCCCTCTGTGCAGAGTGAATTTAGAGTCTGGTTTTGTTAATGGTTCCGTTATGGTTGGGTTGGTAGAGACACTCCCAATGTCAGGTGTAACTTTCTTACTTGGAAATGATATTGGTGGAAGTCAAGTGTGTCCAGCTCCTCAGTTGTCTAGTGAACCAGTGGCTGCGGCCCAGGATTGTGAGATCCCTGATGTGTTCCCTGCATGTGCTGTCACTAGGGCTAAGTCTAAAGTTACTGGTGACTTACAGGATAATGATGATGATGATGTTATCCTAGCTGACACTTTTCTTGCTAATTTGGACCACTTACCAGATGAGGCAGTACCCCGTAGTGTTGATAATTTGTCTCGTCAAGAGTTGGTTGAGTTGCAGGTTGCTGACCCTGAGTTGAAAGGTCTAGCTAACTCTGCTTGCAGTGAGGAAGAGTCAGCTGGTGCTTCTACTTGTTATTATATAAAGTCAGGAGTACTTATGAGGAAGTGGAGACCCCCAACAGCATCAGCCGACTGTGAATGGGAGGTTGTACATCAAGTTGTCATCCCTCGTGTTTGTAGGCAGGATATCATTAGAGTGGCTCATGATTCCAGTTTGGCAGGACACCTTGGAGTGAGGAAGACTGTGGCACGCATTTTGAAACACTTCTACTGGCCAGGTATCTTCAGGGATGTTTCCTGGTATTGTAAGTCTTGTCACACCTGTCAAGTTGTGGGGAAGTGTAATCAGACCGAAAAGGTTGCACCTCTAGTTCCCATTCCTCCTTTTGAGGCGCCATTCACCCGTGTGTTGGTGGATATTGTGGGCCCTCTTCCTAAGACTTCTTCAGGATTTTCTTATGTGTTGACCCTGATTGATATGGCTACTCGTTATCCTGAAGCCATTCCACTTAGAAATATCTCAGCAAAGAACGTGGTTAAGGAAATGCTAGGATTCTTCACAAAGTTTGGTCTGCCCAAGGAGGTACAGTCAGACCGGGGAAGTAATTTCATGTCAAATGTTTTCAGGCAGTCTCTGAAAGAGTTGGGCATCACCCAGGTCACGTCTTCAGCTTACCATCCCCACACTCAAGGAGCGTTGGAGAGATATCATCAAACACTCAAATCGATGCTCAAGAAATACTGTTTGGAACATCAGAAAGACTGGGATAAAGCTCTTCCATTCGTTGTATTTGCCGCAAGAGAATCTCCAAATAAATCACTGGGCTTCTCACCCTTTGAACTACTGTGTGGCCATGAAGTAAGAGGACCCCTTAAGCTACTCAAGGAATGCTGGCTGTCGGGAGGGAGATGACGTCAACCTGCTGGAGTATGTGATGAAGTTCAAAGAACGGCTGTTCACTGCTATACAGCTGGCAAGAGAGAATTTAGGAGCTGCTCAGGAGAAGATGAAAACTTGGTATGATAAGAAGTCCAGGTTACACCACTTTCAGCCAGGAGATCAGGTTTTGATTCTGCTACCGGTGCATGGGCAACCTCTTCAAGCCAAGTTTAGTGGTCCTTATTTCGTGGAGAAGAAACTCAGTGATGTCAACTATGTCATCGCCACACCAGATCGTAGAAAGAACAAGCAACTTTGTCACATCAACATGCTAAAGTTATATCACAGGCGGGACGAAAATAATCCAGTCTGCACTGTAGCTGTTCCACCCGAGTCTGCAAATGAAGCTCTCCCATGCAGTATAAGCCTGAGTGATAATTTGGGGAAGAATCCTGATATCATGAATGATCTCCAGACTAAGCTTTCTCATCTAGCTCCCGAGGAAAGGCAGGAGTTTTCGGCATTACTGCAGGAGTACCCGCAAGTGTTCCGTGCCACTCCAGGAAGAACCACTGTGTTGATGCATGATGTCGATGTTGGAGACGCAAAACCAATTAAACTGCCTCCTTATCGTGTGAACCCAGTGAAAGTTCCTCTCATCCAGAAGGAGCTTGGCTACCTGTTGGACCACAAGATGATTGAGCCCTGTCAGAGCGAGTGGAGTTCTCCTGTCACTCTGGTCCCTAAGCCAGGGGGGTCACAGCAGCTTTGCATCGACTACAGACGTGTTAATCAGATAACCAAAACAGATACTTACCCTCTCCCTCGTGTGGAAGATTGCATAGACAAGATCGGAAAGGCTAGGTACATAAGTAAGTTTGATTTGTTAAAGGGATACTGGCAAGTACCTATGACTGAACGTGCTAGGGAGATCTCATGTTTTGTAACACTAGGAAAGACTTTTGCATGTTCTGTAATGCCATATGGTATGAAGAATGCACCAGCCACATTTCAGAAGCTCATGAATGTTGTAACAGAGGGTTTGGAAGGTGTGTTGTTTATATTGATGATGTATTAATCTTCAGTGACAACTGGAACGATCACCTATGCCATGTCAGTAAATTTCTTGAGCGTTTGGTTCAGGCTAATCTTGTAGCTAATTAATCAAAGTGTGAGTTTGGTCAAGCTAAAGTCCAATACCTTGGGTACGTAATTGGTGATGGACGTGTTGCACCACCAGGAGCTAAGGTTCAGGTTATAAGTGATCTTCCCAGACCTAAAAGTAGGAAAGAGCTACAAAGATTTTTGGGAATGGTAGGTTATTACAGGAGATTTGTTCTTAACTTTTCAATTCTTGTATCACCACTTACAGACCTACTGAAAAGAGGAGTTAAATTTGTCTGGACCGATAACTGTGAATCCTCTTTCAACAAACTTAAAGCTATCCTATTAAGTCAGCCAGTGCTTGCTACTCCAAATTTTGCTAAGCCTTTTAAGATGGCTGTTGATGCAAGTGATACAGGAGCTGGGGCTGTTTTGCTGCAAGAGGATGATCAGGGTATTGAACACCCTGTATCTTATTACAGTAAGAAGTTCACTCCACCTCAAAAGAACTACTCAACTATTGAGAAAGAGCTTTTGGCCTTGATTTTGGGTTTACAGCATTTTTCATTTTATGTTCTGCTTTTGACCCCATAGTCATTTATACCGATCATAACCCACTGAAATTCCTTAGTAAGTTTAAAGATAAAAATCAGAGATTGACAAGATGGAGTCTACTTCTTCAGGAGTATTCATTAGACATACAACATGTCAAGTGGAAAGAAAATGTTATTGCAGTTTGCTTATCTAGACTTTAGACAGATTGTTTTAGAGTAATAAGAAATTTCCTTTGTAAATTTCTTTTTTCTTTGTGGGGAGGTGTTACATAGCCTATGATTTCATCATCCTTTGTGTGATTCTAACGTACAGTATGCTGCATGTTTGATCACGAGCGTGTTCTACCTCGCTCCCCCCGTCCTCCCTTATAGTAGAAGAAGTCGTTCTTTCTGTTGTTCAGAGCAGGAGTGTCAACTCTTTGTCCCCTCTGGCTTCATTTGCGCGTCCTTCTTACAAGTTGGATCAAGCTCTGCCTGCCCCTATATAATGAGCTCAGTCTCTGCATTAATTGCCACTTAGATCTACTCCTCATTTTGCTCACATCTCTGTCCTCCCCTGTACAGTTGTTATTATTGTGAGTGCTCAGGAAGTCTCCAACCATCTAGCAGCTGTGTAATTTGAGCATAACTGTTGTTGCCTTTTTTCTTGTACTGTGTAGCGTAAGGTGTTAATTCTTAGGCCTTGTAAGGTTTTTGTGATTAATGTAAAGTTTCATGTCAGCCATTAGTAATAATATTTTGTATCTGTAATAATATATCTTGCATTCACTGAGTATTATCTGGTATTTTTATTTTATTAGGGCTGACTTAGATAAATTTACTCATGCTAATTTCGTGTTAATAGAGGCTATTGCAGTTAACCATATATTTAACCTGTTTTTTGGCATTTCATTATCCTTATGAGTCCTGAATGTTTTGTTGTTAGTTTGAGCATTAAACTTTAACTTGTAATTTTACCTAACTCTTTTGTTTTGAACCTGGAACTTTACGGGACAGTAGTGATTTTTAGTATTCTCACTTAAAGTGTACATTATCTTTCTCTGTTCCGTAACATATATATATATATATATATATATATATATATATATATATATATTAATCCACCTTTTTCTTCCTCCAGTTTATTCATTAATGTATATGTGATTAATTTCAGTAGGATAGTAGAACCAGTACATCCCTGACTGATGCCGCTTGTCACTTCTGTTTCTTATTCTAAATTACCATTATTTAGTTTGGTCTTTCCATCTTTATGCCTATTACCAACTGCCTTTATTATTCTAAGGTGCACTTTTATTAATGCATTTACTATATCATCACTTCTTACTGAATCTAATGCTTTTGAATAATTGACTGGTATAACTATTAATGGTTTCCTTTATTGTAGACTATATTCAGTGCAGTATTGCAGGGTCATTAAATTTTCTTCTATACTTTCTTCTTTTGGAAAGCCAGCTTGTATTTCCTTTTCTTCATAGTTTGTGGTAAAATGTGCAGACCTAAAATTTTTCTATTATTGAGATAAATATTTTGTAGGATATGTTGGTTAATGCTATTTGTCCTCGTTCTTCTGCCGCTGGTTGTGATTTTTATCTAGTATTTTATAGTAGGTGTGTTCCATTCTTTTACTTCTTTTCCACAGACTATTTTTTGAAAACATATTAGTGTACCGTCGCATTTATCATTTTGCTAGTGCTGTACATAACTCTGGTTTCTTCTTGTTTGTTCCTGCGGCTGACGTGATGTGGGGGCTGTCCATTGGTTTTATGTGGTTTCCTTCCCGTGTAAAAATGTTGTTGTAAACTCCTGTCAAGTTGTTTTACAACAGGTGGCCTTTTTTTTTCTATGTCCCATTCTGACATTTGTTTCTTTCTCATATTCAGTGTTATGTCCTTTCTTTTCAGTATCATTTCTACAGCTTCTGCTACACTTCGTATGTCGTTTTCTTTTATAATTTCATTTGTTGTTTCTTTGTTAATTCCCACGTTATATCTTCATATGCCTCACACTGAAAGACATACAGCTGATTTTCATTTCATTTTTTACACATTTCCCAAAGAATGCTCTTCTCATATTTATTCTTGAAATTTTCTCTAACATCTCTCATTCTTGTTCTACATATACTGTTCTTTCTTTATCAAAGTCCAATTTTTCAAAGAAATTTAATTCCTGCTCAGTGGCTTCCTTAGTCGTACTTCCTCGTCTCAGCTCCTGTACTATTTCTTCAGTATTTTTATCCTTACCTTTCTTTTCCACAATATTTTTGGCTTCTGTTTTCCCCATCCCTGCCAAGTTTTCTGTTATATTGTGTGTATCTTTGAGGTGTTGTATTGCTCTTTCGTATTCAGTTTCATTTTCCTCAAAGTGCCTTTTCAAATTCATTTAAATTGCTTGCTCTTCCCTGTTATTTAGGTCTATGTAGTATATGTGCAGGAGTAGATGAGAATGAGAGGGCAAAGGAAGGAGTGTGTATAGTTGTGAGTAAAAGATGGAAGAAGAGCATAAGACAGTATGGATCAGTTGGGTCAAGGATTGTGTGGGTAAAGTTGAAAGTTGGAATACAAATGTGGGCGATTGTGTGTGTGTATGCGCCAACGCAAGATCGTGCTAGAAGAGTGAGAGAAGAGTTCTGGACAAATGTGGAAGTGTGCATGGAAAAGTTTGGAAGGAGTGAGAGAGTGTTTTTGATTGGTGATATGAATGGTAAAGTTGGTAATGTGAAGGTGGATGGAATAGTTGGTGAGTGGGGTGTGCCTGCTGAGATAGATGAGAATGGGAGTGCGCTAGTGGACATTTGTGCTGGGAGGGGGTTGATAATAGCCAATACCCTCTTCAGGCATAAAATGATCCACAGGTATACATGGCGAGTGATGAGAAGGGTGGGTGGTGAACTGAATGAAAGGAAGGCAATGATTGATTATGTGTGTGTGGATGAAAGGATGCGAAGATGTGTAAAGGATGCAAGAGTGTATAGAGGTTGGGGGAGTGGACTTTCTGACCACTACTTGGTGGTGGCCAGAATTAGGTTGCAAGTAAGATGGAGGAATAGAAGAAGGGAAAGACGAGAGGAAGGAGTAGTTGCAAGGAGAGTGGAAAGGTTACAAGAGGATGAGAAAAAGGCAGAGTATAAGAAAGAAGTGGAGGAACGATTGGACAAATATGAATTGGAGCAGATGGGAGACGTGGAAGGTGTGTGTAAGATATTTACAGAAGAAATATGTGCAGCATGTGATGTGGTGTGTGGAAGGAAGAGAAGACGGAGGGGGGTGCAAGGAACAGCGTGGTGGACTGAAGAGGTGAGACAGGCTGTGGCACAAAGAAGAAAGCATACAATGAATGGATGAGAAATAGGGGCGTGGAAGAAGTTGAGAGGCGGAAGAGAGAGTTATATGTGGAAAGGAAGAGAGAGGTGAAAAGATTAGTAAGAGAGAGTAAGAAGAGAGTGGATGAGGAATTTGGAAGGAATTTGAGTGTAAAGTGGAGGGACTGTAAGAAAATGTTCTGGAGAGAAGTGAAAAGAGTAAGACAGGGTGGAAGTGAAGTTAGCAGGGGAGTGAAAGATAAAAATGGTAGATTACTAGTGGAGAAGGGAGAAAAAGTGAGCAGATGGAGAGAACACTTTAAGGAATTGTTGAACGTGGAGGATGGAAGTAATGCGAGTATAAGTGGCTGGGGAATGGCTGGGAGAAGGAGGGAGGTGAGAAGACAGGAAGAAATCAGTAGGATGGAAGTTGTGGAAGCAATGAAGAAAGTTAAATCGGGGAAAGCCCCAGGAATTGATGGAGTGTGTGGTGAAATGCTGAAGCATGGGGGAGAGATAGTAGTAGAATGGATGTGGAAGATGTGCAGATTGGCCTGGGAGGAAGGTAGAGGTCCGGAGGATTGGAAGTCAGGTATAATTATTCCCTTGTACAAAGGAAAAGGGGAAAAAGAAGTGTGTGGTAATCATAGGGGCATTTGTCTTCTTAGTATAATAGGAAAAGTGTATGGTAGGTTACTTATAGACAGAGTTAGAGAAAGAACAGAGAAATTAGTTGGAGAAGAACAGGGAGGCTTTAGGAAGGGAAGAGGTTGTGTAGATCAGATATTCATTCTTAGATCTTTAGTGGAAAAGTTTCTAGAGAAGGGAAAGAAGTTGTATGCGGCTTTCATGGATTTGGAGAAAGCATATGACAGGGTGGATAGACAAGGATTGTGGAAAGTGTTAAGAATATATGGAGTAGATGGGAAGTTGTTGAATGCTGTGAAGAGTATGTACGATGGTGCGAAGGCTGCAGTGCGTGTGGATGGTGAACTAAGTGAATTTTTCTCTGTGAAAGTTGGTTTGAAACAGGGATGTGTCATGTCTCCATGGTTGTTCAATCTGTACATGGATGGGGTAATAAAAGAGGTACAAGGTAGGGTAGTGGATGTTGGAGTGGCCCTGGTGAGAGAGGATAGTGTTTGGAAACTCCCTGTACTGTTGTTTGCAGATGATACTGTGTTGTTGAGTGAAGACGAAGGGGAGCTGGAAGGCTTGGTGGATGAGTTTGAGAGAGTGTGTAAGAAACGGAACCTAAAGGTGAATGTAGGGAAGAGTAAAGTGATGGTCTTTGAGAGAGGTGAAGTCAGTGAATGTACAGCGAGGTTGGATGGTGAGGAATTGGAAAATGTGAGTACGTTTAAGTATTTGGGTAGTGTGATGAGTAAGGATGGAGGTTTGGAGGGTGAAGTGCTTGAAAGGGTACAGCAGGGAAGAAAGGTTGCTGGTTCCTTAAAAGCAGTGATAAAAAACAGGGAAGTGAGCATGGAAGTAAAAAAGTTACTACATGACAGTATTGTGATACCAACTCTAACGTACGGAAGTGAAGCTTGGACATTGTTGGAAGGACACAAGTCAAGAGTGAGAGCAGTGGAAATGAGTTATTTAAGAGGAGCCTGTGGAGTCACGTGGAGAGACAGGCTGACGAATGAGGATATAAAGGAGCGTTGTGGTGTGGATGTGGATGTGATAGGAAGCGTTTTGAGGAACACACTGAGGTGGTTTGGCCATGTGGAGAGGATGGAGGGTGAAAGATTGACGAAGAGAGTGTATGTGAGTGAGGTGGAGGGTGGAAGAGGGAGGGGGAGACCGAGGATGAGATGGAGGGATGGGGTGGAGAGGTATATGAGAGAGGGGGGTGTGAGTTGGGAGCAGGGCAGTGAAATGGCGGGGGACAGGGCGACTTGGAGGCGATTTGTTTGTGGCCACCCCAAACGGGATTGAGGCGTCTGGCAATAGATAGATAGATAGATAGTATTCTAACTTTTTCTGATGTATCCTATTCACAATTCCAATTCGTTTAGTTTCATACAGCAGTGCACATTTTGATGTTCATGGTAGATTCAGCAGTTTTGTTAAATACTTAAGTCTGAGTAATATTTACACAGTTTCTCTCTTTGTCCTTTAACTTCTTCAGTGTTTCTGCCCCAAACAGTAACACAGGTGTTGCACATGTGTCAAACAGTTTTTGTCCTACTTTCCTTCTATTTTTTTTTTTCACTTTTTATATATATACTTTCATTCACTGCTACTTTTGCCTTGTTGACTCTGTTTTTAATGTCTTCGTTGTACTTCCCTTTAGGTCGAATTATTTTGTCTAAGTACTGTACTTGTGATTCACTGTTTCTGAAATTTCCTTTCCATTAATTTCTAGCTTGCAACATTTTCGTACCAGCGCTGTTTGTTTTGTTTTTTGGTCATTCATTTTCAGCCTCTTCAGTGTCTGAAACATTTTCGTGGTCCTGGTTATTTCTTGTATACCATTTGTTGTACAATGGCCATGATGTCATTCTGAGAAATCTGTGTATCTATCTATTGCCAGACTCCATAATTCCGCAAGGGGTGGCCACAAACAAATCGTCTCCATGTTGCCGTCCTCCTCCATTGCACTTCCCCCCCCCCCGTTCACACACCCCTCTCTCATATACCTATCCACTCCGTCCCTACATCTAATCGTCGGCCTCCCCCTCCCTATCCCCCCTTCACCTCACA
This sequence comes from Coenobita brevimanus, assembly GCF_032717465.1. Classification (NCBI taxonomy): domain Eukaryota; kingdom Metazoa; phylum Arthropoda; class Malacostraca; order Decapoda; family Coenobitidae; genus Coenobita; species Coenobita brevimanus. The sequence continues at coordinate 5,821,347 of NC_136990.1, forward strand.
GACACTCTCCTCGTTAATCTTTCGCTCTCCATCCTCTCCACATGGTCAAACCACCTCAGTATATTTCTCCTAAAGCTTTCTATCACATCTACATCCACACCACAATGCTCCTTCATTTCCTCATTTGTCAGTCTGTCTCTTCATGAATCTAAATGCTCCTCTCAACTCATTTCCACTGCTCTCTTGACTTTTGTCCTTCCAACAAGGGTCAAGCTTCATTTCCATATTAGAGTTGGTATCACAATAGTACCATGCAGTGATTTTTTTTTTTTACTGCCATACTCACTTCCCTAATTCATACCACTGCTTTCAAAGAACCAGCAACCTCTCTCCCTAGTTGTACCCTTTCAAACACTTCATCCTCCAGACTTCCATCCTTACTCATCACACTACCCAAGTACTTAAATGCACTCACATATTCCACTTCCTCATCATCCAGTGTCACTGTACATTCAGTGACTTCATTTGTCTCGAAGACCATAACTTTCCTCGTCCGTACATTCACTTGTAGATTCCGTTTCTTACACACTTTCCCAAACTCATTCACCAAGCCCTTCGTCTTCAATTACAATACATTATCATGTCCAAACAAGAGTACTGGAAGTTTCCAAATACTGCTCTCTCTCTCATTAGGGCCGCTTCAACATCCACTGCCCTACATTGTCTCTTTTATAACCCCAGCCAGATTCAGATATACAGATTGAACATCCATGGAGACATGACACATCCCAGTTTCAATCCAACATTCAAATACAAAAATTCACTCTTCATTATCCCCACGCACTGCAGCCTTACCACCTTCTTGATACTTTTCATGACATTCAGCAACTTCCTTTTTACTCCATATATTCTTAATATTTTCCACAATGCTTGTCTATCCACTTTGTCATATGCTGTCTCCAAATATATGAAGCCCACATACAGCTTCTTTCCCTTCTCTAGGAACTTTTCCATTAAAGACCTAATGATGAATACCTGATCTGCACCACCTCTTCCCTTCCTAAATCCTCCCACTTCTTCTAATTCCTCTGTTATTTCCCTAACTCTGCCAATAAGTATCGTACAATAAACTTTTCCTACTACACTTAGAAGACAAATGCCATTGTGATTACCACACACTCCTTTTTCCCTTTTTCCTTTGTACAGGGGAATAACTATACTTGACTTCCAATCCTCCACGATTCTACGTTACCCAGACCAATCTTTACAGCTTCCACATCCATTCCACTACTATCTCTCCTCCATACCTCATCATTTCAGTACACACTCCATCAATTCCTGGGGCTGTCCCCATTTTGACTTTCTTCATTGCTTCCATTACTTCCATCTTTCTGATTCCTTCCTCCCTTCACACCTCCCTCCTTCTCCCAGCCATGCCTCAGCCACTTATACTCGCATTACTTTCATTTTCTATGTTTAAAACAGTTCCTTAGATTGTTCTCTCTGTCTGCTCACTATTTCTCCCACTTCCACCAGTGATCTACCATTTTTATCTTTCACTGCCCAACTAACTTCCTTATCACCCTACCTAACTCTCTTTACCTCTTTCCAGAACATTAAACTCCACTTAACACCCAAATTTCTTCCAAATTCCTCATCAACTCGCTTCCTTACTCTCTTACTAATCTTTTCACCTCTCTCTTCTTCTCTTCATTAAACTTTCCCTTCTGTCTCTCAACTTCCTCCATGCCTTTGCTTCCCATCCACTCACTATATGCTTTCCTCTTTTGCTCCACAGCTTGTTTCACCTTTTCATTCTACAATGCTATTCCTTGCACTCCCTTTCGTCATCTCTTCACCCCACTCACCACCTCACACGCTGCACAGATTTCTTCTGTGATTATCTTGCTCACACCTTTCACCTCCCCCATCTGCTCCGAATCATATTTATCCCAAACATTTCTGCACTTCTGTCTTATATTCTGCCTTCTTTCTGTTCTCTTGCAACCTTCCTAACCTCCTTGTATGGGCTGCTTCCCCCCTGTCCTTCTCTCCTTTCATTTATCCATTGCATTTGTACCTCGACTTTACCAACATCAAGTGGTGGTCGGAAAGTCCACTCCCCCAACCTCTGTGCCATTCATCCATTATATACCTTCTCATTCTGTCATCCACACACACATATTGTTAATCAGTCATAGTCCTCCGTTCATTCAGTTCATCACCCACTCTTTTTAACACTTGCCACGTATACCTGTGGATCATTTTGTGCCTAAAGAGGGTTTTGGCTACCATCAGCTCCCTCCCCACACAAATGTCAAGTAAAGCACTGTCATTCTCATGCACTTCTGCAGGCACACCTCATTCATCAACTACTCCATCCACCTTCACATTCCCTACCTTTCCATTCATATCTCCAATCAAAAACACTCTCATTCCTTTCAAACTTTTCCATTCACACTTCCACATTTGCCCAGAACACTTCTTTCACTCTGCTTGCACGATCTTGTGTTTGCATATACACACACAAAATCGCGCACGTTTGTAATCCTCCTTTCAATCTTTCCCTCAGAATCCTTGAACCAACTGATCTATACTCACTTATATTCTCCAACCATCTCTTGCACACAACAGTACACACACCCTCTTTTGCCCTCTTACTCTTGGAATATTCCACGCATATACCCCATCCATTCTCCCTCTCTCAAACTCTCACCTCACCATTTAGTCTCGGTTAATCCACATATGTCCACTTTTGCACCCTCAAGCACCTGGATGCTCTCTCTCTCTTTCACCTCATCATTTGCAACCCTTATATTCTATGTTGCAATCCGTACAATGTCCTTTGTTCGGTCCTTTCACCTGCTCAGGGTTGGGTCCAATTACAGGCTACTGTACAGGAGTCCAAGTCTATGTACCCGGAAATTTTTCAAGTATAAAGTACAGCCTTTTTCCAATTTACTAAGTCCAAGCACATGGCATTGTACTTGAGTACGAGATAAAGTACTTTATACCATACGAGAGTGCTCCTGTTTCGAAGGAAATTAAATGATCGTCATATTCTAAAGGTTAAGCAATTAAGGTAGAAAGTAGCGTATTAGAATATAAGTATGTATAATTAATCAAACCATTTCTTCTATGACAGAATATTTACATAAGAATCGATATTTCAGGAGTAACATAATTAACTAAATATTCCACATGATGTTGAGAAAAGGCAAACGATTAATTTCTAATTTTGCTATACTAAGTTTACTGGATGATACGAAGTTGTGGTTGTACCAAGGTAGAATCAGTACATTACTATTAAGCAGTTTATAAAACATAAGAATCAGTATTTCAGGAATAACATAAAAAACTAAATATTCCACATGATGTGCAGTGAAGTTAGCTCGGGAGTGAAAAATTAAAATGGTAGATTACTAGTGGAGAAGGGAGAAAGTGAGCAGATGGAGAGAGCACTTTAAGGAATTGCTGAACATTGAGGATGGAAGTAATGCGAGTATAAGTGGCTGGGGAATGGCTGGGAGAAGGACGGAGGTGAGAAGACAGGAAGAAATCAGTAGGATAAAAGTTGTGGAAGCAATGAAGAAAGTCAAATTGGGGAAAGCCCCAGGAATTGATGAAGTGTGTGGTGAAATGCTGAAGCATGGGGGAGAGATAGTAGTAGAATGGGTGTGGAAGATGTGCAGATTGGCCTGGGAGGAAGGTAGAGTCCCGGAGGATTGGAAGTCAGGTATAATTAATCCGTTGTACAAAGGAAAAGAAAAAGACGTGTGTGGTAATCATAGGGGCATTTGTCTTCTTAGTGTAATAGGAAAAGTGTATGGTAGGATACTTATTGACAGAGTTAGGGAAACAACAGAGGAATTAGTTGGAGAAGAACAGGGAGGCTTAGGAAGGGAAGAGGTTGTGTAGATCAGATATTCATTCTTAGATCTTTGGTGGAAAAGTTTCTAGAGAAGGGAAAGAGGTTGTATGCAGCTTTAACCCGTCACGTCCCGAGCCTTTCCGCACCTATGACATCCCCCAGTCCCGAGCCTTTTTAGAAAAAAAATTTTCCTTATGAAACTTCCTCTTAGGTCGAGAAACTATGGAAAATCTTGAAGAAAGTGGTCTCTGCAGTCTATAAGTGGTCTATACAGGTGCGGTTTCCCCCCGCAGGTATCGTATTCTGTAATGGGCTGGATATCCGTAAACGTTTTCTATGGTAAGGAGTAATGGGACAAACAACACACAACACCTCTACATTTATTGAATTTGTACTAATAAACAATAACAGTAACAATATAATGTATTTCAGACACATATATAGGAAAAATAAGCATTGTACCATCGCGCGAGCATAGCGAGTTAGGTCCGAGTCGTATCATGCTATATGCTAATTTTCTGTTATGAGTCTACCGATCATTTTTTCTACTTGTATACTTCTGTTTCAATGACAATTTACCAATTACAACTGTTTGTAAGTGATTTCAGATGTTTTCATTCATTTTGATGACATGCAGCATAAGTTTAGCGCACATCAGCTTAGTAAGCGCACTCGCTATGTCTCGTATTTCAACATACCAAATTGTTTTATGACTTTCTAATTATTTTCCCATTTACATAGAACCTTTCCCCCACCACTGTGAAGGTTTTCAATTATTTTCATTCATTACGAGGGCATTTAGCGATATGCTAGCGCCTATTCACGTAGCAACCACGATCTCAAACACTCGTGTTTCATCATCTACTTTATTTATTCACTCCAATTATATTTTCCCACTTACATTACACACATTTACACCCCTCCAATGCACTGTTCATACTTACTGCCATTATTTATTCAAGTGAGCGTGAGAATATCGCCTGAAAATACCCTCGCAAGGAATGTTACGTCATACATAATACTCACACACTTATATACTAATTCACGCACACACTTATATACTAATTATTCACTTTATCACTTGCTGACTTTTATTTTGACTAATACGTGCCTTATTCATTCGACTAGGCGTCAGGAAATCTTATCTTTATAGACACGCTATGAATATTTGACTTACTGTAGGAAATACATCATCATATACAATAATTTGAACCTATATTATACCCGTAAGAATGTCACATAATAGAAAATATATAATAAGGGGCCGTATTTATTGCACTGAGCGACAGAATATCGCATCAAACAACCCTCTCTATGTAAGTTTCAACTTAGGGCAGATTTATATACTTACACCCAATGTTTGCACTTATGTTCTACCCGTAGGCACTTTATACTAATATTTGGCGATCCACATGACTGATATTTTCACAGAGCGTCTGTCTGTCGCATTTACATCATAATTTCTGCGTCCTTTCGCAATCACACCATGCTAAAATTGCAGCAACGTGTGGTATTCACTAAAACATGGGTGAATACACAGACCCACGTGACACTGCACGCACTCATAGCGGGTGTCCTTCCTCTGTGTCGTGAGTCTCACCTGGGAATGACTGCACACGTGACACCTGCGCTGGGGCCTAGGTCTGTTGGGCTGGGGCGGGATAGGAGTGGGAAATGGCGGGCGGATATTCTCTGGGGAGTGTGGGTAATAGGGGCAGTGCGGGGGCGCTGTTGGGGCCTTTCAACCGCATATTTTGCAAAGATTTCTCGTGTGAGCTCCCTCACAAACCCTTCAAAGGTTTCCTGAACTCCTGTGGTCATGGCGTGAAGGTGGTGGCAATTCAGAGCAGTGATATCTAGCAAGTGAAAGAACAGTTTCTTATACCACTTCATCGTGGTCCTGGCACACTCTACCGTCGATATCATGGAGTCTGACTGGTCCACGAGGCGCATGTTTATATTATAGTCCATGACACATTCAGGTTTCCAAACACGACGCCTGCTCTCGCTATGGTAATCAACAGAATCAGTACGGTGCATCAAGGGGCGGTGAACCGTGGACAAGAGGCTTACTTCTCTGTTGTGGTTCCACATTGTTGCAAGGATGTTGTTTGCTTTGAAGAAGACAACCTCACTCCTTGCAAGTTTCCGCCCTACCTTGACCATGTGATGCCGGTTCACCTTTACGGTTCCACAGACTCCCGTTTCATGTCTGTGAAGATAACGAGCGAGAAGAGGGCTAGTGTACCAGTTGTCGAGATAGAGAACGTGACCACGATGAAGGTAGTCTTGTATCATCGTCTTTACCACTGCTCCAGAAAGTCCTATACTTCGATCTTCTATTATGTCTGTCTGTGCACCGGTGTACAAGACTATGTCTTGCACGTATCCAGTCCTACAGTCACACATAACAAAGATCTTGAACCCAAAACGGTGCCTTTTGCTGGGTATATACTGTCTGAATGAAATATTGCCTCTCCACAACACGAGACTCTCGTCTATGACGAGATCTCTATAGGGATAGAATGAGGATCGAAAGGTTTGCCTGAGGTGATCAAAGACCAACCTAATTCGCCTCATTTTGTCAGTGTTGTTTGCATTTGCAGGGTCATTAGCATCATAAAAATGGAGGCGACTTAGAATTTGTTGAAACCAATTACGGCTCATCACTTGACCAAATATGGGGGTAAACATAACAGGGTCCCTAGTCCAGTAAGCAGGAATTCTATTTTTTCTTATTATACCCATCAAAAGGACAAGGGCAAAAAATAAGAACATTTCTGGAATGGAGACAGGGTAATCATAAATCATTGAATGCCTACTCCTTGTTCCCAATCTTTCACTTTCTAGCCGCTGGCCGCTTGCAAACAGGTTTGTTTGAAGCACGATCTGATCAACGAAGGCCTCACTGAAAAACAGGTAGAAAAAATCCAACCTGCTTGAATTACAGTGAATACCTGGTGCAATGCAGCCAGATCGCCCCTGCTCAGTGAAGGGGTGAATGAGGGGAGAAAAATCACTCCCATCCTCCCAGTCCCACGACACAAATCCCTCGTCCCCATCACCGCCTTCGTCTGGGTGGGGAGGAGATCCTGGTTGGGGAGGTTGGGGAGAAGGAGTACGGAGGGCTTCCCCACTGTCATTCCTCTTCCCTCTGCCTTTACCCTTTCCCTTTCCCTTACCCTTACGGCCTTGAGGAACATTAGGGGGCTGTGGGGATGAAATAGTTTGATATTGGGGAGCAGAAGACGTGCTGGGGAGTGGTTCCTCCCCACCTTCCCCCTCCATTACCACACCACGTGCTCTCTCACGCAACCTTGCTCGACCACGTGTTAGGGGATATTGGGGAGCATAAGACGTGCTTTGGAGTGGTTCCTCCCCACCTTCCCCCTCCCTCACAACCCCACGTGATAAGGAACGCACCCGCACTGGCTCACGTGATCCACTCTGCCGCCTCACACTGCGCAGGGAGAGCAATGACTCACCCACCTCACTCTCACTTTCCCTAATCCCAGGAATGTCCATTTCACTCCCCACTCCCTCCACTTCACTTCCTACCGCCCCAAACAGAATGCTAGGCCCATACCTGCTTAGACGACGTGGTGTGCGCTCTGGGCCATGATGCGTAATCACCTCCCGCCCATACCACGTGGCAGCACGTCCCACGTCTCCGTCCTCGTCCTCGTCCTCGTCCTCGACCTCGAATTCGGCTTCCAAGGCACGCTGGGGATAGGGATATGACATACCACGTGCCTTCTTTGCCTCCTGCCCCTCTCTAGCAGCACGGTAAGTCACGTACTGCCGCTTCCTTGGTGACGGAACTTCCTCGTCACTGCTGGTGGTTTCTTCCTCCTCTGGCTGCACATAATCTTTGTCCATCTCCTCGTCATCCAGTGGGGAATCACTGTCGCCGGTAAAGGTGTCCAGGGCGACTTGAATTTCGCTCTCTGAGAGACCTCTCTTAGCCATGTCTGAGCAGGACCGTGGCTACCAGGTGAGTGGACGAGTGGTGGGCTAGCGCGGGTCACGCGGGGTCGCCGAGTGTCCCCGCCTGTTGGCAGGTAGGGGAAGGTCAGGCGAGGGTACGTACCGCAAATCAAGCGCGAAATTTGAAAATTGTCGAAATTATGCACATTGCAATTGCACGACGTACTGGTACGTCGCCGGGACTGGCAAATGCAAATCGTGGTGACGTACCCATAAGTCGTCGGGACGGGGCGGGTTAATGGATTTGGAGAAAGCATTTGACAGGGTGGATAGACAAGGATTGTGGAAAGTATTAAGAATATATGGAGTAGATGGGAAGCTGTTGAATGCCGTGAAGAGTATGTATGATGGTGCTAAGGCTGCAGTGCGTGTGGATGATGAACTGAGTGAATTTTTCTCTTTGAAGGTTGGGTTGTAACAGGGATGTGTCATGTCTCCATGGCTGTTCGATCTGTACATGGATGGGGTAATAAAAGAGGTACAAGGTAGGGCAGTGGATGTTAGAGTGGCCCTGGTGAGAGAGGGTAGTGTTTGGAAACTCCCTGTACTGTTGTTTGCAGATGATACCGTGTTGTTGAGTGAAGACGAAGGGGAGCTGCAAGGCTTGGTGGATGAGTTTGGGAGAGTAAGAAACGGAATCTAAAGGTGAATGTAGGGAAGAGTAAAGTGATGGTCTTTGAGAGAGGTGAAGTCAGTGAATGTACAGTGAGGTTGGATGGTGAGGAAATGGAAAATGTTAGTACGTTTAAGTACTTGGGTAGTGTGATGAATAAGGATGGAAGTTTGGAGCATGAAGTGCTTGAAAGGGTACAACAAGGAAGAAAATTTGCTGGTTCCTTGAAAGCAGTGATAAGAAACAGGGAAGTGAGCATGGAAGTGAAAAAGTTACTACATGACAGTAATGTGATACCAACTCTAACGTACGGAAGTGATGCTTGGACGTTGTTAGAAGTACACAAGTCAAGAGTGAGAGCAGTGGAAATAGTTATTTAAGAGGAGCCTGTGGAGTCACATGGAGAGACAAACTGACAAATGAGGATATAAAGGAGCGTTGTGGTGTGGATGTGATAGGAAGCGTTAGGAGGAACACACTGAGGTGGTTTGGCCATGTGGAGAGGATGGAGGGTGAGAGACTGACGAGGAGAGTGTATGTGAGTGAGGTGGACAGGGGGAGAGGAAGGGGGAGGCCAAGGATGAGATGAGAGAGGAAGATATGAGTTGGGAGCAGGGCAGTGAAATGGCGGGGGACAGAGCGACGTGGAGGCGATTTATTTGTGGCCACCCTGTACGGGATTGAGGCGTCTGGCAATAGATAGATAGATGGATGTTGACAAAAGGCAAACCATTTATTTCTACTATTGCTAAACTAAATATACTGGATGATACGAAGTTGAGGTTGTATCAAGGCAGAATCAGTTCATTACTGTTAAACAGTTTATATGTTTATAACAAAAGGTACGAAGGTAAGCTACTTGCAGTCAATTTAATTGAACATAAACTATCTCTTCATCTTCACTTGAATTTTTTTCCATTTTTGTACTGTGTACTCGCAGAATTACCGCATGTCTAAAGATTTAAGTTGCATCACTTCATGTGTAGAGATTTAAGTTTTAATGGCATGTACATGTAAACATAAATTAAGAATTAATATTGCTGCTTCAGTAATGTATTCTGTGATGGGATAAAGAAAATATATTATTTACTTTACACTATGCTCAAAGTCAACATAGAAGTGAGCCTATTTGGGTTTATCATCATTGCATTTTATAAACATTACACTTTCGAAATTTTTGTCACTAAGACGACATCTGTCCGGTTTAAATACTTTACCAGTAACGCTGAACAGCCTTTCAGCAGGAGCAGATGATGCCGGTAATGTAGTGCTGTACTTGTCTTGCCTACCTACTCCCATAGTAACATGTTGTTACCTGATTAATATTGTTATGGTGCATTTGGATAATTACATAATAGATAACTACTAAATAATACCTTTATAAAGTCCAACAGAATATATAAATTTTTAATACAATGTACTTGATTGCACTTGAAGGGACTTGGTAGTTTTTAAAGTACTTAGGGTCTAAGTACAAGTACAACCAAAATATTAAACTCCAAGTACAAGTACATGAAAAACAGTACTTAAGTCCAAGTACCAAATTGTACTTGGACTCAACCCTGTTGGTCGGACGTTTCTTGTTTGTATTTTTAGTTAGTTGTTTTTTGGGGAGGGACACTAACCCTTCGCCAACCTACTTGTTGACACGTAGGGAACTCGTGTTGGTTTATTATTTGGGTACCACACAGCGTAATAAAAGATTTCCTGGTTTATAAGAAATAATTTCGTTTGCCACGCATTGTTGAGCTACCCTGAAACAGAGTACCTCTACATTGAGTGAGTGGATGGTGGTGTCCCTACCGATGGCTATATTTATGTCCCTTAGTTTATGAAGACTCATGTTGGAAAAAAAAAAAAAATCTGAAATTAGCAAATTCAAACTAACATCATTGGATTCACTAACCATATAATTCGGGTAAGAATTATGCTAAAAAAAATTGATAATAATAATAATAATAATAATAAAAAATTAATATTACGAAAATTATTATTATAACAATAATAGCTAGAGCGCGGTCAAAGAGTGCATACCTCCGCCAGTACTATTGCCATTAAAAAGGATCCGGATTCGGATCCGTGGATATAGGATCCGGGTCCGGATCTGCCCCCAAATTTAATCAAATTTAATCTTTCGTGGTCCATGGCCCACACTTCCACAAAATTTCATAAAAATCCGTTCATAACTTTTTGAATAATCCCGGACCTGGATCCGTGGATATAGGATCCGGATCCACCCCAAAATTTCATCGATACTCTCTTGGTCCATTGCATCTTTCACCCAGATTTAGTTGAAATTCATCGAGAACTTTTGGAGACATTGTACGGGATACTCCGGATCCGGATCCGGCCCAAAATGTAATCATTTCTCTTTTGGGCAATGGCCCACCGTTCTACAAAATTTCATCAAAATCCTTTCATAACTTTTTGAGTACTGCTGCTAACAGACAGACAAACAAATAAACCAGTTCAGGGTATAACATAACTTCAATGGCGGAGGTAATAAAAATGCAGACTCTCATCAACACTTAAACATCAAGATCATTCAGTAATAATGATAGTAATGATGATAATAATAATAATAATAATAATAATAATAATAATAATTATAACAATAATAATAATAATAATAGTAATAATAATAATAATTATTATTATTAATATTACTATTAGTTATTACTATTATTATTATTATTATTATATTATTATAGTAGTAGTGCACTACACAACTCTACCATATCAACTGCTAAAATACTGAAGCTGCACCATAATCATTTTACACTATAAAGCTTGAAAGCAAATATAAACAGCTGTCATTCTTACGTTTAGAACTATCTATATATCTGTTGCCAGACGTCTTAATCCTGTATAGGGTGGCCACAAACAAATCGCCTCCACATCGCCTTGTCCCCCGCCATTTCACTGCCCTGCTCCCAATTCACACACCCCTCTCTCATATACCTTTCCACTCCATCCCTCCATCTCATCCTCGGCCATATAATTCGTTAGAGTTGGTATCACAATTCTGTCATGTAATAACTTTTTCACTTCCATGCTCACTTCCCTGTTTCTTATCACTGCTTTCAAGGAACCAGCAACCATCCTTCCTTGTTGTACCCTTTCAAGCACTTCACCCTCCAAACCTCCATCCTTACTCATCACACTACCCAAGTACTTAAACGTACTCACATTTTCCATTTCCTCACCATCCAACCTCACTGTACATTCACTGACTTCACCTCTCTCAAAGACCATCACTTTACTCTTCCCTACATTCACCTTTAGCTTCCGTTTCTTACACACTCTCCCAAACTCATCCACCAAGCCTTGCAGCTCCCCTTCGTCTTCACTTAACAACAGTGTCATCTGCAAACAACAGTACTGGGAGTTTCCAAACACTACCCTCTCTCATTAGGGCCACTCCAACATCCACTGCCCTACCTTGTACCTCTTTTATTACTCTATCAATGTACAGATCGAACAGCCATGGAGACATGACACATCCCTGTTACAACCCAACCTTCAAAGAGAAAAATTCACTCAGTTCACCATCCACATGCACTGCAGCCTTAGCACCATCGTACATACTCTTCACGGCATTCAACAGCTTCACATCTACTCCATATATTCTTAATACTTTCCACAATCCTTGTCTGTCCACCCTGTCATATGCTTTCTCCAAATCCATGAAGGCCACATACAATTTCTTTGCCTTCTCTAGAAACTTTTCCACTAAAGACCTAAGAACGAATATCTGATCTACACAACCTCTTCCCTTCCTAAAGCCTCCCTATCCTTCTCCAACTAATTCCTCTGTTATTTCCCTAACTCTGTCAATAAGTATCCTACCATACACTTTTCCTATTACACTAAGACGACAAATGCCCTTATGATTACCACACACTTCTTTTTTCCCCTTTTCCGTTATACAAGGGAAAAATAATACCTGACTTCCAATCCGCCGGGACTCTACCTTCCTCCCAGGCCAATCTGCACATCTTCTACATCCATTCTACTACTACCTCCCCCCCATGCTTCGGCATTTTACAACACACTCCATCAATTCCTGGGGCTTTCTTCAATTTGACTTTCTTCATTGCTTCCACAACTTCTGTCGTACCGATTTCTTCCTGTCTTCTCACCTCCGTTCTTCTCCCAGCCATTCCCCAGCCACTTATACTCGCATTACTTTCATTCTCTATGTTCAGCAATTCCTTAAAGTGTTCTCTCCATCTGCTCACTTTTTCTCCCTTCTCCACTAGTGATCTACCATTTTTGTCTTTCACTCCCCCAGTAACTTCACTGCCACCCTGTCTTACTCTCTTCACCTCTTTCCAGAACATTTTCTTACAGTCCCTCCACTTTACACTCAAATTCCTTCCAAATTCCTCATCCACTCTCTTCTTACTCTCTCTTACTAATCTTTTCACCTCTCTCTTCCTTTCTACATATAACTCCCTCTTCCGCCTCTCAACTTCTTCCACGCCCATATTTCTCATCCATCCATTGTATGTTTTCTTCTTTTGTGCCACAGCCTGTCTCACCTCTTCATTCCACCATGCTGTTCCTTGCACCCCCTTCCGTCTTCTCTTCACCCCACACACCACATCACATGCTGCACATATTTCCTCGTGAATATCTTTCACACACCATCCACGTCCTCCATCTGCTCCAATTCATATTTACCCAATCTTTCCTCCACTTCTCTCTTATATTCTGCCTTTTTCTTATCCTCTTGTAACCTTTTCACTCTCCTTACAATTACTCCTCCCTCCCATCCTTCCCTTCTTCTATTTTTCCATTGTACTTGGATCTTGATTCTGGCCACCGCCAAGTAGTGGTCGGAAAGTCCACTCCCCCAACCTCTATAAGCTCTTGCATCCATTACACATCTTCACATCCTTTCATCCACACATGCATAATCAATCAATGCCTTCCTTTCATTCAATTCATTACCCACTCTTCTCATCACTCGCCATGTATACCTGTGGATTATTTTGTACCTGAAGAGGGTATTGGCTATCACCAACCCCCTCCTGGCACAAATGTCCATGAAAGCACTGCCATTCTCATCTATCTCAGCAGGCACACCCCACTCACCAACTATTCCATCCACCTTCACATTCCCTACTTTACCATTCATATCACCGATCAAAAACACTCTTTCATTCCTTCCAAACTTTTCCATGCACACTTCCACATTTGTCCAGAACTCTTCTCTCATTCTGCTTGCACGATCTTGCATTGCCACATATATGCACACAATCGCCCACATTTGTATTCCAACTTTCAATCTTACCCACACAATCCTTGAGCCAACTGATCCATACTCTCTTATGTTCTTCCTCCATCTTTTACTCACGACAATACACACTCCTTCTTTTGCCCTCTCATTCTCACCTACTCCTGCACATATACCCCATCCATACTCTCATTCTCTCACACTCTCTCCTCTCCATTTAGTTTCAGTTACTCCACATACATCCACACTCGCACCTTCAAACACCTGGACAATCTCTCTCTCACCTCATCATTCGCACCCCTTACATTCCACGTCGCGATCCTTACCATGTTCTCTGTCCGGTCCTTGGTCGTCAACTTTTGGTCAGTCCTTGTCCGAGGCTTGTTGTTCGTCTTTTTGGTTAGCAGTTTTCCGGGGATGGGCACTAACCCTGCGCCAACCCTTTTAGTCACCTCATTCGACAAGCCGGGATACTGGTGGAGTATTCCTGAAAAAAACCCTACCCCCAGGGGGTAGAACTCGAGAATAAATAATCTGTCCTGTGTCCTCTACCCTCCTGATGGAACAATAAAGGAGTCACAATAAAGAAGTAAGTAATGGAAGGATGTATAATGTACAGCACAATTGACATCAAACACATGTACACTAGGGCGAATTGAAAATATAGGTAAAAAATCAAATCACGGATTTATTGGATGTAATACATACCAAAAGTTGTCAATGCTATTACTCATTAATGATATACAGTTTTATTGACATAGGACTAAATTTTCTGCCCTCTACCATCTGTTTTAAACCAACCTGTGACAAAATGACACAAATCCTTGGCATTCATTGTATTATATAGAATAATATACAATTATACATTATAATATGCAATATGCATATATACATGACCCAATATGTGCAGCTTGAGCCAGCAAGCACAACACTTACAACAAATCTGAAAAATTACTGTGTGGTGGATATTCACTCTTAGTGTTAAATGTTGGCATGATAGCTCGAGCATGAATTCTTGCTCGAATAAAGCCATCCCTTGCTTCTTGTCCAACAACAGCTATTGATGCTTCTTGTCCAACGACAGCAATTGATGCCTCTGTGACTGCCTTTACGCACCTTTCCACTGCTTGTGTATGATATGAAAAACATGGAATTTGTGGCAAGAGTTGTTTTGTTATGAACCACAATTTCCAGGTCAGCATCGGAGATTGATTTTGTAATTGGAGGTTCAGTCAGGTCACACTTCTGCCAGTCAGTCAAATCAACGTACTCCTCGGCATTTAGATCAAGAAGTGGTACTTGAAAACATCTGATACCACATTGACATGTCTTGGAGGCTCGAGCTCGCATAATTCGTCGAACGCTCAGCTCCTTAATATGTTGTCACTCTTCAGTTACCATGGTCAGCAAAATGTTCTCAGGGAGGCTAAAGTAGCTATTTCACCGAATCACAGGATCAGCTACAGCTTTCAGATCTTGCAACAGGTAGCATGACCTTTTAATCTGCATCCACGTGTGCTTAGAGCCATCCTTGCATGAAGGTTTGGACTTGATCGTGAGCCACACTGGAGTGTAAACCTTCAGAATGAATTCAGCAATTGTTTTGAGATTATCGCTCGGACTTTCTGTCGCAACATACAAACGCAGAACTCGATTGGCCAGTGTGACCCAGCGGGACATAGAGCTTTACTGGCTGACGATGCTTCAAAGAGACAGAGCAATTGCCAGTAATAACTTCTTGGCAAATATCCAGTAAATACTGCTGATCCGAACTCAGATCTTCAACATTGACATCAGGAAATTCACATGTTATTGGCTCAAAAGCTACAGTTGACATTTCCTTATAATTGCCAGTACACCAGTCCTGTATGAGACAGCCCTAGCATGTATTCAATATGGACGGTGGGTGTTAGCGCCGAAATGGTGACTTGTGGAGGTGTACGAAGACTACTGGGCCTTGGTATAGGCCACTGCCCCCGAGATATAGGCCCTGAAGCCTTTGTTCAGAGTCGGATACATAAAAAAAATATATCAAAAATAAAGAGCCCATTGACGTTGAGAAACTTTTTGATCCTGTCGTGCAACGATCCAGATGTTCGAACAATGACGTAGAGGAAGTGCATTTGCATGGAGAAGGCAAACAAACCACTCCATAGGACGTTTGACATGTTCTTCAGTCTTATAACACCGCCCTTCTTCACTGTGTTCACTGCAGTGTCATCACACCCAACTGCCACCAGCTTCTGAACTTCTATGCTATTTTCACCAAGAAAATGGATGATGGTCAGCATTATGCTCGCAGAACTGCCACTTTCATTTTTAATGTGACCGAGATAGTTGGAGCCAGGCTCCTGTACTAGTGATATATGTTCCTGTTTAGTCACTCTCTGGTGAGGTGTGCCATCAACTGTTTCGAGAGTCGGTGATTATCCTTTCTGCCATCAAAATACAGGCCCTGTATTTCAGCAGTAAGACTTGACACTTCAGCACGGATGGTTTCATGATATTTCTCCCATTCTAACTTTGCTTCTGTTGATGATATCAGTGCAGTCCTCAGATGTTACTATGCCATAGTCTTCTAAGACTGCAGAGGCGATCTCTGCCAGTGCTCTATCTGAAACTGCATGTTGCCCCGAAGCCCTCGCAATATTCTCCACCTGAACTGCTGTGATGCTGCTTGAGAAGTACATGCAGCAGTAGAGGGTGTAATGCTTGCGAAGTACACGCAACAGTAGCAGATAACATTTCAGTGTCACTATCTGTGCTTTCACCAGGTTCACCTTCTGTAGAGCTGCTAAAGCTGCTTTCATTTTTCTTTGATGTCAATGAACTGCCACTAACTTCAAGGTGATACTGGGCTAGCCTGTCTTGTTCCTTCAACTTTCTTCTCAGACACTCCTGTAACCTCTTTGTAGATATGCTGTCAAGTGGCCCTATCATTCTCTTGCGTGTGGTTCGTTGATCTTGAAGAAAAGACAGTTCAGAAATTGGAACTTTGCAAGACTTTGCACACGAACATGATTAATGGTTAGTACATTTGCATGCTGCAATGTCGAAAATCTTCCTGGCTTGCTCCTTGAACTCGGTGACTTTCTGTTCATTATGTTTATTTCTTTTTGGCATTGGGTATCTGACAAGTTTGAGATATTTATCGTGGTGATTTCGTACCAGGTGTATAATGCGGGTTGATGTCAAAGTAGGTATTGATGCTCGGGTCCAAAATTCTTTAATTTTGACAGCCAGGCCATCAGACACTTCTGCAACAGTTGGTTCTCTTTTTGAATTGCTCTTCAAATACAGTCTAACCTAGTGGTAGCCCATAAGCATGTCTTCAGTGGTTGGCAACCTGTGCAAGTTTATTCTATGAGGATTACCGAAAATTTGGCATGCAGAGGTTTTCTCGGATGATGCTCAGCCATCTTGTCACCATTCTTCAACACTCAAACTGCATAAGAAATGCAACAGAACATAGTAGGCTTAACAAACTGGAAGTATTATGTGCATTATATAATATATACACGCAGGTACTCATAAAACACTTGATAAGTATGTATCTGAAACTTTATTTGCCTTGTCGTCTAATATATTTGATATAACTTAACATGTCCGGGCATATAAAATGCAGTTTTGGTAGAGGGCAGAAAATGTTGGTTTTAGAATACCAAACTTTTATATGCAAGATATGTGGGACAAATGACAACTTTTGGGGGTATTACATGTCATAATTCAATTTTTTATTTTTCACTCCACCCTAGCTTACACCCCTTGCCCATCAGTATAGTACTGTTCACGGAGAACTTATGAACAACCTGTATTAAGAACACATCCATTAACAATTTGAACTTGGTAACATTATTTTTCAGTATTATTTTCTGTAGTTACGGATCCATCGTGGTCTGTAATTTCCCAGTTTATGAGGAGAGAACAACAACACTCCTGTCGAAGACTTGGCGACTTACCCTTATTCCAATACGCAATAACTTGAGCGTGACGTACTGCTTTTGATTTTATCCTTGCCTCTCTTCTGTTAGCGACTCTCGGTCTATCATTCGATTTTATCATGAAATGTTTTTTCTGGACATGTTTGCCTTTAAGTGATAATGCCGCAGTAAATGATTACTATTCCTTTGTCCCTGGGTTAATTTTGGAGTGGAGATGAGAGAAAACAAGCAGTCGGACATCCCGTAAAATTTTTACGCTGTTACTACAAGAAATTTCATGGTTTGTTGTTAAAAATGCCACTCATATAAGATAGGTAAAATGTTATGAATAAATAAAAGTCCTTCCACACAGAACCCGTTATTAATCAGAATAAAATCACCTGGTAACAGAGGAACTTGATGAGGACATTACTAGGAGTCAATGGGTTAGTGAAGGCTACATCTGACCCACCCAGTTCCACCAATCTCTTGTAAGTAGAAGAATATAGTCTGGTGGCAGCAAATAGGAAAGAGCCACACACTCCCTCTGGCTGTGTTAAGTTTATACGAGGTGTGACAAAAAAAAAAAATGGGACTTTGGCTGCTAATCACACAATTCATCAGCCACACAGTAATGAAGTACATCATAGTGTTGCCCAATATCTCAGCACTGTATGAGAAAAGCAGCACTTCAATTAACCTATTACCGGTATCTTTCTTTTCACAGGTGGTGTTGCAGCTCCTGTCAAGTGCCCTCTGTCACAGAATGGGCCTTGAGAAAAGGATTAACATCAAGTTCTTGTCAAACTTGGGAGAAACTCCAGCAGAAACCCTTGCCATGCTGAAGGCTTTGTACGAACAGAAAACAATGTCCTGTACATGTGTCTGTGAGTGGCACAAGAGGTTCAGGATGGGGCGGGGTGATGTGGAGGATGACCCAAAACCAGGACGTTCCTCAACAACAAGAAATGATGCCAACATCCAGAAGGTCAAGGAACTGGTATGGAGTGATCGCAGATTGACGATCAGAATGATGAATGAGCAGCTGGGATTGAATAAGGAGTCAGTGAGGTCCATCTTATTGGAAGATTTTGGCATGCGGAAGATTTGCGCAAAGTTGGTGCCCAAACTGCCCTCCGAGGACCAAAAGACCCGATGTGTGGATGTGTCACGGGACATTTTGGAGCATCACTCCTCCCCATCCTGTGCTTCTTGTGCCACTCATAGACATGTGTACGGGACACTGTTTTCTGTCCCCACACATCCTTCAACATGGCAAGGGTTTCTGCTGGAGTTTCTCCCAAGTTTGCCAAAAACCTGATGTTAATCCTTTGCTCAAGGCTCATTCTGTGACAAAGGGCACTTGACAGGAGCTACAAAACCACCTGTGAAAAGAAAGATATAGGTAAATTAAAGTGCTACTTTTCTCATACAGTGCTTAGATGTCAGGCAACACTACGATGTACTTCATTACTGTGTGGCTGATGAATTGTGTCATTAGCAGCCAGTATCTCGTTTCTTTTTTGTCACACCTCGTACACAGTGTAACTGGGTGTTTGGGGTGCCTGGTGATCTAGAGGGCTAAGGCTTAATTCAGAGTGAAAATTACATGTTGTGGACACTAGTTACATACTCCATATGGGATACTGGAAGTTATTCAGTCATACAGAGCCAAGACAGAATTCTGAAGCGGCAGGTACTGGTGACCATCGTCCACTCACTTGATGTAGTGCTGCCTATTTCATATATAGGTGATTGTACATTGAGTGACAAGCCTGATGGTTTCCTGTAATCCAGAAGGTCATTCACAGTGTTGGATGTAATCATATTACCAGATAATGGCGTGATGTGGAGCCTACTATGTTGCCTCTTCTAACTGGTAGAGAGACAGAAATGCAACGTCCATCCTGGTACCAAACCTCCACACCCTATCCTTTGCCTTACCACAGTAAGGCACTGTCCCCTGCAAGAGAACATTGATGCACTGCACTAGCCACCCCGGCAGGGATGATTGCTTGCCCATGGTTGATGCATCTGCTTGACCAAACAGACCTGGGTTGATCTACTACTACTGTAATGTCAAAAATTTTTATATCTCACTGCTAACCACAGTGTACTGCAACAGAATTTGAATTCTCTCTCACTGTTATGACGCCAGAGTAATGTTACGATGATTCTGATCCCACAAAACTTGATGACACTACAATCTCTCCTCTTACAACAATTTCTTATGTCACCGCTTAGTGTTGGAGTGTAAATCGCCAGAAATGCGCACTGAATTTAAAGTTGATATTACAAGGGTGTCAGTTGGTAATGGGAATTTAGTATCAGGTGAAGTTTCTATGACGGTTCTAGTTGTCTTAGTTCAGTTCAAGGTTGTATTAGAATATATGGAGGATGGGAGGTGTGATAGCGTGATATTCTTTATGGCTAACCGTCACTGTACTGATCTTGAGCATATCACTATTGACTTACCAACGTGGCTGCCATTAAGTTACCGAGCCTGTTTTTAGTGTAACCCAAACCAACTGGGGTGTTTTACACCCCTTTTACTCCAAAAAAGATACCAATGACTTACCCGACTTGTGTCCAAACTGTAGGATCAGATTTCATACTGAATGGGTCAGCATGAATTTAGGTTGGCTTAGGTTCTCGAGTTGTTATTCCCCCTTGTACACCTTGCGGGCCGCCCCGTACATAGCCATCAAAGAAGGGTAGTTGGAAACCCGAATTTAAAGAGTATAATATTGATTTTAATCATACCCCAAATTAGATAAATGCTTAAATCCATTGACTCACTTCCCTAATTAACAATGTTCTAATAGTACTTGGAACAGCAAGACCAAACGAGTTATGAGTGGATGTCGTTCTCCTTGGTCACTGAAGGACTCGAGGAGGGACGATACTAAAACGATATAAAGACCACTGACTCAGTATTACATTCTGCACCCCTTTCCAACAATAACACTTTCCCTTCAGTGGTGAGATTTAACCATAACACTCTGAACAATTAATGGTAAGACCCAAAATAACTTAACATAATACTTGCACAACTTCCGAGAATTAGATTATCATTTTAGACTCATGATATACACTTCGATTACATTATTTCCCTTGTGACTTATAATACAGAAAACACCCCGACTTAGGTTAAGGTACAGTCAACAAGAGTTCCACCTGGACCACCTAGTCGCGGGATATGGCTAACGTGGCAACAGCGCGTGTGTGTGTGTTCGTGTGTACATGCCCGAGACTTTTTCGAATCATCAAGTTCATCCTCTTTTCTGTATTATATCATTATGTGGTCATTGTATTATGCTGTGATATTGGCTAATAAATACTGTGTGATTGGGATAATGAGCTGTGCACTATGCTATTTATAAAGTGTGATTTATATAAAATAATTATTCTCTTGTACCATGAACCACGATGCAGGTTGAGTTATTGTTCAGAAACATCGCTCCATTCATGGGTGAACTTGCTCACTGTTTCTGAACCACAACTCAACCTGTATCGTGGTTCACGCTACAAGATAAAATAATTATTTTATATAAATCAGACTTTATGAATAGCATAGTGCACAGCTCATTATACCAATCACACAGTATTTATTAGCCAGTATCAGAGCATAATACAATGACCACATAATGATATAATATAGCAAAGAGGATGAAGCTTGACGATTCGATAAATTCTCGGGCATGTACACACTAACACACACACACGCGCTGTTGCCACGTTAGCCATATCCCGCGACTAGGTGGTCCAGGTGGAACTCTTGTTGACTGTACAATGATTTAGATCTTTGCCTAACACAATGAATGGGGGGGGGGGAAGTGTATGGTATGTAAGTGTGGTGACGCTTTTGGTGATTACGACTTGATCTGCTATTAAAATATGCGAATCAAAGGCAGTGGAGTGGGTCACACAAGAACTTTGCTATTGAACACACTATTAATCACTCTATGCTCTATAACTCTTAATGTGAAAATAATGGAAGGGGGGAGATTATGAGCCTTTAACACTAACCTGCGAATCAAAGGTGGTGGAATGAGTCACGCAGTCATATGCTCGCCGATGCCTTATATAACCTCGGATACCTCAGTCCGATTGCATTCGAGGATGTTATCTTCCGGTTACAGCTTTCATGTTAACAAGTATGTCTCGCAACACTCATTTGGGAATTGATTTCTTTAGAGCTTATCATATCTTACCAAGATTACATGATGATGGAGAAAATTTGAGTAGTATTGAGAATGACCACATCACTTAATATGAACCCTTTGTAATTATGTTCGGATGCAATTTTATCTATTAACCAAGTGTGGGAATGTACAACGATCGATATTTCGAGGTAGCTAAATGTACGAATATCATGGACTGTTTCTCCCCTTCTGGCACTTTCTCAATTAGCATTTCTAACACTAAAATGGATTGAGATCGAAAGATATCTTTGAATTTACTCACGTAAGAGGTTATGAAGATTAAGCCAATTTAAATGTTTGTCAAACTCCACAACCAGTGTATTTTATGGAGGGGAGGAGGGAGTGTGGTCGGCTGATGTAATACTTAATGCGAACTACATAATACATAGATGTTCACTTCTAACTTATCTCTACAATACAAAAATCATTCTTATCTTATAATACACCTATACTATATAATCATTGACATACTAAATTGTTCTTAATTACTAAATTACAACTATCTTACATCTAAGTTACACTTATATTACATCTTAACCTAACATACTGGCACTACATGGGTCCTTCCTCTGGGAAACAAATTATCACCATCAGAGTCTTCTCAACACATGCATTAATAAACATTCCAAGGATGCGTGTGTGGACGGGACAGACTAACCGACTTGACTGCGAGTCTCCTTTGAACCCCTAGGCGCCGGTCCACGTCATATGACGTGTTGGTAGAGGCCAACGGTCCACGTCATATGACGTTCTAATTTTTCACGGGCATGTTTGAACTTTGTTGCGCACGATATGAACCCAGAGTATTGTCCTGGCATGGCTGGTATGCGGGGTCACGCTGCCTGGCCATGAGAGGGGTAGGAAGGCAGCCCAGCAGGGAGGAGGGCAGTAGTGGAAGGTGGTGGGAGGCCGGCGTAGGGTGAGTGTGGCCTTGGAACCAGCTGATGCTGGTTCGGGGTAGGGGTATGGGTTGGGAGGGGTGGGGTGGGGTGGACTGATGGGGAGGGCTACTAATGGGCCATGAGGGGTGGGGTGGGGTGGGGCGATGGGGAGGGCTACTAATGGGCCATGAGGGGTGTGGGGGAAAGTGTATGGGTGCTTGAGTACACTTGTACTGACCATAGCCAGCCTTTAAGACGTATCACATTGTCAAAAAGTACTAAAAACATTGAAATAATATGTAAATAATTCTGAATACCTAAACAGTCACAAATTTGTTAGAAAATAAATATCATGGAAAAAATAAAATAAGCTGATCTTTATTATTTTCTTGTGTGTGTGTTTTTTTTGCCATTTTAGTCATAATATTGTGTTCATCCGGCATTGTGAATTAGTGAGAGAAACAAAGACACACTCAACACTTATTTTGGCATGAGATATCATCCCTCCTTCCTCCACCAGCACCGCCAACACACCACCGCGACCTTGAACGCGCTCAGCCCAGGCGCCATGCACCTGCTCCCTCACATCACACCACCACCTCCAAGTCGTCAACAGAGAGTAAATACGTGCTTTCTATGTGTTTTTTGTCATTTGCTACTGATTTGTAATGAAAAAAATATATATTTTGGGGGAAATCGATTTCTCTGAAAATAACCCGGTTCTGAGATGTGGATAGGTCTACCCATGCCCAGTGCCTAAGGGTTAAACACACCCTACTTTGACACTATCCCCACAATAAGTGGCAACTGTCAGTCCACATAATACACCGCATACCCCAGGGAGTCGCTTCACGTCGCTAATGAATTTACATAGAAAAATATATCCAATGGAGAAAAGAAACCCCAGTTAACCTCCTGCCTGAGTAATGGCATAGTCACCCAGCTGGGTGGACTCGCAATCTCGTTGCCAAGATCGTCCCAAGGGCACTTCCCATTCACGCTTGCTGTCACTCAGTTTCACTCACACTTCTTCCATTCGATACTTTCGTTTCCAGCCTTCCACCTAGTGACTGACGAGTGCTTGACAGGTCCTGAAGTCGCGACCACACTCTAGGCCATGTCAACTATAATGTGAGGGGTAGGTGCACTCGGCCCCTCGAAGTAAAGTTCTCGTAGTATCCCCACTGAACTGGGCTGAGCCCATCTCAACCTCTTTTTCTTTCCCTGATTGTCAATTGTCAGCCAGTCTGACCCACACACACTTCCTTATCCACTCCATAAACCTTTACACTCTTTAGCCTTCACAGATTTATCAACATTCCTCAATGAGTCAGCGAGGAGGCCGTCTTTCACGGGGCGGTAATTGTTCATCTACCAGGTCAGGCATAGAGGCACTTTCTAGGGGTTCGAACAACCACTCTTCACTACCATGATAAGGTTTCACCTGCCTAGCAGCTCTCTGTATTCGCTTTCCAGTAGACATTCTCCAATATATATACATTGCCGTCCAACATTTTCACTACATGGTAGGGACCATCCCACTTCACATGTAACTTCCGACTTGTACCTGGCACCACTGTTTCCTTTTTGACCTACACCAAGCTCCTCACACCAACAGTCTGATTCTTCCTTCTGTTTGCTACATCTCGGTACCGGCGTGCCATCTTTTGGTGAGTTTCCCTGATGACAGTGTGCACAGTGGCTAACTCGTCTTCTTCGGCATCGATCGCTGGAAGTCATACATTCACCAGTCTGGGAGGATGGCGGGAGAAGAACGCGAATTATGGCTGCTGTCTGGTTGAGGTGTGAATAGTCTGATTCATGATAATCTGACATGGCTGAAGCAGTTTGGGCCAACTAAGGGGGTGTCCTTGACATAAGACAGAGAGGACCGACATGAGGGTACGGTGCATCGTCTCTGTGATCCTGTTGCCTTGAGGATGGTAAGGGGTCGTGTAGTATAAAGTGTTTAGATGTTGCTGGCAAATCTCTGGAAGTCTTTACTTTTGAATTTGCCTCCGTTATCCAGGATAATACTCTGAGGTGATCCGTAATCTGCCACGTATTGCCAAAGTTTGTCTGTTATGTGTGTAGAATGTTTGGTCTTAGGGAAGAACCTAACAAAGCAACTGTAATGATCTATTGCTGTAAGGACATATCGGTAACCCTGGATTCCAGCAACCATATCAGTAAGGTCTATTCCAACCCTCTTCAGTGGCTTATTCACTGGAGGCAGTTCTTTCCACTGTTGCTGCAATCCAGTGTCCCATTTGAATCTTTGACAAGTAATGGACTTTTAACATATTCGCATACATCAGCCTTGAGATTCTGCCAATAATATTACTCCTCTGCCTTCTTGATAGTTTTCTTTTGCCCAAGATGTCCTGACAATTCATGTGCGTGTTGGAGCGCTTGTTTAATTAACACACTAGGGACAATGAGACTGTAATGCAGGCTTCCATCTGGCTTCTCTCTCACAAAATATAGAACTTCATCTACGAGAGCAAACTGATCTAAAGTAGCCTTGGGCAGTCGTTTGGTCGGGACTGCTCTGCCCTCAAGATATCACGCTAGTTCTTCCAACACGGGTTCATCTCTTTGGCGGGCCTTCATTTGTTCTTGATCTAACCCGAGCCAGATGGCTTCAGGTGGATGGACTACTACTCGAACTGAGCGTAACAGCTGGTCCGCTACAAAGTTGTTCTTACCTTTGAGATACTGGATGTTATAATTATACCCACGCATTTCTAGTATCCAACGGTTCATTCGAGATGATTTAGTCTTCCATTTGAATATACTAGTGAGAGGTTGGTGGTCAGTTATTACAGTGAAACAGGCACCCCACATGTAATGATGGAAATTACGACACACAAGAACTACAGACTAGGGCCTCTTTATCTGTTGCTGAATATTGAGTCTCACAGGGGTTCAACTTTTTAGAGAAATACCCGACCAGTTTGTTAGTCCCGTTTGATTGAATCTGACTCAGGACTCTGCCAACGTGGGTGTTACTGGCGTTGGTGATGAGAATGAATGGTTGTTCTATCTGAGCTTTAACCAAGACAGGAGTATTGATGAGACAAGACGTTAGTTGTTCAAAGGCTTTCTGACATTTGTCCTTCCAGATAAACGTTACTCGAGATTTAGTTAGGTTGGTGAGAGGCACAGCAATTCTAGCTAAGGAGGGGATATGCTTTCTATAGAAACCACACATACCTAGGAAGCAACATACTCCTTTCACTGTAGTGGGTGCTTTCATCTTCGCGATCCCCTCTACGTTCTTTGGGTCAGGTGTACTTTCATCTGCTGAGATTTTGTGACCCAGAAAAGTAACCTCTTTAAGACCAAATGTACACTTCTTAAGATTCAGTTTTATGCCATTTTCAGTAAGTAGTTGGAAAAGTTGCCTAAGGTGATCTAGTAAAGTAGTTAAGTCATGAGCCAAAAGAATCAAGTAATCCAAGTAATTTCTGACCCATCCTTTCTGTAGGAGTGGCGTAAGTACTGAAGCCATCCGCCTGGAAAAGATCGCAGGTGTGCAGTTAAGACCAAATGGGAGCCGTCTGAATCTATACAAAGTAACTCCATCACTGAAAGTAGTAAGGTCATGGCTCTCTTCATCTTGCATGGTTTGGAAGTAAGCTTCCCGCATATCGAGGGTGACATAGTATTGATGACCGGCTGCTTGTTCCACTAATTCTTCCAACCGAGGAGGAGGATAAATGTCAGTGACGAGATGTTGTTGACATGTCGGTAGTCTAAGCACAACAGTGTTCTCCCATTGGGTTTATTCACTAGTACTATTGGTGACAACCAGGCCGGTGTTGATTGTTGTATGATCTCCCGATCTTCCATGTCTTGGAGCATGTCCGAAATAATCTGCTTGGCCTGTTCGGGGTAACAGTACATTGGTCCATGACTGGGCTGGGGATCAGCCACCTTAATATGTGCAGGAGGGCCACTGATAGTCCCTAACTCTTTCTTGTCAAGGATGAAAAAGGGGTCATGACAGTATTAACTGTGACAGGTCTTTACGTTGAGCCTTGGTGAGATGTTGCCACTTTTGCCTCTCGATGAGTTCTTTTAACCTCTGTTCATGCATCTTCCTCTCTCTCGCGCTTGGTCGTTTTGTGGCAGCAAGTCATTATGGATTTGGGTGGTGGTGTTAATTTTGTGGGGATGGTTCTCGATTTTCTCGTAAGATCCAACAATCGTGCCCTTCTTATATGTCTTTTCCTGCTTAGTGGCATTAGTGAGCGGTAGGTGGATGGTGTTTTCTGAACTTACTTCGACTAGACAGAAATGATTGTTATGACTCATTTTGGCTTACAGGTGAACAGTCAGATTAGTTCCTGGGTCTTCTCTTACATGGATGGACACAAATTTGGACTGATAGGGACTAAGCTTTTCTACCATAAGGAGATTGATTTGAGTGAAAAGTTGCGATGGATTTGTGACCACTACAGGGTTCACCTCTAATCTTTCGACTTTGTTCTTCTGGCGAGGGATGTGATTCACTACATAAGAGGTGCCTCCCCATTCCATGACTCTCCTTTCACCATTCCAAGTAAGGGAGGCTTGACTCAGTATGTCACACCCAAGGAGATCAGCATTGATGTACGAGTTAGGTAATACTGGGAACCATTGTTTGTGAGTTTTTACATCACTGACCCCAATTTCAGTCCACAGCATTCCTAAAATTCCCAAAGGTGCACCTGTGACTCCTTGTAGTCGAGGAGGGTTTCGCCGTGAATTTATCTCTCCTCCCATTCGCTTGGCAGCCGATTCCTTTATTAGCATGTAACTGCTGTCTGTATCAGCTAGTGCCTCTACCACCTTCCCATTGGCAATAATACTAATGGTGGGAGAGGTATGACCACCGGCTAGCCATATTCTCGGACTAGGGTCCTGGGAGATGTTCGTGTTGGAATTAGCCTGGGTTGAGGCTTCCTGCTTATGTCCAGGGGACCCGCGTTTTCCCTGACGGCATCCGGGTCTGCGAGTCAAAACAGTGACCGGGTGGGGGTTTCTGCCAGCACTCTTGAAGAGTGTGGAACGTTGCTTGGCAGTG
This sequence comes from Coenobita brevimanus, assembly GCF_032717465.1. Taxonomy (NCBI): domain Eukaryota; kingdom Metazoa; phylum Arthropoda; class Malacostraca; order Decapoda; family Coenobitidae; genus Coenobita; species Coenobita brevimanus. The sequence continues at coordinate 5,849,077 of NC_136990.1, forward strand.
ACTACAATATTTTCGACAGAGGGTACCCTGATTGCTCGTTTCCCTCTTACGCACTCTAGGTTTGTTTTCACTTCCCACACTTGGGTGCTCATTTCTTCCATTTCATTCTTAGTTTCCACCATACTCATATGACTGACCGGGCCTTCAGGAATGGAGGGAGTGGAACGTGTGCCGGTCTTTTCCATGTTACTACTATCCTTCACTGGTATCGCGTTGATTTGAGGGGGCTGCCTCCCTTCTAGTAACTGTCGTTCATGTTCAATTTGGTCCAGGAATTTGTGCAATGGGTACTCATCATCAAGAAATCCCTCCAGCTTCTCTCGTGAATCAGAAGGTAAGCCATACCGCAGCTTCTTCTTTATCTGTTTATCTCGATTAGGAAATTTCTCATTAGGGAACTTTGATTTAATTACTGGATGTTGACAAATGAACCTATGGGTGAAAGCTTGGGGTGATTCTCCCCAGTCAGAGGTCATCGCCTCCAGCTCCTGCCATGCACGATCGATGCTAACTTCTATTACAAACTCTGTTCTAAGGAGGTGTTTAAGTGTTAGCCAGGAGTCTGCTCAATGGTTTCTTTGATGGTTGCCTATAAATATAGCTAACTCCGAACGGACCCTACACTTAGCAATTTGCATACGGGTGAAATCGTTAGGGTCACATTGCTTCACTAGTTCGAAGAAGATCTCTAATCTGGCCATTGCATTGAATCCTTGCAGATGGTGGAGTTCCAGAATTGGAATATCCCGGGGCTTAGTGAAACCATTCTCTTTCAATCTCGTAAACGAGTGGGGGGTTGAATGTGATGGTTGAAAAGACTTGGCAGGGGGTAGTGGGGGCTCCATCTCTTCTAGATTACTTGCTATTCCATCCCTCACTGATCGCTCATCCTCCCTTTCCTCGGACTTAGGTCTACAACTGGCAGTACCGTATCTACTCATAATGAAAGATGAAGGGGGGGTAATCATTTCTCACTACAACCTTGTTACATGAGAGAATCTTTCGTCACTTGTGGCTTATACTCATTCACTTTCAGTCTCTGCGTCCTGCCTCGCCGCATGTCCCCTAATTACAGTCAACAATTTATCCTCCACTCTGCTTCTTCCTTCATCCATCCAGTGTATCCCATCAGCCAGAGTTTCCACATAATACGCTGTGTTAAACTGAATTACTTGTTCCTCATCGTACGTTTTATTTTGTTGTTGACAGCATTTTGAACTGTTCCGTAGTTGGTGGTGGAAATCGGGAAATCTCCTGAGTAAAACCTAGGGTCTATCAGGCAAATGCAAACCACGGCCTCACAGTTACTCTCTATAGATTCTACTACCTGCTTGATGTCATTCACTACTAGACCGGGAGTTGTATTCTGATCGATATCGTTGCTCCCTAACCAGAGTATAGATAGATCATGTTTCCATTCCAGTACCCTGTTCATACGAAGATCTGAGAAAAATGTTTTTGCCCCTTGCTTCAGGGGCTCGAAATACTCTTAGTTCTACACCCGAGATTTCCAACGATCGAGGAATCTGGCTATGGCCTACTGGAGATGCTTTTATCATGTTACCTGGGACTGTTAACCATATAAGACAGGCGGACCTCTTCTGCACTTTAGTTACGGAGAATATTTATTATCCCACCGCTTTAGCCACCAGTGTATTGTCAAAAAATTTTATGTATATCTCACTGCTAACCACAGTGTACTGCTATAGAATTTGAATTATCTCTCACTGTTATGACGCCAGAGTAATGTTACGATGATTCTGATCCCACAAAACTTGATGACACTACAATCTCTCCTCTTACAACAGTTTCTTATGTCACCGCTTAGTGTTGGAGTGTAAATCGCCAGGAATGCACACTGAATTTAAAGTTGATATTACAAGGGTGTCAGTTGGTAATGGGAATTTAGTATCAGGTGAAGTTTCCATGCCGGTTCTAGCTGTTTTAGTTCAATTCAGGGTTGTATTAGAATATATGGAGGATGGGAGGTGTGATAGCGTGATATTTTTATGGCAAACCGTCACTGTACTGACTTTGAGCATAACACTTTTGACTTACCAACGTGGCTGCCATTAAGTTACCGAGCCTGTGTTTAGTGTAACCCAAACCAACTGGGATGTTTTACATCCGTTTTACTCCAAGAAAGATACCAATGACTTACCGGACTTGTGTCCAAACTGTAGGATCAGATTTCATACTGAATGGGTCAGCATGAATTTAGGTTGGCTTAGGTTCTCGAGTTGTTATTCCCCATAGTACACCTTGTGAGCCGCCCTGTACATAGCCATCAAAGAAGGGTAGTTGGAAACCCGAATTTAAAGAGTATAAGATTGATTTTAATCATACCCCAAATTAGATAAATGCTTAAATCCATTGACTCACTTCCCTAGTTAACAATGTTCTAATAGTACTTGGAACAGCAAGACCAAACGAGTTATGAGTGGATGTCGTTCTCCTTGGTCACTGAAGGACTCGAGGAGGGACGATACTAAAACGATATAAAGACCACTGACTCAGTATTACATTCTGCACCCCTCTCCAACAATAACACTTTCCCTTCAGTGGTGAGATTTAACCATAACACTCTGTACAATTAATGGTAAGACCCAAAATAACTTAACATAATACTTGCACAACTTCCGAGAATTAGATTGTCATTTTAGACTCATGATATACACTCCGATTACATTATTTCCCTTGTGACTTATAATATAGAAAACACCCCGACTTAGGTTAAGGTACAGTCAACAAGAGTTCCACCTGGACCACCTAGTCGCGGGATATGGCTAACGTGGCAACAGCGTGTGTGTGTGTGTTCGTGTGTACATGCCCGAGACTTTTTCGAATCGTCAATCTTCATCCTCTTTGCTATATTATATCATTATGTGGTCATTGTATTATGCTGTGATATTGGCTAATAAATACTTTGTGATTGGGATAATGAGCTGTGCACTGTGCTATGTATAAAGTGTGATTTATATAAAATAATTCTTCTCTTGTACCGTGAACCACGATACAGGTTGAGTTGTGGTTCAGAAATATCGCTCCATTTATGGGTGAACTTGCTCACTGTTTCTGAACCACAGCTCAACCTGTATCGTGGTTCATACTACAAGATAAAGGAATTATTTTATATAAATCAGACTTTATAAATAGCATAGTGCACAGCTCATTATACCAATCACACAGTATTTATTAGCCAATATCACAGCATAATACAATGACCACATAATGATATAATATAGCAAAGAGGATGAAGCTTGATGATTCAATAAATTATCGGGCATGTACACACGAACACACACACACGCGCTGTTGCCACATTAGCTATATCCCGCGACTAGGTGGTCCGGGTGGAACTCTTGTTGACTGTACAATGATTTAGATCTTTGCCTAACACAATGAATGGGGGGGGGGGAAGTGTATGGTATGTAAGTGTGGTGACGCATTTGGCAGATTATGACTTGATCTGATGTTAAAATATGCGAATCAAACAAAGGCGATGGAGTGAGTCACACAAGAACTTTGCTATTGAACACACTATTAATCACTCTATTCTCTATAACTCTTAATGTGAAAACAATGGAAGGGGGGAGATTATGAGGCTTTAACACTAACCTGCGAATCAAAGGTGGTGGAATGAGTCACGCAGTCATATGCTCGCCCATGCCTTATATAACCTCAGATACCTCAGTCCGATTGCATTCGAGAATGTTATCTTCCGGTTACAGCTTTCATGTTAACAAGTATGTCTCGCAACACTCATTTGGGATTTGACTTCTTTAGAGCTTATCATATCTCACCAAGATTACATGATGATGGAGAAAATTTGAGTAGTATCGAGAATGATCACATCACTTAATATGAAGTCTTCATAATGATGTTTGGCTGCTATTTTATCAGTTAACCAAGTGTGGGAATGTACAACGATCGATATTTCGAGGTAACTAAATGTACGAATATCATGGACTGTTTCTCCCCATCTGGCACTTTCTAAATTAGCATTTCTAACACTAAAATGGATTGAGACCGAAAGATATCTTTGAATTAACTCAAGTAAGAGGTTATGAAGATTAAGCCAATTTAAATGTTCGTCAAACTCCACAACCAGCGTATTTTATGGAGGGGAGGAGGGAGTGTGGTCGGTTGATGTAATACTTAATGCGAACTACATAATACATAGATGTTCACTTCTAACTTATCTCTACGATACAAAAATCATTCTTATCTTATAATACACCTATACTATATAATCATTCACACTTATACTAAATTGTTCTTAATTACTAAATTACAACTATCTTACATATAAGTTACACTTATATTACATCTTAACCTTACTGGCACTACACGGGTCCTTCCTCTGGGGAACAAATTATCACCATCAGAGTTTTTTCAACACATGCATTAATAAACATTCCAAGGATGCGTGTGTGGATGGGACAGACTAAGTGACCTGACTGCGAGTCTCCTTTGAACCCCTAGGCGCCGGTCCACGTCATATGACGTGTTGGTAGAGGCCAACGGTCCACGTTGTATGACGTTCTAATTTTTCACGGGCAAGTTTGTACTTTGCAGCGCACCATATGGACTCAGAGTATTGTCCTGGCATGGCTGGTATGCGAGGTCACGCTGCCTGGCCATGAGAGGGGTAGGAAGGCAGCCCAGAAGGGAGGAGGGCTGTAGTGGAAGGTGGTGGGAGGCCGGCGTAGGGTGAGTGTGGCCTTGGAACCAGCTGATGCTGGTTCAGGGTAGGGGTATGGGTTTGGAGGGGTGGGGTGGTGTGGGGTGATGGGGAGGGCTACTAATGGGCCATGAGGGGTGGGGTGGGGTGGGGTGATGGGGAGGGCTACTAATGGGCCATGAGGGGTGGGGTGGGGTGGGGCGATGGGGAGGGCTACTAATGGGCCATGAGGGGTGTGGGGGAAAGTGTATGTGTGCTTGAGTACACTTGTACTGACCATAGGCAGCCTTTAGGAAGTATCACATTGTCAAAAAGTACTAAAAACAGTGAAATAATATGTAAATAATTCTGAATACCTAAACAGTCATAAATTTGCTAGAAAATAAATATCATGGTGCGGGTAAGGGGATGGGTATGTTATGATGTGGCAGGGGTAAACCAGTTCTGCTGTCGGGCCCTGCTGCGGATGTCACTGATTGCATTGCGCAGTTGACCCGTGTGCGGTGTGGTGCGGTGAGGATCTGTCCGTTCTCCCCTTTGGGGCTAAGATGTAAATGAATGTGTTTAAATGGATGAGTAAATGGAGAGTGTGTCGTCCTGTCTCGGCTACCTCCCTTTCCTTGGGGGAAGCAGCCTAGGTATATAGATAGATAGAGATTTTTGCTAATTTAGTCGTAATATTGTGTTCATCCGGCATTATGAATTAGTGAGAGAAACAAAGACACACTCAGCACTTATTTTGGCATGAGATATCATCCCTCCTCCCTCCACCACCACCGCCAACACACCACCGCGCCCTTGAACACGCTCAGCCCAGCCACCATGCACCTGCTCCCTCACATCACACCACCACCTCCAAATCGACAACAGAGAGTAAGTACGTGCTTTCTATGTGTTTTTTGTCATTTGCAATCGATTTGTAATGAAAAAATATATATTTTGGGGAAAATCGATTTCCCTGAGAAGAACCCGGTTCTGGGAAGTGGATAGGTCTACCCATGCCCAGTGCCTAGGGGTTAAACACACCCTACTTTGACACTATCCCCACAATAAGTGGCAACTGTCAGTCCACATAATACACCGCATACCCCAGGGGGTCACTTCACGTCGCTAATGAATTTACATAGAAAAATATGTCCAATGGAGAAAACCCCCAGTTAACCTCCTGCCTGAGTAATGGCATAGTCACCCAGCTGGGTGACTCGCAATCTCGTCGCCAAGATCGTCTCAAGGGCACTTCCCATTCACATTTGCTGTCACTCAGTTTCATTCACACTTCTTCCATTCGATACGTTTCTAGCCTTCCACCTAGTGACTGACGAGTGCTTGACAGGTCCTGAAGTCGTGACCACACTCTAAACTGTGTCAACTGTAATGTGAGGGGTAGGTACGCTCGGCCCCTTGAAGTACAGTTCTCGTAGTATCCCCACTGAACTGGGCTGAGCCCATCTCAACCTCTTTTTCTCTCCCTGAAACTATAGCTCTTAGCAGTCAATTGTCAGCCATTCTGACCCACAGACACTTCCTTATCCACTCCATAAACCGTTACACTCTTTAGCCTTCACAGATTTATCAACATTCCTCAATGAGTCAGCGAGGAGGCCGTCTTTCACGGGGCGGTAATTGTTCATCTACCAGGTCAGGCGTAGAGGCACTTTCTAGGGGTTCCAACAACCACTCTTCACTACCATGATAAGGTTTCATCTGCCTGGCAGCTCTCTGTATTCGCTTTCCAGTAGACATTCTCCATTATATATACATTGCCATCCAACATTTCCACTACATGATAGGGACCATCCCACTTCACATTTAACTTCCGACTTGTACCTGGCACCACTGTTTCCCTTTTGACCCATACAAAGCTCCTCACACCGACAGTCTGATTTTTCCTTCTGTTTCCTACATCTCGGTACCGGCGTGCCATCTTCTGGTGAGTTTCCCTGATGAGAGTGTGCACAGTGGCTAACTTGTCTTCTTTGCCGTCGATCGAGGGAAGTCATGCATTCACCAGTCTGGGAGGATGGCGGGAGAAGAACGCGAAGTATGGCTGCTGTCTGGTTGAGGTGTGAATAGCCTGATTCATGATAATCTGACATGGCTGAAGCAATTTGGGTCAACTAAGGGGGTTTCCTTGACATAAGGCAGAGAGGACCGACATGAGGGTTCGGTGCATCCTCTCTGTGATCCTGTTGCCTTGAGGATGGTAAGGGGTCGTGTAGTATAACGTGTTTAGACGTTGCTGGCAAAATCTCTGGAAATCTTTACTGGTGAATTTGCCTCCGTTATCCAGGATAATACTCTGAGGTGATCCGTAATCTGCCACGTATTGCCAAAGTTTTTCTGTTATGTGTGTAGAATGTTTGGTCTTTAGGGAAGAACCTAACAAAGCAACTGTAATGATCTATTACTGTAAGGACATACTGATAACCCTGGATTCCAGCAACCATATCAGTAAAGTCTATTCCAACCCTCTTCAGTGGCTTATTCACTGGAGGCAGTTCTTTCCACTGTTGCTGCAATCCAGTGTCCCCTTTGAATCTTTGACAAGTAATGCACTTTTAACATATTCGTATACATCAGCCTTGAGATTCTGCCAATATTACTCCTCTGCATTCTAGATAGTTTTCTTTTGCCCAAGATGTCCTGACAATTCATGTGCGTGTTGGAGCACTTGTTTAATTAACACACTAGGGACTATGAGACTGTAATGCAGGCTTCCATCTGGCTTCTCTCTCACAAAATATAGAACTTCATCTACGAGAGCAAACTGATCTAAAGTAGCCTTGGGCAGTCGTTTGGTCGGGACTGCTCTGCCCTCAAGATATCGCGCTAGTTCTTCCCACACGGGTTCGTCTCTTTGGCGGGCCTTCATTTATTCTTGATCTAACCCAAGCCAGATGGCTTCAGGTGGATGGACTACTACTCGAACTGGGCGTGACAGCTGGTCCGCTACAAAGTTGTTCTTACCTTTGAGATACTGGATGTTATAATTATACTGTCGCAGTTCTAGTATCCAACGGTTCATTCGAGATGATTTAGTCTTCCACTTGAATATACTAATGAGAGGTTGGTGGTCAGTTATGACAGTGAAACAGGCACCCCACATGTAATGATGGAAATTACGACACAGAAGAACTACAGGCTAGGGCCTCTTTATCTGTTGCTGAATATTGAGTCTCACAGGGGTTCAACTTTTTAGAGAAATACCCGACCGGTTTGTTAGTCCCGTTTGATTGAATCTGACTCAGGACTCTGCCAACGTGGGTGTTACTGGTGTCGGTGATGAGAATGAATGGTTGTTCTATCTGAGCTTTAACCAAGACAGGAGTATTGATGAGACATGACTTTAGTTGTTCAAAGGCTTTCTGACATTTGTCCTTCCAGATAAACGTTACTCGAGATTTAGTTAGGTTGGTGAGAGGCAAAGCAATTCTAGCAAAGAAGGGGATGTGCTTTCTATAGAAACCAGACATACCTAGGAAGCAACATACTCCTTTCACTGTAGTGGGTGCTTTCATCTTCACGATCGCCTCTACGTTCTTTGGGTCAGGTGTACTTTCATCTGCTGAGATTTTGTGACCCAGAAAAGTAACCTCTTTAAGACCAAATGTACACTTCTTAAGGTTCAGTTTTACGCCATTTTCAGTAAGTAGTTGGAAAAGTTGCCTAAGGCGATCTAGTAAAGTAGTTAAGTCATGAGCCAAACGAATCCAGTAATCCAAGTAATTTCTGACCCATCCTTTCTGTAGGAGTGGCGTAAGTACTGAAGCCATCCGCCTGGAAAAGATCGCAGGGGTGCAGTTAAGACCAAATGGGAGCCGTCTGAATAGATGCAAAGTAACTCCATCACTGAAAGTAGTAAGGTCATGGCTCTCTTCATCTTGCATGGTTTGGAAGTAGGCTTCCCGCATATCTAGGGTGACATAATATTGATGACCGGCTGCTTGTTCCACTAATTCTTCCAACCGAGGAGGAGGATAAATGTCAGTGATGAGATATTGTTGACATGTCAGTAGTCTAAGCACAACAGTTTACTCCCATTGGGTTTATTCACTAGTACTATAGGTGACAACCAGGCTGCTGTTGATTGTTGTATGATCTCCCGATCTTCCATGTCTTGGAGCATGTCCGAAATAATCTGCTTGGCCTGTTCGGGGTAACAGTACATTGGTCCACGACTGGGCTGGGGATCAGCCACCTTAATATGTGCGGGAGGGCCACTGATAGTCCCTAACTCCTTGTCAAGGATGAAAAAGGGGTCATGACCGAGTATTAACTGTGACAGGTCTTTACGTTGAGCGTTGGTGAGATGTTGCCACTTTTGCCTCTCGATGAGTTGTTTTAACCTCTGTTCATGCGTCCTGCTCTCTCTCACTTGGTCGTTTTGCGGCAGCAAGTCGTTATGGATTTGGGTGGTGGTGTTAATTTTGTGGGGATGGTTGTCGATTTTCTTGTAAGATCCAACAATCGTGCCCTTCTTATATGTCTTTTCCTGCTTAGCGGCATTAGTGAGCGGTAGGTGGATGGTGTTTTCTGAACTTACTTTGACTAGATAGAAATGATTGTTATGACTCATTTTGGCTTACGGGTGAACAGTCAGATTAGTTCCTGGGTCTTCTCTTACATGAATGGACACAAATTTGGACTGATAGGGACTAAGCTTTTCCACCATAAGGAGATTGATTTGAGTGAAAAGTCGCGATGGATTCGTGACCACTACAGGGTTCACCTTTACTCTTTCGACTTTGTTCTTCTGGCGAGGGATGTGATTTACTACATAAGAGGCGCCTCCCCATTCCATGACTCTCCTTTCACCATTCCAAGTAAGGGAGGCTTGACTCAGTACGTCACACCCAAGGAGGTCATCATTGATGTACGAGTTAGGTAATACTGGGAACCATTGTTTGTGAGTTTTTACATCACTGACCCCAATTTCAGTCCACAGCATTCCTAAAATTCCCAAAGGTGCACCTGTGACTCCTTGTAGTCGAGGAGGGTTTCGCCGTGAATTTATCTCTCCTCCTATTCACTTGGCAGCCGATTCCTTTATTAGCGTGTAACTCCTGCCCATATCAACTAATGCCTCTACCACCTTGCCATTGGCAATAATACTAATGGTGGGAGAGGTATGACCACCGGCTAGTCATATTCTCGGACTAGGGTCCTGGGAGATGTTCGTGTTGGAATTAGCCTGGGTTGAGGCTTCCTGCTTATGTCCAGGGCACCCGCGGTTTCCCTGACGGCATCCGGGTCTGCGAGTCAAAACAGTGACCGGGTGGGGGTTTCTGCCAGCACTCTTGAAGAGTGTGGAACGTTGCTTGGCAGTGACTACAATATTTTCGACGGAGGGTACCCTGATCGCTCGTTTGCCTCTTACGCACTCTAGGTTTGTTTTCACTTCCCACACTTGGGTGCTCATTTCTTCCATTTCATTCTTAGTTTCCACCATACTCATATGACTGACCGGGCCTTCAGAAATGGAGGGAGTGGAACATGTGCCGGGCTTTTCCCTGTTACTACTATCCTTCACTGGTACCGCGCTGATTTGAGGGGGCTGCCTCTCTTCTAGTAACTGTCGTTCATGTTCAATTTTTTCCAGGAATTTGTGCAATGGGTACTCATCATTAAGAAATCCCTCCAGCTTCTCTCGTGACGCAGAAGGTAAGCCATACCGCAGCTTCTTTATCTGTTTATCTCGATTAGGAAATTTCTCATTAGGGAACTTTGATTCAATTACTGGATGTTGACAAATGAACCTATGGGTGAAAGCCTGGGGTGTTTCTCCCCAATCAGAGTTCATCGCCTCCAGCTCCTGCCATGCACGATCAATGGTAACTTCTATTGCAAACTCTGTTCTAAGGAGATGTTTAAGTGTTAGCCAGGAGTCTGCTCGATGGTTTCTTCGATGGTTGCATATAAATATGGCCAAATCCAAGCCGACCCTACTCTTAGCGATTTGCAGGAAGGTGTAATCGTTTGGATCGCATTGTTCTACGAGTTCGAAAAACATTTCTAACCTGGCCATTGCATCGAGTTCTTGCAACTGGTGGAGCTCCATGATTGGAATATCCTGGGGCTTAGTGTGAACCTTCTTCTTCATTCTCATGAACGAGTGAGGGGTTGAATGTGATGGTTGAAAACGGTTGGCAGGGGGTAGTGGGGCCTCCATCTCTTCTAGTTCACTTGCTATTCTATCCCTCACTGATCGCTCATCCTCCCTTTCCTCGGACTTAGGTCTGCAACTGGCAGTACCGTATCTACTCATAATGAAAGATGAATGGGGGTAATCAGTTCTCACTACAACCTTGTTACATGAGAGAATCTTCTGTCACTTGTGGCTTATACTCATTCACTTTCAGTCTCTGCGTCCTGCCTCGCCGCATGTCCCCTAATTACAGTCAACAATTTATCCTCCACTCTGCTTCTTCCTTCATCCATCCAGTGTATCCCATCGGCCAGAGTTTCCACATAATACGCGGTTTTAAACTGAATTACTTGTTCCTCATCGTACGTTTTATTTTGTTGTTGACAGCATTTTGAACTGTTCTGTAGTTGGTGGTGGAAATCGAGAAATCTCCCGAGTAAAACCTAGGGTCTATCAGGCAAATGCTTAACACGGCCTCACAGTTACTCTCTATAGATTTTACTACCTGCTTGATGTCATTCACTACTAGACCGGAAGTTGTATTCTGATCGATATCGTTGCTCCCTAACCAGAGTATACAAAGATCATGTTTCCATTCCAGTACCCTGTTCATACGATGATCTGAGAAAAATGTTTTTGCCCTCGCTCCAGGGGCTCGAAATACTCTTAGTTCTACACTCGAGATTTCCAACGATTGAGGAATCTGGCTATGGCCTACTGGAGATGCTTTTATCATGTTACCTGGGACTGTTAACCATATAAGACAGGCGGACCTCTAGTGCACTTTAGTTACGGAGAATATTTATTATCCCACCGCTTTAGCCACCGGTGTATTGTCAAAAAAATTTATGTATATCTCACTGCTAACCACAGTGTACTGCTATAGAATTTGAATTATCTCTCTGTTATGACGCCAGAGTAATGTTACGATGATTCTGATCCCACAAAACTTGATGACACTACAATCTCTCCTCTTACAACAGTTTCTTATGTCACCGCTTAGTGTTGGAGTGTAAATCGCCAGGAATGCACACTGAATTTAAAATTGATATTACAAGGGTGTCAGTTGGTAATGGGAATTTAGTATCAGGTGAAGTTTCTATGCCGCTTTTAGTTGTCTTAGTTCAATTCAAGGTTGTATTAGAATATATGGAGGATGGGAGGTGTGATAGCGTGATATTCTTTATGGCTAACCGTCACTGTACTGACCTTGAGCATAACACTTTTGACTTACCAACGTGGCTGCCATTAAGTTACCGAGCCTGTGTTTAGTGTAACCCAAACCAACTGGGATGTTTTACATCCGTTTTACTCCAAGAATGATACCAATGACTTACCCGACTTAAGTCCAAACTGTAGGATCAGATTTCATACTGAATGGGTCAGCATGAATTTAGGTTGGCTTAGGTTTTCGAGTTGTTATTCCCCCTAGTACACCTTGCGGGCCGCCCCGTACATAGCCATCAAAGAAGGGTAGTTGGAAACCCGAATTTAAATAGTGTAACATTGATTTTAATCATACCCTAAATTAGATAAATGCTTAAATCCATTGACTCACTTCCCTAGTTAACAATGTTCTAATAGTACTTGGAACAGCAAGACCAAACGAGTTATGAGTGGATGTCGTTCTCCTTGGTCACTGAAGGACTCGAGGAGGGACGATACTAAAACGATATAAAGACCACTGACTCAGTATTACATTCTGCACCCCTCTCCAACAATAACACTTTCCCTTCAGTGGTGAGATTTAACCATAACACTCTGAACAATTAATGGTAAGACCCAAAATAACTTAACATAATACTTGCACAACTTCCGAGAATTAGATTGTCATTTTAGACTCATGATATACACTCCGATTACATTATTTCCCTTGTGACTTATAATATAGAAAACACCCCGACTTAGGTTAAGGTACAGTCAACAAGAGTTCCACCTGGACCACCTAGTCGCGGGATATGGCTAACGTGGCAACAGCGCGTGTGTGTGTGTTCGTGTGTACATGCCCGAGACTTTTTCGAATCGTCAATCTTCATCCTCTTTGCTATATTATATCATTATGTGGTCATTGTATTATGCTGTGATATTGGCTAATAAATATTTTGTGATTGGGATAATGAGCTGTGCACTGTGCTATGTATAAAGTGTGATTTATATAAAATAATTCTTCTCTTGTACCGTGAACCACGATACAGGTTGAGTTGTGGTTCAGAAACATCGCTCCATTTATGGGTGAACTTGCTCACTGTTTCTGAACCAAAGCTCAACCTGTATCGTGGTTCACACTACAAGATAAAAGAATTATTTTATATAAATCAGACTTTATAAATAGCATAGTGCACAGGTCATTATACCAATCACACAGTATTTATTAGCCAATATCACAGCATAGTACAATGACCACATAATGATATAATATAGCAAAGAGGATGAAGCTTGATGATTCAATAAATTCTCGGGCATGTACACACGAACACACACACACGCGCTGTTGCCACATTAGCCATATCCCGCGACTAGGTGGTCCGGGTGGAACTCTTGTTGACTGTACAATGATTTAGATCTTTGCCTAACACAATGAATGGGAGGGGGGGGAAGTGAATGGTATGTAAGTGTGGTGACGCATTTGGCAGATTATGACTTGATCTGATGTTAAAATATGCGAATCAAACAAAGGCGATGGAGTGAGTCACACAAGAACTTTGCTATTGAACACACTATTAATCACTCTATTCTCTATAACTCTTAATGTGAAAACAATGGAAGGGGGGAGATTATGAGGCTTTAACACTAACCTGCGAATCAAAGGTGGTGGAATGAGTCACGCAGTCATATGCTCGCCCATGCCTTATATAACCTCAGATACCTCAGTCCGATTGCATTCGAGAATGTTATCTTCCGGTTACGGCTTTCATGTTAACAAGTATGTCTCGCAACACTCATTTGGGATTTGACTTCTTTAGAGCTTATCATATCTCACCAAGATTACATGATGATGGAGAAAATTTGAGTAGTATCGAGAATGATCACATCACTTAATATGAAGTCTTCATAATGATGTTTGGCTGCTATTTTATCAGTTAACCAAGTGTGGGAATGTACAACGATCGATATTTCGAGGTAACTAAATGTACGAATATCATGGACTGTTTCTCCCCATCTGGCACTTTCTCAATTAGCATTTCTAACACTAAAATGGATTGAGACCGAAAGATATCTTTGAATTAACTCAAGAAAGAGGTTATGAAGATTAAGCCAATTTAAATGTTCGTCAAACTCCACAACCAGCGTATTTTATGGAGGGGAGGAGGGAGTGTGGTCGGTTGATGTAATAATGCGAACTACATAATACATAGATGTTCACTTCTAACTTATCTCTGCGATACAAAAATCATTCTTATCTTATAATACACCTATACTATATAATCATTCACACTTATACTAAATTGTTCTTAATTACTAAATTACAACTATCTTACATATAAGTTACACTTATATTACATCTTAACCTTACTTACTGGCAGTACACGGGTCCTTCCTCTGGGGAACAAATTATCACCATCAGAGTTTTTTCAACACATGCATTAATAAACATTCCAAGGATGCGTGTGTGGATGGGACAGACTAAGTGACCTGACTGCGAGTCTCCTTTGAACCCCAAGGCGCCGGTCCACGTCATATGACGTGTTGGTGGAGACCAACGGTCCACGTTGTATGACGTTCTAATTTTTCACGGGCAAGTTTGAACTTTGCAGCGCACCATATGGACTCAGAGTATTGTCCTGGCATGGCTGGTATGCGAGGTCACGCTGCCTGGCCATGAGAGGGGTAGGAAGGCAGCCCAGAAGGGAGGAGGGCTGTAGTGGAAGGTGGTGGGAGGCCGGCGTAGGGTGAGTGTGGCCTTGGAACCAGCTGTTGCTGGTTCAGGGTAGGGGTATGGGTTTGGAGGGGTGGGGTGGTGTGGGGTGATGGGGAGGGCTACTAATGGGCCATTAGGGGTGGGGTGGGGTGGGGTGATGGGGAGGGCTACTAATGGGCCATGAGGGGTGGGGTGGGGTGGGGCGATGGGGAGGGCTACTAATGGGCCATGAGGGGTGTGGGGGAAAGTGTATGTGTGCTTGAGTACACTTGTACTGACCATAGGCAGCCTTTAGGAAGTATCACATTGTCAAAAAGTACTAAAAACAGTGAAATAATATGTAAATAATTCTGAATACCTAAACAGTCATAAATTTGCTAGAAAATAAATATCATGGAAAAAATAAAATAATCTTTATTAATTATTTTCTTGTATTATTTTTACTAATTTAGTCGTAATATTGTGTTCATCCGGCATTATGAATTAGTGAGAGAAACAAAGACACACTCAGCACTTATTTTGGCATGAGCTATCATCCCTCCTCCCTCCACCACCACCGCCAACACACCACCGCGCCCTTGAACACGCTCAGCCCAGCCACCATGCACCTGCTCCCTCACATCACACCACCACCTCCAAATCGACAACAGAGAGTAAGTACGTGCTTTCTATGTGTTTTTTGTCATTTGCAATCGATTTGTAATGAAAAAATATATATTTTGGGGAAAATCGATTTCCCTGAGAAGAACCCGGTTCTGGGACGTGGATAGGTCTACCCATGCCCAGTGCCTAGGGGTTAAACACACCCTACTTTGACACTATCCCCACAATAAGTGGCAACTGTCAGTCCACATAATACACCGCATACCCCAGGGGGTCACTTCACGTCGCTAATGAATTTACATAGAAAAATATGTCCAATGGAGAAAAACCCCAGTTAACCTCCTGCCTGAGTAATGGCATAGTCACCCAGCTGAGTGGACTCGCAATCTCGTCGCCAAGATCGTCTCAAGGGCACTTCCCATTCACATTTGTTGTCACTCAGTTTCATTCACACTTCTTCCATTCGATACGTTTCTAGCCTTCCACCTAGTGATTGACGAGTGCTTGACAGGTCCTGAAGTCGTGACCACACTCTAAACTGTGTCAACTGTAATGTGAGGGGTAGGTGCGCTCGGCCCCTCGAAGTAAAGTTCTCGTAGTATCCCCACTGAACTGGGCTGAGCCCATCTCAACCTCTTTTTCTCTCCCTGAAACTATAGCTCTTAGCAGTCAATTGTCAGCCATTCTGACCCACACACACTTCCTTATCCACTCCATAAACCGTTACACTCTTTAGCCTTCACAGATTTATCAACATTCCTCAATGAGTCAGCGAGGAGGCCGTCTTTCACGGGGCGGTAATTGTTCATCTACCAGGTCAGGTGTAGAGGCACTTTCTAGGGGTTCCAACAACCACTCTTCACTACCATGATAAGGTTTCACCTGCCTGGCAGCTCTCTGTATTCGCTTTCCAGTAGACATTCTCCATTATATATACATTGCCATCCAACATTTCCACTACATGATAGGGACCATCCCACTTCACATTTAACTTCCGACTTGTACCTGGCACCACTATTTCCCTTTTGACCCACACAAATCTCACACCGACAGTCTGATTTTTCCTTCTGTTTCCTACATCTCGGTACCGGCGTGCCATCTTCTGGTGAGTTTCCCTGATGAGAGTGTGCACAGTGGCTAACTTGTCTTCTTTGCCGTCGATCGAGGGAAGTCATGCATTCACCAGTCTGGGAGGATGGCGGGAGAAGAACGCGAAGTATGGCTGCTGTCTGGTTGAGGTGTGAATAGCCTGATTCATGATAATCTGACATGGCTGAAGCAGTTTGGGTCAACTAAGGGGGTTTCCTTGACATAAGGCAGAGAGGACCGACATGAGGGTTCGGTGCATCCTCTCTGTGATCCTGTTGCCTTGAGGATGGTAAGGGGTCGTGTAGTATACCGTGTTTAGATGTTGCTGGCAAAATCTCTGGAAATCTTTACGGGTGAATTTGCCTCCATTATCCAGGATAATACTCTGAGGTGATCCGTAATCTGCCACGTATTGCCAAAGTTTTTTTGTTATGTGTGTAGAATGTTTGGTCTTTAGGGAAGAACCTAACAAAGCAACTGTAATGATCTATTACTGTAAGGACATATTGATAACCCTGGATTCCAGCAACCATATCAGTAAAGTCTATTCCAACCCTCTTCAGTGGCTTATTCACTGGAGGCAGTTCTTTCCACTGTTGCTGCAATCCAGTGTCCCCTTTGAATCTTTGACAAGTAATGCACTTTTAACATATTCGTATACATCAGCCTAGAGATTCTGCCAATATTACTCCTCTGCATTCGAGATAGTTTTCTTTTGCCCAAGATGTCCTGACAATTCATGTGCGTGTTGGAGCACTTGTTTAATTAACACACTAGGGACTATGAGACTGTAATGCAGGCTTCCATCTGGCTTCTCTCTCACAAAATATAGAACTTCATCTACGAGAGCAAACTGATCTAAAGTAGCCTTGGGCAGTCGTTTGGTCGGGACTGCTCTGCCTTCAAGATATCGCGCTAGTTCTTCCCACACGGGTTCGTCTCTTTGGCGGGCCTTCATTTATTCTTGATCTAACCCAAGCCAGATGGCTCCAGGTGGATGGACTACTACTCGAACTGGGCGTGACAGCTGCTCCGCTACAAAGTTGTTCTTACCTTTGAGATACTGGATGTTATAATTATACTGTCGCAGTTCTAGTATCCAACGGTTCATTCGAGATGATTTAGTCTTCCACTTGAATATACTAATGAGAGGTTGGTGGTCAGTTATGACAGTGAAACAGGCACCCCACATGTAATGATGGAAATTACGACACAGAAGAACTACAGGCTAGGGCCTCTTTATCTGTTGCTGAATATTGAGTCTCACAGGGGTTCAACTTTTTAGAGAAATACCCGACCGGTTTGTTAGTCCCGTTTGATTGAATCTGACTCAGGACTCTGCCAACGTGGGTGTTACTGGTGTCGGTGATGAGAATGAATGGTTGTTCTATCTGAGC
The DNA here is from genome assembly GCF_032717465.1 of Coenobita brevimanus. NCBI lineage: Eukaryota > Metazoa > Arthropoda > Malacostraca > Decapoda > Coenobitidae > Coenobita > Coenobita brevimanus. Next base: position 5,866,854 of record NC_136990.1, read on the forward strand.
TTTAACCAAGACAGGAGTATTGATGAGACATGACTTTAGTTGTTCAAAGGCTTTCTGACATTTGTCCTTCCAGATAAACGTTACTCGAGATTTAGTTAGGTTGGTGAGAGGCAAAGCAATTCTAGCAAAGAAGGGGATGTGCTTTCTATAGAAACCAGACATACCTAGGAAGCAACATACTCCTTTCACTGTAGTGGGTGCTTTCATCTTCACGATCGCCTCTACGTTCTTTGGGTCAGGTGTACTTTCATCTGCTGAGATTTTGTGACCCAGAAAAGTAACCTCTTTAAGACCAAATGTACACTTCTTAAGGTTCAGTTTTACGCCATTTTCAGTAAGTAGTTGGAAAAGTTGCCTAAGGCAATCTAGTAAAGTAGTTAAGTCATGAGCCAAACGAATCCAGTAATCCAAGTAATTTCTGACCCATCCTTTCTGTAGGAGTGGCGTAAGTACTGAAGCCATCCGCCTGGAAAAGATCGCAGGGGTGCAGTTAAGACCAAATGGGAGCCGTCTGAATAGATACAAAGTAACTCCATCACTGAAAGTAGTAAGGTCATGGCTCTCTTCATCTTGCATGGTTTGGAAGTAGGCTTCCCGCATATCTAGGGTGACATAATATTGATGACCGGCTGCTTGTTCCACTAATTCTTCCAACCGAGGAGGAGGATAAATGTCAGTGATGAGATATTGTTGACATGTCAGTAGTCTAAGCACAACAGTTTACTCCCATTGGGTTTATTCACTAGTACTATAGGTGACAACCAGGCCGCTGTTGATTGTTGTATGATCTCCCGATCTTCCATGTCTTGGAGCATGTCCGAAATAATCTGCTTGGCCTGTTCGGGGTAACAGTACATTGGTCCACAACTGGACTGGGGATCAGCCACCTTAATATGTGCGGGAGGGCCACTGATAGTCCCTAACTCCTTGTCAAGGATGAAAAAGGGGTCATGACCAAGTATTAACTGTGACAGGTCTTTACGTTGAGCGTTGGTGAGATGTTGCCACTTTTGCCTCTCGATGAGTTGTTTTAACCTCTGTTCATGCGTCCTGCTCTCTCTCGCTTGGTCGTTTTGCGGCAGCAAGTCGTTATGGATTTGGGTGGTGGTGTTAATTTTGTGGGGATGGTTGTCGATTTTCTTGTAAGATCCAACAATCGTGCCCTTCTTATATGTCTTTTCCTGCTTAGCGGCATTAGTGAGCGGTAGGTGGATGGTGTTTTCTGAACTTTGACTAGATATAAATGATTGTTATGACTCATTTTGGCTTACGGGTGAACAGTCAGATTAGTTCCTGGGTCTTCTCTTACATGAATGGACACAAATTTGGACTGATAGGGACTAAGCTTTTCCACCATAAGGAGATTGATTTGAGTGAAAAGTCGCGATGGATTCGTGACCACTACAGGGTTCACCTTTACTCTTTCGACTTTGTTCTTCTGACGAGGGATGTGATTTACTACATAAGAGGCGCCTCCCCATTCCATGACTCTCCTTTCACCATTCCAAGTAAGGGAGGCTTGACTCAGTACGTCACACCCAAGGAGGTCATCATTGATGTACGAGTTAGGTAATACTGGGAACCATTGTTTGTGAGTTTTTACATCACTGACCCCAATTTCAGTCCACAGCATTCCTAAAATTCCCAAAGGTGCACCTGTGACTCCTTGTAGTCGAGGAGGGTTTCGCCGTGAATTTATCTCTCCTCCTATTCACTTGGCAGCCGATTCCTTTATTAGCGTGTAACTCCTGCCCGTATCAACTAATGCCTCTACCACCTTGCCATTGGCAATAATACTAATGGTGGGAGAGGTATGACCACCGGCTAGTCATATTCTTGGACTAGGGTCCTGGGAGATGTTCATGTTGGAATTAGCCTGGGTTGAGGCTTCCTGCTTATGTCCAGGGCACCCGCAGTTTCCCTGATGGCATCCGGGTCTGCGAGTCAAAACAGTGATCGGGTGGGGGTTTCTGCCAGCACTCTTGAAGAGTGTGGAACGTTGCTTGGCAGTGACTACAATATTTTCGACGGAGGGTACCCTGATCGCTCGTTTGCCTCTTACGCACTCTAGGTTTGTTTTCACTTCCCACACTTGGGTGCTCATTTCTTCCATTTCATTCTTAGTTTCCACCATACTCATATGACTGACCGGGCCTTCAGGAATGGAGGGAGTGGAACATGTGCCGGGCTTTTCCCTGTTACTACTATCCTTCACTGGTACCGCGCTGATTTGAGGGGGCTGCCTCTCTTCTAGTAACTGTCGTTCATGTTCAATTTGGTCCAGGAATTTGCGCAATGGGTACTCATCATTAAGAAATCCCTCCAGCTTCTCTCGTGACGCAGAAGGTAAGCCATACCGCAGTTTCTTTATCTGTTTATCTCGATTAGGAAATTTCTCATTAGGGAACTTTGATTCAATTACTGGATGTTGACAAATGAACCTATGGGTGAAAGCCTGGGGTGATTCTCCCCAATCAGCGTTCATCGCCTCGAGCTCCTGCCATGCACGATCAATGGTAACTTCTATTGCAAACTCTGTTCTAAGGAGATGTTTAAGTGTTAGCCAGGAGTCTGCTCGATGGTTTCTTCGATGGTTGCGTATAAATATGGCCAACTCCAAGCCGACCCTACTCTTAGCGATTTGCAGGAAGGTGTAATCGTTTGGATCGCATTGTTCTACGAGTTCGAAAAACATTTCTAACCTGGCCATTGCATCGAGTTCTTGCAACTGGTGGAGCTCCATGATTGGAATATCCTGGGGCTTAGTGTGAACCTTCTTCTTCATTCTCGTGAACGAGTGAGGGGTTGAATGTGATGGTTGAAAACGGTTGGCAGGGGGTAGTGGGGCCTCCATCTCTTCTAGTTCACTTGCTATTCTATTCCTCACTGATCGCTCATCCTCCCTTTCCTCGGACTTAGGTCTGCAACTGGCAGTACCGTATCTACTCATAATGAAAGATGAAGGGGGGGTAATCAGTTCTCACTACAACCTTGTTACATGAGAGAATCTTCCGTCACCTGTGGCTTATACTCATTCACTTTCAGTCTCTGCGTCCTGCCTCGCCGCATGTCCCCTAATTACAGTCAACAATTTATCCTCCACTCTGCTTCTTCCTTCATCCATCCAGTGTATCCCATCGGCCAGAGTTTCCACATAATACGCTGTGTTAAACTGAATTACTTGTTCCTCATCGTACATTTTATTTTGTTGTTGACAGCATTTTGAACTGTTCTGTAGTTGGTGGTGGAAATCGGGAAATCTCCCGAGTAAAACCTAGGGTCTATCAGGCAAATGCTTAACACGGCCTCACAGTTACTCTCTATAGATTTTACTACCTGCTTGACGTCATTCACTACTAGACCGGAAGTTGTATTCTGATCGATATCGTTGCTCCCTAACCAGAGTATACATAGATCATGTTTCCATTCCAGTACCATGTTCATACGATGATCTGAGAAAAATGTTTTTGCCCTCGCTCCAGGGGCTCGAAATACTCTTAGTTCTACACCCGAGATTTCCAACGATTGAGGAATCTGGCTATGGCGTACTGGAGATGCTTTTATCATGTTACCTGGGACTGTTAACCATATAAGACAGGCGGACCTCTAGTGCACTTTAGTTACGGAGAATATTTATTATCCCACCGCTTTAGCCACCGGGGTATTGTCAAAAAAATTTATGTATATCTCACTGCTAACCACAGTGTACTGCTATAGAATTTGAATTATCTCTCACTGTTATGACGCCAGAGTAATGTTACAATGATTCTGATCCCACAAAACTTGATGACACTACAATCTCTCCTCTTACAACAATTTCTTATGTCACCGCTTAGTGTTGGAGTGTATATCGCCAGGAATGCACATTGAATTTAAAATTGATATTACAAGGGTGTCAGTTGGTAATGGGAATTTAGTATCAGGTGAAGTTTCTATGCCGCTTTTAGTTGTCGTAGTTCAATTCAAGGTTGTATTAGAATATATGGAGGATGGGAGGTGTGATAGCGTGATATTCTTTGTGGCAAACCGTCACTGTACTGACCTTGAGCATAACACTTTTGACTTACCAACGTGGCTGCCATTAAGTTACCGAGCCTGTTTTTAGTGTAACCCAAACCAACTGGGATGTTTTACATCCGTTTTACTCCAAGAAAGATTCCAATGACTTACCCGACTTAAGTCCAAACTGTAGGATCATTTTTTTTATTGAATGGGTCAGCATGAATTTAGGTTGGCTTAGGTTTTCGAGTTGTTATTCCCCCTAGTACACCTTGCGGGCCGCCCCGTACATAGCCATCAAAGAAGGGTAGTTGGAAACCCGAATTTAAATAGTGTAACATTGATTTTAATCATACACTAAATTAGATAAATGCTTAAATCCATTGACTCACTTCCCTAGTTAACAATGTTCTCATAGTACTTGGAACAGCAAGACCAAACGAGTTACGAGTGGATGTCGTTCTCCTTGGTCACTGAAGGAATCGAGGAGGGACGATACTAAAACGATATAAAGACCACTGACTCAGTATTACATTCTGCACCCCTCTCCAACAATAACACTTTCCCTTCAGTGGTGAGATTTAACCATATCACTCTGAACAATTAATGGTAAGACCCAAAATAACTTAACATAACACTTGCACAACTTCCGAGAATTAGATTATCATTTTAGACTCATAATACAGAAAACACCCCGACTTAGGTTAAGGTACAGTCAACAAGAGTTCCACCTGGACCACCTAGTCGCAGGATATGGCTAACGTGGCAACAGCGTCGTGTGTGTGTGTTCGTGTGTACATGCCCGAGACTTTTTCGAATCATCAAGCTTCATCCTCTTTGCTGTATTATATCATTATGTGGTCATTGTATTATGCTGTGATATTGGCTAATAAATACTGTGTGATTGGGATAATGAGCTGTGCACTATGCTATTTATAAAGTGCGATTTATATAAAATAATTCTTCTTTTGTACCATGAACCACGATACATTCAAGGATGTTATCTTCCCGTTACAGCTTTCATGTTAACAAGTATGTCTCGCAACACTCATTTGGGATTTGACTTCTTTAGAGCTTATCTCACCAAGATTACATGATGATGGAGAAAATTTGAGTAGTGTCGAGAATGCTAACTTCACTTTTTTTTTTTTTTTAATGCGAGGAAGAAGGAACCAAAGGCCATGAGCCCGCAGTAACAGTTCCCTCCAAGAGAAAAACAAAATACAATAGAGAGCCAAATTCAAGATCCGATCATTTTGAGATGCCTGGACACACTGCGTTTGAAAGACTAGAGATCATAGGCAGCATGAAATACAGACAGAGGGAGACAGTTCCAGAGCTGACCTGTTGCATAAATGAAAGACTGGGAGTAACGGTTAACTCTTGCATTAGAGAGCTGGACAGGAAAAGGATGAGAGTTTGCTGCCAGACGGGTGCTACGCGCCCGACGTAGAGGTGGAGGAATGCAAGCAGACAGTTCAGAGGAGCAGTGACCATTAAAGTAGCGATAGAAAAGAGATAAAGATGCAACAGTGCGGCGAAGAGACAGAGGTTGAAGGGAGCCAGTAAGAGGAGGAGAGTTAATGAGACGAAAAGCCTTTGACTCCACCCTATTGAGAAGAGCTGTATAAGGGGAGCCTCCCCACACATGAGAGTTGTACTCCACACAGGGGCGGATAAAACCCCTGTATAGAGTCAACAATTGCGCAGGGGTAAAGAAAGAGCAGAGTCGGCTTAGCACACCCAATCTCTTGGAAGCAGATTTTACAAGAGCTGTAATATGATCTTTCCAAGATAAGTCCCGAGTAAATGAAACCCCAAGCATGTTCAAGGATGATGCAGGATTAAGCTGAATATTATTAAACATTAGTGGGTATACCTGTGGAAGATTTTGTCGGGTTGAAAGGTGTAAGAACTGAGTCTTAGCTGCATTAAAGACAACCATATTATTTTTACCCCAGTCAGAGATACGAGCCAAGTCAGACATTAGGTGTGCCATAGCCTCATCCCTTGTTTGTTGAAGTAACTGTTGAGATGGGCGTTGCGGGAACCGAATGGAAAGGTGAAGGGTGGAGTCATCAGCGTATGAGTGGATAGGGTTAGATGTACAGCTTAGAAGATCATTGATGAATAAAAGGAAGAGAGTTGGTGATAAGACAGAGCCCTGAGGAACACCACTGTTGATAGATCTAGGAGAAGAACGATGTCCGTCTACAACAGCGGCTAAAGAACGACCAGAAAGGAAGCTAGCGATGAAGGCACAGATAGAAGGATAGAAACCGTAGGAGGGCAGTTTGGAAATTAAAGATTTATGCCAGACTCGATCGAAAGCCTTTGAGATGTCAAGTGCAATGGCAAAGCTTTCGCCAAAGTCCCGAAAGGAGGATGACCAGGAGTCTGAAAGATAGGTGAGAAGATCGCCAGTGGAGCATCCCTGACGGAACCCATACTGACGATCGAAAAGAAGGTTGTGATAGGAAAGATGCCTTAAAATTTTTCTATTAAGAATTGACTCGAAAACTTTTGAAATACAGGACGTTAAAGCAATTGGACGATAGTTGGAGGGTTGGGAGTGGTCACCCTTCTTTGGGACTGGCTGAATGAGAGCAAACTTCCAGCAAGAAGGAAAGGTACAAGTTGACAGACAAAGACGAAAGAGTTTGCCTAGGCAGGGTGTAAGCACAGAAGCACAGTTCTTGAGAACAACAGGAGGGACCCCATCAGGCCCATATGCCTTATTAGTACTGAGGCCAGTGATGGCAGAAAATACATCAACTGAAGAAATTTTAATGTCAGCCATGAGGAAGTCAGAGGGGGGAAGTGATGGAGGAACAGCACCGGAATCGTCTAAGGTAGAATTGGAGGAGAAAGTCTGTGCGAAGAGATCTGCTTTATCAGTAGAAGAAATAGCTACAAAACCATCAGAGTAGAAAAGAGGAGGGAAGGATGATGAGGTAAAGTTGTTAGAAAGATTTTTGGCAAAATGCCAGAAGGAGCGGGAAGAATTCGAGTTGGAGAGTTGAGAGCATTTAGTATGGATGAAATTATTTTTAGTAGAGCGAAGAACAGACTTAGCACGATTCCGGGCAGAAACGTAAAGATGATGTGATTCGGGGGTGGGTTGGCTCCGGTACCTTTTGTAGGCCCTCTCCTTGTTGCGGACAGCATTAGAACAAGCGTGATTAAACCAAGGCTTTCTTGCGTTAGTCAAAGGATATGAGAAAGGAATGTATGCTTCCATGCCCGAGAGAATAACCTCCATAATGCGCAAGGCACACTCAGATGGCTCACGGCCATGGAAGCAATAATCATTCCAGGGAAAATCAAAGAAGTACTGCCTGAGGGCCTCCCAGTCTGCGGCTCCAAAATGCCACAGACGACGTTTCCCTGGAGGGTCCACAGGCCGTACCGGAGTGATAGGACAGGTTAAGGTAATAAGGTTGTGATCGGAGGAGCCCAACGGAGAGAAAAGATTAACAGAGTAAGCAGAAGGATTAGTTGTGAGGAAGAGGTCAAGTATGTTGGAGCTCTCTCCAAGGCGGTCAGGGATACGGGTAGGGTGCTGTACAAGCTGCTCTAGGTCATTAAGGATAGAAAAGATGTAGGCTTGTTCACCAGGTGGATCCGTGAAAGGAGAGGAGAACCAAAGGTGGTGGTGAACATTGAAATCTCCAAGAATGGAGATTTCAGAGAAAGGAGAAATGGATAGAATGTGTTCCATCGTAGAAGTAAGATAGTCGAAGAATTTTTGATAGTCAGTAGAATTAGGGGATAAGTAAACAGCACAGATATATTTAGTCAGAGAATGACAGGAAAGCCGAAGCCAGAGTGTGGAGAATTCAGAAGAATCGAATTCAGGAACACGAGAGCAAGATAAGTCGTTGCGTATATATACACAACAGCCACCTTTGGCTTTGAAATGAGTATAGAGAAAGTAGGAGGATACAGAAAAGGGTTTGCTGTCAGTTGCCTCAGACAGCTGAGTCTCCGTTAGAAAAAGAAGGTGAGGTTTAGAGGAGGAGAGGTGGTGCTCAACAGAGCGAAAGTTAGAGGAAAGGCTGCGAATGTTGCAGAAATGAAGAAGAAGAGAGTCAGACAGTGGTTCCAGGCACCTTGAGTCGTCACCGGGAGAGGGGCAGATCGTGGGGGCATTTATGGTCCCCCCCCCCCTGGGGACTCCGAGGCTTGATAAAACGACGCCATTTTGGGTAAATTTTGAATAGGAATTGTAGTGTGTACTGTGCATGTAGTTTGGTGAAGATAGTTAGAGAAATTTGTACTGGAGAGCATGCTGGCCTACTCTCTGTGTAACTGAGACACTGAAAAAGTTCAGCAAAAGAGAGATGGTCAGGAACTAGTCCTGAGGGCTGATGAAACGGGAGCTCCAGCACTCCCTGTCATCAGCTTTCCATCCACCTCGGGAGTACTGCCCTGCTCGACTGGTGCTACAGTCTACTCCACTTAATGTGAAGCCTTTGTAATGATGTTCGGATGCTATTTTATCAGTTAACCAAGCATGGGAATGTACAACGATCGATATTTCGAGGTAACTAAATGTACAGAATATCATGGACTGTTTCTCCCCTTCTGGCACTTTCTCAATTAGCATTTCTAACACTAAAATGGATTGAGACCGAAAGATATCTTTGAATTTACTCAAATAAGAGGTTATGAAGATTAAGCCAATTTAAATGTTCGTCAAACTCCACTACCAGCGTATTTTATGGAGGGGAGGAGGGAGTGTGGTCGGTTGATGTAATACTTGATGCGAACTACATAATACATAGATGTTCACTTCTAACTTATCTCTATGATACAAAAATCATTCTTATCATATAATACACCTATACTATATAATGATTCACACTTATACTAAATTGTTCTTAATTACTAAATTACAACTATCTTACATCTAAGTTACACTTATATTACATCTTAACCTAACTTACTGGCACTACACGGGTCCTTCCTCTGGGAAACAAATTATCACCATCAGAGTCTTTTCAACACATGCATTAATAAACATTCCAAGGATGCGCGTGTGGACGGGACAGACTAAGTGACCTGACTGCGAGTCTCCTTTGAACCCCTAGGCGCCGGTCCACGTCATATGACGTGTTGGTAGAGGCCAACGGTCCACGTTATATGACGTTCTAACTTTTCATGGGCATGTTTGAACTTTGTAGCTCACCATATGGACTCAGAGTATTGTCCTGGCATGGCTGGTATGCAGGGTCATGCTGGCTGGCCATGAGAGGGGTAGGAAGGCAGCCCAGCAGGGAGAAGGGCTGTAGTGGAAAGTGGTGGGAGGCTGGCATAGGGTGAGTGTGGCCTTGGAACCAGCTGATGCTGGTTCGGGGTAGGGGTATGGGTTGGGAGGGGTGGGGTGGGGTGATGGGGAGGGCTACTAGTGGGCCATGAGGGGTGTGGGGGAAAGTGTATGGGTGCTTGAGTACACTTGTACTGACCATAGCCAGCCTTTAGGAAGTATCACATTGTCAAAAAGTACTAAAAACAGTGAAATAATATGTAAATAATTCTGAATACCTAAACAGTCATAAATTTATTAGAAAATAAATATCATGGAAAAAAAAAAAATAAGCTGATCTTTATTAGTTATTTTCTTTTTTTTTTTTTTTTTTTGCTATTTTAGTTGTAATATTGTGTTCATCCGGCATTGTGAATTAATGAGAGAAACAAGGACACACTCAACACTTATTTTGGCATGAGATATCATCCCTCCTTCCTCCACCACCACCGTCAACACACCACCGCGACCTTCAACATGCTTGGCCCAGCCGCCATGCACCTGCTCCCTCACATCACACCACCACCTCCAAATCATCAACAGAGAGTAAGTACGTGCTTTCTATGTATTTTTTGTCATTTGCGACAAAAAAAAATATAATTTGGGGAAAATCGATTTCCCTGAAAATAACCCGGTTCTGGGACGTGGATAGGTCTACCCATGCCCAGTGCCTAGGGGTTAAACACACCCTACTTTGACACTATCCCCACAATAAGTGGCAACTGTCAGTCCACATAATACACCCATACCCCAAGGGGTCGCTTCACGTTGCTAATGAATTTACATAGAAAAATATATCCAATGGAGAAAAGAAACCCCAGTTAACCTCCTGCCTGAGTACACTTCTTCCATTCGATACTTTCGTTTCCAGCCTTCCACCTAGTGACGAGTGCTTGACAGGTCCTGAAGTCGTGACCACACTCTAGGCCGTGTCAACTGTAATGTGAGGGGTAGGTGTGCTCGGCCCCTCGAAGTAAAGTTCTCGTAGTATCCCCACTGAACTGGGCTGAGCCCATCTCAACCTCTTTTTCTCTCCCTGAAACTATAGCTCTTAGCAGTCAATTGTCAGCCAGTCTGACCCACACACACTTCCTTATCCACTCCATAAACCGTTACACTCTTTAGCCTTCACAGATTTATCAACATTCCTCTATGAGTCAGCGAGGAGGCCGTCTTTCATGGGGCGGTAATTGTTCATCTACCAGGTCAGGCGTAGAGGCACTTTCTAGGGGTTCCAACAACCACTCTTCACTACCATGATAAGGTTTCACCTGCCTGGCAGCTCTCTGTATTTGCTTTCCAGTAAAGATGTTCTCCATTATATATACATTGCCGTCCAACATTTCCACTACATGATAGGGACCATCCCACTTCACATTTAACTTCCGACTTGTACCTGGCACCACTGTTTCCTTTTTGACCGACACCAAGCTCCTCACACCGGCAGTCTGATTCTTCCTTCTGTTTGCTACATCTCGGTACCGGCGTGCCATCTTCTGGTGAGTTTCCCTGATGAGAGTGTGCACAGTGGCTAACTCGTCTTCGCCGTCGATCGAGGGAAGTCATGCATTCACCAGTCTGGGAGGATGGCGTTAGAACAACACGAAGTATGGCTGCTGTCTGGTTGAGGTGTGAATAGCCTGATTCATGATAATCTGACATGGCTGAAGCAGTTTGGGCCAACTAAGGGTGTCCTTGACATAAGGCAGACAGGACCGACATGAGGGTACGGTGCATCCTCTCTGTGATCCTGTTGCCTTGAGGATGGTAAGGGGTTGTGTAGTATAAAGTGTTTAGATGTTACTGGCAAAATCTCTGGAAGTCTTTACTGGAGAATTTGCCTCCATTATCCAGGATAATACTCTGAGGTGATCCGTAAACTGCCACTTATTGCCAAAGTTTGTCTGTTATGTGTGTAGAATGTTTGGTCTTTAGGGAAGAACCTAACAAAGCAACTGTAATGATCTATTACTGTAAGGACATATCGGTAACCCTGGATTCCAGCAACCATATCAGTAAGGTCTATTCCAACCCTCTTCAGTGGCTTATTCACTGAAGGCAGTTCTTTCCACTGTTGCTGCAATCCAGTGTCCCCTTTGAATCTTCGACAAGTAATGCACTTTTAACATATTCGCATACATCAGCCTTGAGATTCTGCCAATAATATTACTTCTCTGCCTTCTAGATAGTTTTCTTTTGCCCAAGATGTCCTGACAATTCATGTGCATGTTGGAGCACTTGTTTAATTATCACACTAGGGACTATGAGACTGTAATGCAGGCTTCCATCTGGCTTCTCTCTCACAAAATATAGAACTTCATCTACGAGAGCAAACTGATCTAAAGTAGCCTTGGGCAGTCGTTTGGTCGGGACTGCTCTGCCCTCAAGATATCGTGCTAGTTCTTCCCACACGGGTTCGTCTCTTTGGCGGGCCTTCATTTATTCTTGATCTAACCCAAGCCAGATGGCTTCAGGTGGATGGACTACTACTCGAACTGGGCGTGACAGCTGGTCCGCTACAAAGTTGTTCTTACCTTTGAGATACTGGATGTTATAATTATACTCTTGCATTTCTAGTATCCAACGGTTCATTCGAGATGATTTAGTCTTCCATTTGAATATACTAGTGAGGGGTTGGTGGTCAGTTATTACAGTGAAACAGGCACCCCACATGTAATGATGGAAATTACGACACACAAGAACTACAGCTAGGGCCTCTTTATCAGTTGCTGAGTATTGAGTCTCACAGGGGTTCAACTTTTTAGAGAAATACCCGACCAGTTTCTTAGTCCCGTCTGATTGAATCTGACTCAGGACTCCGCCAACGTGGGTGTTACTGGCTTCGGTGATGAGAATGAATGGTTGTTCTATCTGAGCTTTAAACAAGACAGGGGTATTGATGAGACAAGACTTTAGTTGTTCGAAGGCTTTCTGACATTTGTCTTTCCAGATAAACGTTACTCGAGATTTAGTTAGTTTGGTGAGAGGCACAGCAATTCTAGCAAAGGAGGGGATATGCTTTCTATAGAAACCACACATACCTAGGAAGCAACATACTCCTTTCACTGTAGTGGGTGCTTTCATCTTTGCGATCGCCTCTACGTTCTTTGGGTCAAGTGTACTTTCATCTGCTGAGATTTTGTGACCCAGAAAAGAAACCTCTTTAAGACCAAATGTACACTTCTTAAGTTTCAGTTTTACGCCATTTTCAGTAAGTAGTTGGAAAAGTTGCCTAAGGCGATCGAATAAAGTAGTTAAGTCATGAGCCCAAAGAATCAAATTATCCAAGTAATTTCTGACCCATCCTTTCTGTAGGAGTGGCGTAAGTACTGAAGCCATCCGCCTGGAAAAGATAGCAGGGGTACAGATAAGACCAAATTGGAGCCGTCTGAATCTATACAAAGTAACTCCATCACTGAAAGTAGTAAGGTCATGGCTCTCTTCATCTTGCATGGTTTGGAAGTAAGCTTCCCGCATATCGAGGGTGACATAGTATTGATGACCGGCTGCTTGTTCCACTAATTCTTCCAACCGAGGAGGAGGATAAATGTCAGTGACGAGATGTTGTTGACATGTCGGTAGTCTAAGCACAACAGTTTACTCCCATTGGGTTTATTCACTAGTACTGTTGGTGACAACCAGGCCGCTGTTGATCGTTGTATGATCTCCCGATCTTTCATGTCTTGGAGCATGTCCGAAATAATCTGCTTGGCTTGTTCGGGGTAACAGTACAGTGGTCCACGACTGGGCTGGGGATCAGCCACCTTAATATGTGCGGGAGGGCCACTGATAGTCCCTAACTGCTTCTTGTCAAGAATGAAAAAGGGGTCATGACTGAGTATTAACTGTGACAGGTCTTTACGTTGAGCGTTGGTGAGATGTTGCCACTTTTGCCTCTCGATAAGTTCTTTTAACCTTTGTTCATGCGTCCTACTCTCTCTCGCTTGGTCGTTTTGCGGCAGCAAGTCGTTATGGATTTGGGTGGTGGTGTTAATTTTGTGGGGATGGTTGTCGATTTTCTCGTAAGATCCAATAATCGTGCCCTTCTTATATATCTTTTCCTGCTTAGCGGCATTAGTGAGCGGTAGGTGGATGGTGTTTTCTGAACTTCGACTAAATAGAAATGATTGTTTTGACTCATTTTGGCTTACGGGTGAACAGTCAGATTAGTTCCTGGGTCTTCTCTTACATGGATGGACTCAAATTTGGACTGATAGGGACTAAGCTTTTCCACCATAAGGAGATTGATTTGAGTGAAAAGTCGTGATGGATTCGTGACCACTATAGGGTTCACCTTTACTCTTTCTACTTTGTTCTTCTGGCGAGGGATGTGATTTACTACATAAGAGGCGCCTCCCCATTCCATGACTCTCCTTTCACCATTCCAAGTAAGGGAGGCTTGACTCAGTACGTCACACCCAAGGAGATCAGCATTGATGTACGAGTTAGGTAATACTGGGAACCATTGTTTGTGAGTTTTTACATCACTGACCCCAATTTCAGTCCACAGCATTCCTAAAATTCCCAAAGGTGCACCTGTGACTCCTTGTAGTCGAGGAGGGTTTCGCCGTGAATTTATCTCTCCTCCTATTCACTTGGCAGCCGATTCCTTTATGACCGTGTAACTGCTGCCCGTATCAACTAATGCCTCTACCACCTTCCCATTGGCAATAATACTAATGGTGGGAGAGGTATGACCACCGGCTAGTCATATTCTCGGACTAGGGTCCTGGGAGATGTTCGTGTTGGAATTAGCCTGGGTTGAGGCTTCCTGCTTATGTCCAGGGCACCTGCGGTTTCCCTGATGGCATCTGGTTCTGCAAGTCAAAACAGTGACCGGGTGGGGGTTTCTGCCATCACTCTTGAAGAGTGTGGAACGTTGCTTGGCAGTGACTACAATATTTTCGACGGAGGGAACCCTGATCGCTCGTTTGCCTCTTACGCACTCTAGGTTTGTTTTCAGTTCCCACACTTGGGTGCTCATTTCTTCCATTTCATTCTTAGTTTCCACCATACTCATATGACTGACCGGGCCTTCAGGAATGGAGGGAGTGGAACGTGTGCCGGTCTTTTCCATGTTACTACTATCCTTCACTGGTACCGCATTGATTTGAAGGGGCTGCCTCCCTTCTAGTAATTGTCGTTCATGTTCAATTTGGTCCAGGAATTTGCACAATGGGTACTCATCATCAAGAAATCCCTCCAGCTTCTCTCGTGAATCAGAAGGTAAGCCATACCGCAGCTTCTTCTTTATCTGTTTATCTCGATTAGGAAATTTCTCATTAGGGAACTTTGATTCAATTACTGCATGTTGACAAATGAATCTATGGGTGAAAGCCTGGGGTGATTCTCCCCAATCAGAGTTCATCGCCTCCAGCTCCTGCCATGCACGATCAATGGTAACTTCTATTGCAAACTCTGTTCTAAGGAGATGTTTAAGTGTTAGCCAGGAGTCTGCTCGATGGTTTCTTCGTTGGTTGCGTATAAATATGGCCAACTCCAAGCCGACCCTACTCTTAGCGATTTGCAGGAAGGTGGAATCGTTTGGATCGCATTGTTCTACGAGTTCGAAGAACATTTCTAACCTGGCCATTGCATCGAGACCTTGCAACTGGTGGAGCTCCATGATTGGAATATCCTGGGGCTTAGTGTGAACCTCCTCCATTCTCGTGAACGAGTGAGCGGTTGAATGTGATGGTTGAAAAGGGTTGGCAGGGGGTAGTGGGGGCTCCATCTCTTCTAGTTCACTTGCTATTCCATCCCTCACTGATCGCTCATCCTCCCTTTCCTCGGACTTAGGTCTACAACTGGCAGTACCGTATCTACTCATAATGAAAGATGAATGGGGGTAATCAGTTCTCACTACAACCTTGTTACATGAGAGAATCTTTCGTCACTTGTGGCTTATACTCATTCACTTTCAGTCTCTGCGTCCTGCCTCGCCGCATGTCCCCTAATTACAGTCAACAATTTATCCTCCACTCTGCTTCTTCCTTCATCCATCCAGTGTATCCCATCAGCCAGAGTTTCCACATAATACGCGGTTTTAAACTGAATTACTTGTTCCTCATCGTACGTTTTATTTTGTTGTTGACAGCATTTTGAACTGTTCCGTAGTTGGTGGTGGAAATCGGGAAATCTCCTGAGTAAAACCTAGGGTCTATCAGGCAAATGCAAACCACGGCCTCACAGTTACTCTCTATAGATTTTACTACCTGCTTGATGGCATTCACTACTAGACCGGAAGTTGTATTCTGATCGATATCGTTGCTCCCTAACCAGAGTATACATAGATCATATTTCCATTCCAGTACCCTGTTCATACGATGATCTGAGAAAAATGTTTTTGCCCTCGCTCCAGGGGCTCGAAATACTCTTTAGTTCTACACCCGAGATTTCCAACGATCGAGGAATCTGGCTATGGCGTACTGGAGATGCTTTTATCATGTTACCTGGGACTGTTAACCATATAAGACAGGCGGACCTCTTCTGCACTTTAGTTACGGAGAATATTTATTATCCCACCGCTTTAGTCACCAGTGTATTGTCAAAAATTTTTATGTATATCTCACTGCTAACCACAGTGTACTGCTATAGAATTTGAATTATCTCTCTGTTATGACGCCAGAGTAATGTTACGATGATTCTGATCCCACAAAACTTGATGACACTACAATCTCTCCTCTTACAACAGTTTCTTATGTCACCGCTTAGTGTTGGAGTGTAAATCGCCAGGAATGCACACTGAATTTAAAGTTGAGATTACAAGGGTGTCAGTTTGTAATGGGAATATAGTATCAGGTGAAGTTTCTGTACCCGACTTATGTCCAAACTGTAGGATCAGATTTCATACTGAATGGGTCAGCATGAATTTAGGTTGGCTTAGGTTCTTGAGTTGTTATTCCCCATAGTACACCTTGCGGGCCGCCCCGTACATAGCCATCAAAGAAGGGTAGTTGGAAACCCGAATTTAAAGAGTATAATATTGATTTTACTCATACCCCAAATTAGATAAATGCTTAAATCCATTGACTCACTTCCCTAATTAACAATGTTCTAATAGTACTTGGAACAGCAAGACCAAACGAGTTATGAGTGGATGTCGTTCTCCTTGGTCACTGAAGGACTCGAGGAGGGACGATACTAAAACGATATAAAGACCACTGACTCAGTATTACATTCTGCACCCCTCTCCAACAATAACACTTTCCCTTCAGTGGTGAGATTTAACCATAACACTCTGAACAATTAATGGTAAGACCCAAAATAACTTAACATAATACTTGCACAACTTCCGAGAATTAGATTATCATTTTAGACTCATGATATACACTCCGATTACATTATTTCCCTTGTGACTTATAATACAGAAAACACCCCGACTTAGGTTAAGGTACAATGATTTAGATCTTTGCCTAACACAATGAATGGGGGGGGGGGAAGTGTATGGTATGTAAGTGTGGTGACTCGTTTGGCAGATTATGACTTGATCTGATGTTAAAATATGCGAATCAAAAAAAGGCGATGGAGTGAGTCACACAAGAACTGTGCTATTGAACACACTATTAATCACTCTATTCTCTATAACTCTTAATGTGAAAACAATGGAAGGGGGGAGATTATGAGGCTTTAACACTAACCTGCGAATCAGACAAAGGCGGTGGTATGAGTCACCCAGTCATATGTTTGTTTGTTTAAAAATTCTCTGCACCGGTAGTGCAGGCCGGGCCATACATTAGCCCGGTCAGTGGGGTATGGGCTGGTTAAATAACAGTAAGTGGGGAGGACAGGACCTGGGGATTGCCCGGCACACATGTCCTGTCTCCTGGCTGGCTTTGTGGTGTGTGTGAGTGAGTCATATATGCTCGCCCACGCCTTATATAACCTCGGATACCTCAGTCCGATTGCATTCGAAGATGTTATCTTCCTGTTACAGCTTTCACGTTAACAAGTATGTCTCGCAACACTCATTTGGGAATTGACTTCTTTAGAGCTTATCTCACCAAGATTACATGATGATGGAGAAAATGTGAGTAGTATCAAGAATGATCACATCACGTAATAACAAGCCTTCATAATGATGTTCGGATGCTATTTTATCAGTTAACCAAGCGTGGGAATGTACAACGACCGATATTTCGAGGTAACTAAATATACAGAATATTATGGACTGTTTCTCCCCTTCTGGCACTTTCTGAATTAGCATTTCTAACACTAAAATTAACTGAGGCCGAAAGATATATTTGAATTTACTCAGGTATGAGGTTATGAAGATTAAGCCAATTTAAATGTTTTCAAACTCCACTAACAGCGTATTTTATGGAGGGAGTGTAGTCGGCTGATGTAATACTTAATGCGAACTACATAATACATTGATGTTCACGTATAACTTATCTCCACACGATACAAAAATCATTCTTAACTTATATTACACTTATACTAGATTATAATCATTCACACATACTAAATTGTTCTTAATTACTAAATTACAACTATCTTACATCTAAGTTACACTTATATTACATCTTAACTTACTGTCACTGCACTACTACTACTACTACAGATTTCTAATCTCCTGGGAAATTGGCCATTATGACTGCAAAAGCCTCATAAAAGTAGTTTGTAGGTTTTGGACATCAGCCTAGCCTCATGAACTAATACCTCAAGTCTGCGGCCCAATATTCGCTATGCCTTCCTTCCATTTCCTTGTGTCCGTCATTGTGATCAGAGAGTCTATTGCAACTGGGCTTATTATTGCTCGTAAAACAGAGCTTTGCCTAATCATCTCTTGAACATGGTCTTCCTTGCTCATTCCTATTTCCTTCACTGGTACTAACACTTTTTCAGAATTTCATTAATATATGTATCCATTTTTTCCTCTTATTCTCTTCAGCCACAGTTTTTTCATACATCTTTTAACACTAATTTATCGAAGCATTTTGATATATTGAAATATACTGCTGTTATATCTTGTTTCTTATGCTGAGCTTCCTCAACTATATTTCTTATTAAGAAGTGATGTTCTCTTACTGATTTACCTCCACACTGGTACTCACTCATATTCTCTAGCATTTCACTCTCTTTTTGCTTCTCTTGTTTTGTCTCTAGTTATTGCCAGACGCCACAATCCCGTAAGAGGTGGCCATTTGACTTTGAGTTATTTGTTTTACAGGGAGGGGCATTAACCCTCCACCAACCCACTTGCTGACACGTAGGGAGCACGTATGGTTTGACTATATGGTTACCACCCAGCGTTGTAAATGGCTTTTTGGCTTACAGGAAACCATTTGGCTTGTTACTCAATGTAAAGCCACCTGTAAAGGAAGGAAAAACAATAAGAAGTGACAGGAAAGATGGGAGAAATGGGAAGAGAGGAGGGCAGGCACAGAAAAAGAATGATAAAGGCTAAAGTAGAAATAGGCAGCACCACATCAAGTGAGTGGATGATGGTCGCCACCACCTACCACTAAACGCATTTTTAACAAATGGGAATTATATGTGATTCTCTAGATTTATGGAAGTCTCTCTTATTTCCCATGCTGTCATAGATGCTTATAATATAACTTGTGGGCCATTCATTTGGTAGTCTTTCCGTTTCATATATTATTTTCATAGACATATTCTTATAACAGAATTTCTGATACTTTTACCTTTTTTTTTTTTTTTTTTTTTTTTTTTTTTGCAAGCTTGTTCATAATCTGGCCATAACCTTTCTCACATCATGTGTACTTAATTAATCATATCGTTATCTGCTGTATACTTTCATATCTCCAGGATTCACTTATATTTTGTAACAGTTCATTGTATTCCTCACATCCATATACCACGTCATTGCTCTTACATATATCACAGTAATATTCAGTTACTTCTTTAATCTGCTGTGGATCCATCACTTCTTTTCCCTCTTTGTGTTGTATACAATGTTTTCTTTTGTTTTCCTTATTTCTCAATTTTTTCTAGCCATATTTCTTCATTCTCTTCAACTTTGCTAGTTATTTTCCGTTCAATCTGTCTTCTTTTTAGTACAGTTTCCTTCTTGCTGTTTTCGTCTCTTTCTTCATTTACCTGTTATCTTATATTTCTTTTTTCTTTCATTAATATCTTTTAAAATCTCTGCCAATTCCTGGTTTTACTTTTTCTGATACTCTTATTTTGCCAAATGCCTTAATAATTTTAATTATCACTTCTCCCACTGTTGTTCACCTGTTTCTTCAAGAGTTTATATTTTTTCACACACTTTCTAATTTCCTGTCTTTTTCCGTCATTTCTTTACATGCTCATCAATCTTTTCTTTTTTAAAGAATTCATTTGTACTCATTTCACTTTGTGTGGGAGCAGTGGAAATGAGTTATTTGAAGGAAGCATGTGGAATTACATGGACAGACAGACTGACAAATGAGGAAGTGAAGGAGCTTTGTGATGTTGATGTGAATGTGAAAGAAAGCGTTAGGTGAAATACCTTGAGGTGGTTTGCCGATGTGGAGAGGATGGAGAGCGAGAGACTAACGAGGAGGGTGTATGTGAGTGAGGTGGAGGGGGGGAGAGGGAGGGGGAGGCCGAGGCCGAGGATGAGATGAAGGGATTTAGAAGTACGGTATATGAGAGAGGGGTGTGTGAGCTGGAGCGAGGCCAGTAAAAGGACAGGAGGACAGAGCGACAGGAAGGCGATTTGTTTGTGGTCATCCATTTCGGGATTAAGGCGTCTGGCAATAGATAGGTAATACATAGTATTACTTTCCTTATTATCTAATACAACATTCATTGTATTATGATCCATTTCCTTCCCTTCTTTGTGATTATATTTGGTAAGTTTGTACAGACTTTGTTCATCAACAAACATATATTTGACATCATTATATAGTCTATGATTTGTTATCATATAATCTAATACTGATGTTTCATCTTATTTTTTGTGTGTTTACTCTGTTCCAATTTCCTGAACACTTTCTTGTGGTTATGGTTTCTCCATTGACGTTCCTCACCATTACGATTAGCGCCTTTCCTGCTTAATTTTTTTCTTCTTTATTTCCCCGAATTCTGTCACAGCCATTACCGTTTTCTGCATTCAAATCACCCATGATTATACAGTCTTCCCCAGTCTTTCCATTACTCTTAATAATTATGCTCTTTGATGTATTTAAACTGTTCTTTTATTTCCTCATTTGCCACTCTACCATCTGCCTTCCCATATAGACTTTTCACATTTAAAGCCCTTTTCTTGGTTTCCACTCCTACTGTCGGTTTCTCATTATCTTCACTTTCCTCACAGACTTTCACTGTATTCTTTTCCAAATTTCTTTTCACCGAAATTTCTATGCCTCCGCCCCATCTACTTTGTTACTGCTTTATGATTTATACCCCTTTAGATGTGAGTACGTTTAAGTATTTGGGTAGTGTGATGAGTAAGGATGGAGGTTTGGAGGGTGAAGTGCTTGAAAGGGTACAGCAGGGAAGAAAGGTTGCTGGTTCCTTGAAAGCAGTGATAAGAAACAGGGAAGTGAGCATGGAAGTGAAAAAGTTACTACATGACAGTATTGTGATACCAACTCTAACGTACGGAAGTGAAGCTTGGACATTGTTGGAAGGACACAAGTCAAGAGTGAGAGCAGTGGAAATGAGTTATTTAAGAGGAGCCTGTGGAGTCACGTGGAGAGACAGGCTGACGAATGAGGATATAAAGGAGCATTGTGGTGTGGATGTGGATGCGATAGGAAGCGTTATGAGGAACACACTGAGGTGGTTTGGCCATGTGGAGAGGATGGAGGGTGAAAGACTGACGAAGAGAGTGTATATGAGTGAGGTGGAGGGGGGAAGAGGGAGGGGGAGGCCGAGGATGAGATGGAGGGATGGGGTGGAGAGGTATATGAGAGAGGGGGGTGTGAGTTGGGAGCAGGGCAGTGAAATGGCGGGGGACAGGGCGACTTGGAGGCGATTTGTTTGTGGCCACCCCAAACGGGATTGAGGCGTCAGGCAATAGATAGATAGATTCACCTGTTCTTTCTCAAACATGTGTCACTAAGTACTTTTATGTCTGGGTTAAGCGTGTTTCTTGTTTCACTTAAACTTTGACTTTTTTCTTTTATACCCCAGCAATATGCATACATTAATTTTAGTTCACCATTTTTGTTGTCTAATGTTGTCCCCTTTACTTTTAGATTTTTTTTTTTTTGCCCCTTTTTTAGCAGTCTCTCCCATTCCTATTGTTTTAATTTTTCCTCATACTGTACTTGTTTTTTACTGCATCTGTTTTTCTTGAAGAGCTTTCACATCCTTCCATATACCATCTACTCTTCTGCAGCAATTTTTGTATTGCTTGTATTTCCAATATGGTCCATTCTCACAGTATCCTTTACCAGAGTATCTACATTTTTCTCTGATCTGATGCAGGAAGTTGCATTTCCATCCTGTCATACATCTCCCTTCCTTAAAAGGTTTGCACACACTAGTTCTTTTCACTCGGTCTTCCTCTTGACCCCTGTCTATGTGTACTGGGTGATTAAATCTACACCACTTTCCATTTCTGCGTTCTCTCTTCATGATGAATTTATAGTCTGGCATATTTCATTTCACCATTTTTTCAGTTTCCCTTTGGCCTTTTACCCATTGTCTTTTGCTGGTTCCTTCACTTGCCTGTTCTTTTTCTGTACTTTTCAGTGTACTTGTACTTTCTTTTTTATCCCTTCTTAGGCCATCTCCTTCGTTTCTCTCTTTTCTGCCTTCCACATTTTCTTTATTTTTCTCTTTATTCCAGTACTGTTTCTTTTAACCTGTTCTCATTCATGATATCCTTTTCTTTGTCACTGTTCACACGAATCATCCTTTCAAGTTCTTTCAGCTGCTATCTCAGTTTTTACCTTCTGTCTCATTTCCATGCTGTTTTTAATCTCTTAGAACCAAGTGTTTTCTCTCCATGTCTATAATTTTCTTCTTCAGATTCACTATGTTTTTTTTTTTCTCTCTTTTCTGTCCTTGCTTCACTTTAGCAATTATTTCTCTTTTGTTTCTACTATCTTGTTTTGTAGTTCATTCATTAGTACCCGTTTTTCATTTTGGGTTCTTTCATAATCCTCATTCATATTACAGAGCTTTTTTCCAAGCTCATCATACCTTATTATTTGCATGTCAACTCCTTTTGTTAGCTGATTTAAGCACTTTTCTTTCACATTATCTTTACTTATTGTAACTTTTCTTCCACGCATTTGTTACACCAGTACTTTAAATTTTTGCCCAGTCCATTGTCATCCTGGATTACTTCATACATTTCTTTGGTCATTTTATGTTCATTACAACCTCCTCTTGTCTCGTTTGGATGTATACCCATTCATCACTAACATCACACCACACTGCCACGTTTTGCCTCCTTCACCTTTTCTGCAACTTGCGCACTTTCTTTTTGTACTTGAGAACTGGTGAGTCAATGTTATTCTTATCACTACTAAAGCCTATGTCCCGTTGGTCTTCATTACTGTTACTTCTTACTCCTTTTTTTATTATGGTTTCATTTCCACTATCATACTTTTTTTTTCCCTGCCTAGTCTTTCACATGTCGCCCGGTTTTCCTCTGTCTTTAATTTTTTTAAAAGTCCCTTCTCTTTTTTTCTCCTCTCTCTCTCTCTCTCTCTCTCTCTCTCTCTCTACTCTTCCGTAATTATATATTGGTCAGACTTTTCCTCCATTGTATCCAAGCTCCCCCATGGTCAGTGTACATAGATGAAATTGGTCCTGATCCATAACTGAGAACCTGGGCTCATACCTTGTTATGGAAACAGGTGGTGCTGCAGTAGGACTGTGGTCCTCCGGGCCGCTGAGAAACACCGTCTGCACGCGAACTCTTTGCATTAAATGATCCTCGGTGCTGTCACGGCACTCCCCCACACTTCACTCACTGGGTTCACTGCAGTTCCACACCTGTTCCCTTCACTCCACCTCAGAAATGTGTGAAAAACGGGAAAGGCCTAAATTGTCTGGCAACATATTATTTCATTGTTGTCTGACTCCGTAGATATAGTACCACTTTTTTCTGTCATCTTCCATATCACTTATATACTCTTGCTTTTTTGTATCATTCCAGGCACTGCATATTTTTGTTATGTTTTCTGTATACCTTTTCCCAGAACTTATTTACTTCCTCGCTTGCTTTCTTATCTGTAACTGCAGTTTGTGCCCGTCCATGTCATATTTCTTGTTGATCAATTAATTTTCTAGTTATGGCTCGTAGTTTGTCCTCTGCTTCCCACAGTTTCTTCCCGTTCTCTTTATCCTGTTTCATTTCATTTGGGATTTTACTTCGTGTTTATGCATTTCATCCTCGATGAGGTTTTGTAATTTCTTTTTTAGTTCTGTAAAACATAGTGTAGTCTCTAGCTTTCATTTTAATTAAATGTGCATCTTTGTCTGCTTAGTCATTACCTTTCCTTTTTCTAATTTCTTTTTTAGTTGTTCATCCAAATGGGTGGCACAATTTTACTCCCTTACCACTTTTCTTTTAATTGTAGTTCAGGGTTTATTGGCAGGACAGTCTTATTGTCTGATTCACCTCTCCTATGCTTGTGGCTTTTTTTCTTTTTTTTTTTTCTGTTTTGCTCTGCCTTTTTTTTTTTTTTTTTTTTTCAGCGAGTCAGTATCTGTCTCAGAGTAGGTGGTGTGTGTCACGGAGGAAAAGAAATATATGACTCCACTTGAATGGAAGGAAAGGGAAAGTCGTCTCTTATGACAGGCGGGATTGACTTTTGAAATAAAGTATTTCGTTTTACTTTCTACTGGCTTACCTCGCCAATTCTCTAAAGACGAGAAATTTATAAACTTTCTCTTTAAACAGTGAACAGCGAGAAATAATTACTCATGAATGCTGAATTAATAGTACTGCTGGCCTCTAAGGGAAAGTACCCTTACCCTATATCGATCAAGTCCTAATTTATCCCTGGGAAGAGGCCGTGATTAACTTAGTAATACTATTCCAAGCTCTTGCTTCCACCAACTCTTAGCTTGTAGAACGGATTATTATGAATAAAAAAGAATGAACTGGCTTAACTACCAGTCGAGATTATAATAAATTTTAGTACAAACTGGAAGGAAGCATATTAAAGTAAGAGCAATGTGGAGAAATGAAACACGATTTTTACATTTAATCGAGCTCAAGAGAACTGTAAATTTATTAATTACAGCAAGATAAATTTTTACGTTACAAAAATCTCAAGCAAATAAATTCCCTCAGTCAATCAAACTAGCTAATACTCTAAAACCCAGAAAACATAGAAAGGAAATACTTTTAATCGGAGATGTGGATTGACGGAGCTACGAGACGAGTCTCCGCCAAGACACTGCCAGAAACGAAGTACAAGTCTCCGACGATCCTGGTAACTGAGCTCATCTATTGCTACGTCTGCATACCCTCTGGGCTGTTCTGCACTAACTACTAACCATGGTGAGTGGAGAGGCATGGCGTCACAACGTGGGGCCCACAGCTCGAGAGGTAATCTCCGGGAATCCTCGCACGTTCTGGCACACCCATCCCCTGCGGGTGTGCTTCTCCGGCTCTATATTCTCACGGATGCCCTGTGGCTTCGTTGAAAAACAGGCAGGGTTCACTCCCAGCCATTACAGGACGAGGCAAACGATAAATCATAATTCGCTTAGTGAAACGCTGTCCCAGTACATAGAGATGGTCGCTCATGAAACAGTGACAAATGTTTTGCAAATCTGTTCCGATCTGAGTGCTGAAACGGGCGGTTAGGTGAGCGAGTTACTAGGATTTGTCTAACGTTTGCTAGTTCCCTCGATAATAATACAGTGTCGCGAATTCGCTTAATAATACAATGTCACGAATTCTTGACAGTGTCCTCTTTCCCCACAGATATTGAACAGTGTCTTTCATTTGGTCTCGTCATTGTTGCTTTCAGTAGGTTTCGGTCTATAAAACTATTTCTCCCTATCATATATAGTCATATACTTGTAGTGACTACACCTTTCTGTTCATTAGTACGTAATCAGTTACACTTCTGATTTCTGTCATTCCTTGTGTACATGCTAGTGCAATTTTTGTCATAGTTTGGTAGTATTAAGTTAGTCATTCGTCCAGTCCAGTATCATTTCTCCTAAAATTCCTACATGGCCTTTAAAGCTTCCCAGTCTTCCCAGTGCCTCATCCTTCAATTCTTCTATTTCTTTTCCATTTCTCGTTTTGTTGTTGTGTTCCGAATTTTGCCGTCATCTCTGTGTGTGACTGAGAAATATGATAATGTTATTATAATCTATAGCTTTAATATTTTTCCTCTGACTACCAGTACGTCATTGCTTTGAGCATCTTCAGTTGTTCAGTTTATATAATTATTTTGTCTATATCATCATCAGTTCTCCTTTTTTTTTTTTTGTCTGCGTTGTGCTCATGTTGATATATTTGTTTATATTGCTGTTTGAATTTACCGTGTTTACTGTTTGTTGAGTTTTAGTGATACAAACTATATTTCCTGATAAACATGTAATAGGCGTCCACACTGAAAGTGTGGAACGTGTTTGAGCGAGCAAGTGAGCAAGCCAGGCAGTGCTGAATATTTTCATGTTGTTATCATCTTCCTCTGATTTCCTGACCTGAAAATACTAAAAAGCAAGCTCATTAGATTACACCAAAAATTTTCCCTCACACTTCTTAAAACCCCTTGTATTATTTTTAGGTCTAGGGCCAAACGGAAGGTATTATTTATTTTGAAACGGTAAAACCTGGTTGCTCTCAGCAATTGTCGGAAAATACTGCTGTGCTACTCACGCAACCTTAGATTGTTACTTCTTGCACAGCCGGCTGTTACACTAATCTACTGTATAAATAATCTTTTCCTCGATTTACGGAAACACTATTGGGAGTTACAGGTTGTCCATGAAATGAAAATAATTGAGGATTTTTATGCGATTTTCAAATTGGTGTCTATCTTTCTTGTAACTTGAAACTTGGCTAAGATATCCAACAAAGTTCGCTACTGTACTACAGAGTTTTCTTCCCGATTCCTGCCCCCATTTCTTGCTCATGCGATAAATCTTTCGCTTGGGTACATATGACGGGGGGTCCAAACTTTACTAAATCTGGTGTTCAAGCTAGTGAGAATAATAACTTTTCTACCTCTACTGACTGTGTTTTGCTTTAGCCTTGAAGGGAGAAACCTGTACATTACACAGGAAAAATAATCCAATATATTACTTATAAGCCGGGAACCGAAACCGGTACTCTCTGGTGAGAGCCAGACAGCAATCCACTATGCCACAATCAGATAAATGTTATCTGACATTGTCACAGTCTTGTAAAAAATGTCTCTCCACCCCCACTGTGGGCCTCAAGAGGGTGAGATAACCCTTTGGCACTCGGGCAAGTAGATAGTTTTAATATCCCAAGCACTTCGAACCCGGTACTTCATTCTGACTTGTTGTAAGTACATAGGTTAATTGAAAGCATCTACTTGACCGAGTGCCAATGGGCTATCTCACCCTCCTGAGGTCCACAATGGGGGCAGAGGGACATTGGTTACAAGATTGTGACAATGTGAGATATCCTTTACCATGTCGTGGCGTAGTGGATTGCTGCCAGGCTCTCACCTGAGACTCCTGGGTTCGATTCCCGGCACAATGGTGATATATTGTATACTTAAGCCTTGTATATTTAGTAATTTTGTGGAAAAAGTGAAATCCTTATCTCTATCATTATTGCTCCGATTCTCATCTTTTTTATTGGTTTAATACTGCTTCCTTCTTGACCCTTTGCTTTGAATATTTTTCGATTTCTTTTTAATGTACAGCCCAGTTTCTCCCTTTGCCATTTGCTTGTTTAGTCCTTGTCTTAGTTGCTTCTTTTCATCTTTTTTTTTTTATTATTTATTTCTAAGATCTCTAGCAATAGCTACATTCTTAGTTACTGGGTCTTTTTCATATTTCAAGTTTTTAACCATGATTAATATCGTATATTTTTCATTTTCTTCTGCTAGTTTGGCTAGAACTGACTTACTCCTCCCTTAACTTTTAGATTTTCCATGTCTTGTTACCTTTACCATGCTGAATTCTTCCTTGCTGATACCTAGAGTTTTAAATAATATCACAGCATCTAGCTATATCCTCATCGTGCCTCTACGCCAGTTTCTTTATCTGAATCAGAGATATTATCAGGTGGGGTAATATTTTCTTTTTCTTTTTCTTGGTCTTAATTTTCATTTGTTCAGATTCTGTCTTTGTTGTTCTCGTGATTACTTCTTCCTTCTTAACTTGTATGATTTCTTTTCTAGCATGCTGGGATCTTTCTTTTGTGATCACTTCCAGTTTTTCATCCATTTCATCCATCTTGTCCATTATTTCTCTCTTCTTTCTCTGGTTTTCGTTAATCTTTCAATATTGTCTATCACTAAAGGCCAGCATGTGTGCTTTTCCAGCAGGTTCAATAGTTCTCTGTTTATTTTCTGCCTCAGGATGTTAAACCACTTTTTGCATTCATCACATTCTAAGCCATTTGATGCAACTCTATTGTTACATGTTCCACATTCGTCTTGACTTTCTTCAGTACTCCTTTTTGTATTTATGTTATGGAAGCAAATCAACAAATAATTGTGCTCAAGATCCGGAGCTAAACGACGTCCAACTCTTCTCTTTGTAGAGAAGTGTGTGTGTGTGTGTGTGTGTGTGTGTGTGTGTGTGTGTGTGTGTGTGTGTGTGTGTGTGTGTGTGTGTGTGTGTGTGACCTTTATTGCTATATCCTAAGCTTACTGGTTTTGCGCGTGCGCGCGCGCGCGTGCGTGTGCGTGCGTGTGTGTGTGTGTGTGTGTGTGTGTGTGTGTGTGTGTGTGTGTGTGTGTGTGTGTGTGTGACCTTTATTGCTATATCCTAAGCTTACTGGTTTTGCGTGTGTGTGTGTGTGTGTGTGTGTGTGTGTGTGTGTGTGTGTGTGTGTGTGTGTGTGTGTGTGTGGCCTTTTTTTATCCCAAGCTTCCTAGTTTTGTGTGTGTGTGTGTGTGTGTGTGTGTGAGTGTGTGTGGTTCTCAGTCCCTTCAGTTCATTGACGCATTACATTCCTACGATTGGCAGACATTTTTATTTACCTGTAGATAGACTTTTAGAACTGGATATATCAGTTAGAGCCTTCTTAACCTCTCCACTATCTGGGGCTCTCCTCAGTTGAGTAAGATTGTCTGGTGGTAGCCTGAGAAAAGTGAATAATACTTGTAAAGGCATTCTGTGAAACTGCATTTTATTATTAATATTATTATTATTATTATTATTAAGAACTCCACATAAAGTGAGGTTCATATTGACATTGTAGATATTATTATTATTATTTTTTTTTTTGGGGGGGGGAATATAGGAAGGTGGCATTCCAAGACCGTTCGGGATAGAGATTTGAAATTTTCTGGAGTGGTGCATCTTGGTTGGAGGCTGCTTTGGCAAAAAAAAAAAAAAAAAAAAAATCTCAAGCACAAGCGCCCTTTATGTTTTTTTCTTTTTGTTCTCTGCGGCCAGAAATACAGAATCAATTTCTTTGCAAATGTTCCAGTATGTAGTCGTCAACACACACTAGTGCACCTGGGTACTGAAACTGAGAGCCAACAAATACTTTTTGAGATACTGAGGAAAGTCTAAATGGCTGCCTCGTTCCAGAAAATGCTAAATCGGAAATTATTTGGCCGATTTTCAGCAAACTCGGTGGAAATGTAGTGGGTTATGAGTGAACATGATATCCATAGTATAAATGACCTTGACTATGACCTCAAGGTCACAGGTCAAAATCTGCAGAAAGTTTTGTCATACCAAAAGTCGCTTAATATTAGGTGTACAATTATAGTATTTTCAGCGTCCTAAGAGAATCTGCTTTTTAAGGTTTCATAACTGGAATTATGACTAATCAGTATTTTGTTATGGTTTTTGACGATTTTTGGACCTGCCATCAAAAAGCTGCTTCAAACGATGAAAATGTTAATTTCCTGCACTTAATATTGAAAAGTCAAGATCAAAATGAATTACCAACTACCCATTATATGACCCTATTCTCTCTGGTGGAAATGTCAGATCTGACCTCCAAGGTCGTTTTGAAGGTCAGTATGACGTTTTGTCGATTTCTCATTAGTTCAAATTCGGGTATATTATATCTCATGTTATTTTTGAAGCTACAGATAAAGAGTAACATCATAGAATGTGATGTCATATGCCCAGATTATCTATTTAAGAATATCTCTTTCCATGAATTATAGGTGGCGTCGGTTTGAAAAAAAAAAAAAAATGGATTTTTTGGGGAAAAAAAAAAAATCGTTATAATCTGATACTGGCAAAAGATTTCGTTAAAAGAGAATAAACAGAACATATATGAAAGCCCCCACGCAGCTGTATATTTGTCCCAATGGGAAAGTGTCTAGGTCAAACTGCCTCAGAAGGATCACTCATATCTGAGTACATAATTTACCAAGACTTAGTAGCTTGTCATATATAATGGATTACGTGAAATTATAGATTCTCACATATATATATATATATATATATAGATCTTTGTCATAAAAAAAATCATGACACTTGTCTCTGCACATTGAATTTTTGATGTATTATTAATAATGCGCTGTTTACCACAACCAGTCTTAATACTGTGTTTATTTCAAAGACTACACCGTGTCTGATGTACAGGTGTGGCATTCTTTTGTCTTTCTAATTTGGAATGTGGCATCATCATCTGGAATGCGGAGTTCTTTGAATCTTGCTTCAGCAGTTTAAGAATTCTAGTGTTACTGGATTGTGGTCAAGGTAGGTTCTAAATGCCCACTGCGTTTTTTTAGTCTTCAGTGTGAACTAGCTTAACACAGATGCACCCGTCCAGAGATCTAGCGCTGAACTGACCGGCAAAGCTGGTGCACTCCCATCTCCCTCTGAGCTTAGACAAAGTCAGCAGAACTGTACTGGCGCTACATAGCTCAGCATGCATTTTATCACACAGGTCTCTCATGGCTGCACATGACTATACAAGGCTATACATTACACATTATTATACATACTCTAACATTTAAGTAAGAATGAGCAAGGTGAAAAAAATAGCATAATACCTAGTTTATAATAAATCGTCTGTAACAGTTTTGTAACAAATTTCTCTGGGCAGTAAAAATTGTGTCCCCTGACACATTTGGGAAATACAGAGATAAGGAGTCCAGCTACATCAGATACAGAAATTCTGAACAAAGAAATAAGGATGTGGTAGGAAAGCGATATAGCTAGACCCTCAATCAAAGTCAAGTGCAATAATGAGTAATAATAAAAAGTGTCAACAGATACAATGATGCAATAGAAGTAGTTAATCTAAACGAAATAAATACAATATTTATAATACAAACACATGGCCATAGTAAAAGAGCCCACTAATACAAGGGAAAAAGTCATCATTAGAAAAGGTACGAAACATCAGTAACAATGACAATGTTAAGAAAACATCGTGAAATTAAGACAATGCAAAAGAAAATAAAAAGAATAAGAATGACAAAATCAGCAAATATGATATTTACACTGCAATCATGGTTGAATTATTTCCAAGTGCATTAATAGTTCGAAAAAAATAATAGCAAACACACTTGTCAGTATATCCACTGTAATCAAAATTACATCATCACTGAAGCATTCTTAGCATCATCACGACACAGGTGACGTCACGACACAGGTGACGTCACGACACAGGTGACATCACGACACAGGTGACGTCCAACCTTAAGGAACATTAGTAATGAAAATTTTCAGATCAACAGCACTAATAACTGGAGAATCATAAGAACAATACGGATTCTCATCTTTCTTCAAGTAGTGTCCTGAGGTGGTGGCACTACCCCAACTGCAATCCCAAGTTCATGACTGTGGTTTCTCTCCATTCGCTGAACACACCAGTGAAGCACACAGTAATAAGAATTCCTATGAAAGAGATGAGCCCAGGAGGAAATAAAAGGACTGGATGCACCCAAGAACGACCAAGAGCCATAGAGAACTGATGGAGAACAAAATTACACTCATTAAGGAAGTTCAACCTATGTATGTCCTCGGATGTGATGGATGAGTTGTTAGAAGTGAAGTCGAAAGACAAATTAATAGGTTGAAAATTTCATATGTCTGAGAATGAACGCCATAATGATGACGAGTAGGGTAGATAACCACAGACCCAAACTTAACAGCTCAATAGTCCGGTGCTCTAAACACATCATAAGCATGAAATGAGTGGACAGGAGCACAGGGACAAATGATGCGACAAGTGTTGGCACATTGAAAAAGAAATACTGGACATGAACGAGATGGGAATGATATACTGGAAATTTGGGGGCTGGAACAAGGGAGCAAACAGGCTGCACGGAAAGGTTACGAGCTTGGCCACATTCATAAGGGGCAGCACTACTACGAAGAATAGCAGGGGGATAGGCAGGGCAAAAACAAGAATTAGGCAGAAGAGAAGAACATTGGCTGAGATCATTGGAGGACGCGAACGCAACAGAAACATGATCGTGAGATACAGTGAAGCATTCAGATACAGAAACGAGAGGCAAGGAGTTATTCAATGAGATACAGTTCAGCTACAAGTTACAAAGAGACTTGAAATCAGTCCCAGCATCTGTGATTCAGTACATGAAAGTCGCGGTTGTGCGAAAATGATAATGTCTGGCTAACCACAGATTCAGAGAATTGTGTAGTGTTTCTCTGTAGTGGGCTGAACTGTATCTGTTAATTTCTGCTGCTTAGCCTAGATGCATTTCATTTGAGGAAGTGCAGGTGTAGCCAGCTTCACATTCCCAGTCATCACTTATTCTGTTCAAGGTAAACAGTGACCATACTGAACAATCTAACTTCACTGAATCAGTCTGTTACTAATGCAAAAGGTGAATATTGAATTTACTGTCACAGCTACAACAGATGCAACAGTAGAGCTCATCAGGCTAATACATGTCTCACTAACAAACACCAGATGGTCCCAGTATCTGTCCGTCCTCCTGCCTTTCTAACTACTTTTGCTTTTTACTTCAATTCTATTGTATAGGTAGCTGTAAAAAGCCGAATGATTTTCTCGCAAGGACATAGCAAGACTAGATATTAAGAATTAAAAGCAGTGTTGTACTTCCAGTTGTGCTTACTTTTGTGTACATCTATATAGCCTACCTAGGCTGCTTCCCCCAAGGAAAGGGAGGTAGCTGAGACAGGACGACACACTCCCAATTTACTCATCCACACACACACACACACACACACACACACACACACACACACACACATTCTATCGTATCTTAGTCCTAAGAGGAGAGGGGATAGATCCTCACTGCACCACACCGCACGAGGGTCAACTGCGCAGTGCAACCATTGACATCCGCAGCAGAGCTGGTTTACCCCTGCCACATTGTAATGGACTCATCCCCTTACCCGCATCTGACCTGATCAGCTGATCAGATCAAATGCCGGAGAATATCCCCTCAGGACTGCGTCATCATTTATTCATTCACATTTTCTCTCCAGTCATTAGTATCACACACAGCCGTTCTTCCATGCTCAACAGACATCCCTCTCACATCCAATACTTTCTTCACACTGTCCATCCATCCTATTCGTGGTCTTCCTCTCAGCCTTACACCTCTCACATCACATCCAGATATCTTTTTCACCAATCGCTCGTTATCCATTCTCTCCATATGCTCAAACCATCGCAACACCCTCTGCTCAACTCGATCAGCCATCTCCCGAACAACTCCAGTTCTCCTTCGCACTTCTTCATTTCTCACTCGATCCATACGTGTCACTCTACACATACTCCTCAGACACCTCATCTCCATTACATTCAAACTTCTCTCTGCTATACCCATATTCTGTGTTTCAGCCCCATATAACGCAGTCGGAACAACAACAACACACTCATACAACCTTCTCATAACTTCGTTTCGAAGCGAATGATATCTTAACACTTTTTTCATTCCTCCCAACACCTTTCCTACTTCATTCATTCTAAACTTCACTTCTGCATCTATACTTCCATCCACAGCAACATGTAATCCTAAATACTTAAAGCACTCTACCTCCTCAAGCAACTCACCTTTCAAAACTATATTCATCCTCCTACCATGTACCAACCTCGTACACTTCATCACTTTACTCTTATTCCCATTTACTCTGAATTTCCTCCTTTCACACACCCTTCCAAACTCCTCTACCAACTCTCTCAATCTCTCCTCTGAATCAGTCACCAGTGCAGTATCATCTGCAAAATAGTAGCTGAGTCAGATTCCACTCTCTACCATCAGCATTCACCAGACTCAAACCTCCACCTAACACTCTTGCATTCACCTCCCTTACAGCACCATCCATGTAAGTATTAAAAAAACAAGGTGACATCACATATCCCTGCCACAGGCCCACTCTCACGGGAAATCAATCTCTCACAGTATTTCCCACTCTTACACACGCTCGACTATTTACGTAAAAACTTTTCAGTCTTTTTAGCAACCTACCATCAAGTCCACAAAGCCTCTCTATCATTTCTATCATACGCTTTCTCTAAATCCATGAACGCCCAAAACACATCCTTACCATTCGCTAAATACTTTTCACACACTTGTCTCACAGCAAACACCTGATCCACGAATCCCCTCCCTCTCCTAAAGCCACACTGTTCGTCACCAATCACTCCCTCTGTACCCTCTCTCTCTTAATTAAAACTCTACCATATACCTTAACTACAAAGCTCAACAGACTTCTACATCTCTAACTCTCTTAATTAACACTCTACCATACACGTTAACTACAACACTCAACAGACTTATACCCCTAAAGCTAGTACATTCATATTTACCACCCTTATAGGCGCTCCAACACCTTTCAGGCATTCCACAGCACACCCATCCATACCTGCAGCTTTCCGTTTTCATCTCCTTTACTGCCTCCTGCACTTCGTCCATCGTGCTCAAAGAATCATTCAACTCTTCCAACACATTTATTCTTTGCACCCTTCCATCTGCCACAATCTCAGCCTCCTTTTCCTCCTGTACATTTAACAGTCTTTTAAAATACTTCTCCCATCTCTTCCTTACTGCATCCATCTCATTTAACAGCCTTCCATCCTCTGCTTTTACTTGTTCTTCTTTCCCAGACTCCCCCTTTCGCACCCTTTTCACCTCCTTCCGAAACATTTTCTCATTGTGTTGAAAATTTTCAGTCAACCGCCTACCCCACCTTTCATTTGCTGCCACTTTACCATCACACACAGCCCTTCTCGTCCTATCTTTCATTTTCTTATACGTCTTATATGACACCTCTTTCTTCCTTTGCAGCCACACTTCATATGCACGTCTCTTCACAGCCACAGCCATACTTACCTCATCGCACCACCATTCACTTCCCTTTCTTACACCACCACCCACTCGTCTCACACCACACACCTCTTCCGTATGGCCCACCACAGTACTCTAAACAACTGCCATTTCTCCTCCACACTGCCATTTTCCTGATCTTTCTCTGCGTTCCACTCATCTTTCAATTTCTCCTGATACTCTAACATATTCTCTTTTATCCAACTCACTCACTTTCAAAACCTCCCTGCCACACCTAACTCTCCTAGCTTTCACTCATCTTCTACCTACTCTCATCTTTCCTTCCATCAGGCAGTGGTCAGACATAACTCCACCGTCCCCTCTCAGAACCCACACATCCAGCAATCTTCCTATTACATTCCTGGACACAACCACATGGTTCATCAATGCTCTATTAACAACTCTTCCACTCTCCTGTTTCACCCACGTATACTTATAAATATTTCTTCTCAAAGTATTTGCATTCACCATCATTTGCTCAACACACATCCCTATCATTCGTTCCCCATATTCATTTCTTCCAGACATATATGTATATTGTTACATAGCCTATGATTTCATCATCCTTTGTGTAATTTTAACGCACAGTATGCTGCATGTTTGATCACGAGCGTGTTCTGCCTCAGTCCCCCCTTCTACCGTTATAGTAGAGTAAGTCGTCCTTTCTGTTGTTCAGAGCAGGATTATCAGCTCTTTGTACCCTATGGCTTCATTTGCGCGTCCTTCTTACAAGTTGTATCAAGCTCTGCTGGCCCCTATATAATGAGCTCAGTCTCTGCATTATTGCCACTTAGATCTACTCCTCATTTTGTTCACATCTCTGTCCTCCCCTGTACAGTTATTATTGTGAGTGCTTAGGAAGTCTCCAACCATCTAACAGCTGTGTGTAATTTGAGTATAACTGTTGTTGCATTTTTTCTTGTACTGTGTAGCATAAGGTTGGTTCTTGGGCCTAGTGAGGTTTTTGTAATTCATGTAAGGTTCTTATTGTTAGCCATTGTTCATAATAGTTTGCATCTGTAATAATTTATCTTGCATTAACTGAGCATTACCCAGTGTATTTTCATTTTATCAGGGCTGACTTAGATAAATTTACTCTTGCTAATTTCGTGTTAATAGAGGCTATTGCAGTTAACCATATATTTAACCTGTTTTTTTGCCATTACATTATCCTTATGAGTCCTGAATGTTTTGTTGTTAGTTTGAGCATTAAACTTTAACTTGTAATTTTACCTAATTCTTTTGTTTTGAAGGTGGAACTTTACGGGACAGTAGTGATTTTTAGTATTCTCACTTAAAGTGTACATTATCTTTCTCTGTTCCGTAACATAAATTTGGTGACCTCATATCAGGATATTCAGGATCTTATCATAAGGATATTGCTTGATATTTTGTGACTGTGATTTATTCATGATGTCTACTATTACTACACTTGATGAAGCCAAAGATTTTTTGTCAAATGTGCAAACAGTGTTTGATGTAGAAAACAGAACAAAGAATGAACTTAAGCTTGTTGCTCAACAATTGGGAATTGCAGTTCACTCTCATCATTCTAAAGATCAAATTGTTGGCATGATTAATAATTGCTTGTTTAATATAACTCCTCCAAATGAGCAAACGCAGATTGAAATAGCTAAGTTACAGCTAGCCCTGCAGGAGGCTCGTGTTAAGGAGGCTGAATTTCAAGCAAATGCTAAGGAGGCTGAATCTCAGGCTCGGATTCAGGAGGCACAGATACAGGCTCAGGCACAAACTGAACTAGCTAGGATTCAGGCAGACCATGAGTATCGCATGAAACAAGGTGGAACTGGATCATCTAGCTCTGATGATTTTGATGTGGCTAAAAATGTTAAACTTGTCCCTCCTTTTAATGAATCTGATTTAACAAAGTATTTTCAGTTGTTTGAGAGGGTAGCTACAGGTTTTAATTGGCCCAAAGAGTATTGGCCAGTACTCCTTCAAACTGTTCTCACCGGTAAAGCTCAAGTAACTTATGCATCTTTGCCTCAGGAACAATCTGATAATTATGATGTAGTTAAGAGCTTGATTCTTTAGGCCTATGAGCTTGTTCCTGAAGCCTATAGAGTAAAATTTAGGACAACTTACAAGCAAGATAAGCAATCCCATGTTGAGTATGCAAAAATCAAAGAAGATCTGTTAGACCAGTGGTTAAATTCTAAGAATGTGGATTCTGATTTTCGTAAATTTAAGCAGATAATTTTGCTGGAGGACTTCAAGAGGTGTCTGATGAATATGTTCTCACTCACAAGAGATATTCTAGAGAAAAAGGGAAAGCTGAGAGTAAGTACGTTGCCTCTACTCAGAGTACAGGTAACAGGAAAGAGAATAAGGATGATGTTTCTCAGGAAGTAAATACCAGCTTCACCTCTACTGTAGATTTCAGAAAAGTAAATGTGCTTATTGTAGTAAGCTTGGTCATACTACGGAGAAATGTTTCAGGAGACAGCGTGATGTGAACAAAAAGGAGTCTTTAAATATTCAGTTAATTGGTCTAGTGTCCACTCTTGAGAGTTCCCAGAATTCTTTAACTGAGTTAACTGAACCTGCTTTGAGGGGTAACTTAAATTCTCATGATGGAGCTCCTCTGTTGAGCAGTAACGTGGGTGACACTCTCAAGAGTTCAGTTGCTAATTTCCTGTCTGATGGTTTTGTCAGTCCTTTGGACAGTAATGACAGGAAATCAGTTCAAATATATCATGATACAGGTGCTTGCCAATCCCTTATGCTGACCAGTGTTCTAGGCTCTAATGTTAATTCCTCTGATGAAACTGTAATCTTACAAGGTGTAGGGAATAATTACTTCTCTGTCCCTCTGTGCAGAGTGAATTTAGAGTCTGGTTTTGCTAATGGTTCCGTTATGGTTGGGTTGGTTGAGACACTCCCAATGTCAGGTGTAACTTTCTTACTTGGAAATGATATTGGTGGAAGTCAAGTGTGTCCAGCTCCTCAGTTGTCTAGTGAGCCAGTGGCTGCGTCCCAGGATTGTGATGTCCCTGATGTGTTCCCTGCATGTGCTGTCACTAGGGCTAAGTCTAAAGTTACTGGTGATTTAGAGGATAATTATGTTATCCTAGCTGACACTTTTCTTGCTAATTTGAACCACTCACCAGATGAGGCAGTACCCCGTAGTGTTGATAATTTGTCTCGTCAAGAGTTGGTTGAGTTGCAGGTTGCTGACCCTGAGTTGAAAGGTCTAGCTAACTCTGCTTGCAGTGAGGAAGAGTCAGCTAGTGCTTCTACTTGTTATTATATAAAGTCAGGAGTACTTATGAGGAAGTGGAGACCCCCAACAGCATCAGCCGACCGTGAATGGGAGGTTGTACATCAAGTTGTCATCCCTCGTGTTTGTAGGCAGGATATCATTAGAGTGGCTCATGATTCCAGTTTGGCAGGACACCTTGGAGTGATGAAGACTGTGGCACGCATTTTGAAACACTTCTACTGGCCAGGTATCTTTAGGGATGTTTCCTGGTATTGTAAGTCTTGTCACACCTGTCAAGTTGTGGGGAAGTGTAATGAGACCGAAAAGGTTGCACCTCTAGTTCCCATTCCTCCTTTTGAGGCACCTTTCACCCGTGTGTTGGTGGATATTGTGGGCCCTCTTCCTAAGACTTCTTCAGGTTTTTCTTATGTGTTGACCCTGATTGATATGGCTACTCGTTATCCTGAAGCCATTCCACTTAGAAATATCTCAGCAAAGAACGTGGTTAAGGAAATGCTAGGGTTCTTCACCAAGTTTGGTCTGCCCAAGGAGGTACAGTCAGACCGGGGAAGTAATTTCATGTTAAACGTTTTCAAGCAGTCTCTGAAAGAGTTGGGCATCACCCAGATCACGTCTTCAGCTTACCATCCCCAGACCCAAGGAGCATTGGAGAGATATCATCAAACACTCAAATCGATGCTCAAGAAATACTGTTTGGAACATCACAAAGACTGGGATAAAGGTCTTCCATTCGTTGTGTTTGCTGCAAGAGAATCTCCAAATGAATCACTGGGCTTCTCACCTTTTGAACTACTGTTTGGCCATGAAGTAAGAGGACCCCTTAAGCTACTCAAGGAATGCTGGCTGTCGGAGGAAGATGACGTCAACCTGCTGGAGTATGTGATGAAGTTCAAAGAACGACTGTCCACTGCTTTACAGCTGGCGAGAGAGAATTTAGGAGCTGCTCAGGAGAAGGTGAAGACTTGGTATGATAAGAAGACCAGGTTACGCCACTTTCAGCCAGGAGGTCAGGTTTTGATTCTGCTACTGGTGCATGGGCAACCTCTTCAAGCCAAGTTTAGTGGTCCTTATTTCGAGGAGGAGCAACTCAGTGATGTACACTAGTCATCGCCACACCAGATCGTAGAAAGAACAAGCAATTTTGTCACATCAACATGCTAAAGTTATATCACAGGCGGGACGAAAATAATCCAGTCTGCACTGTAGCTGTTCCACCCGAGTCTGCAAGTGAAGCTCTCCTATGCAGTATGACCCTGAGTGATAGTTTGGGGAAGAATCCTGATATCATGAATGATCTCCAGACTAAGCTTTCTCATCTACCTCCCGAGGAAAGGCAAGAGTTTTCGGCATTACTGCAGGACTACCCACAAGTGTTCCGTGCCACTCCAGGAAGAACCACTGTGTTGATGCATGATGTCGATGTTGGAGATGCAAAGCCAATTCAATTGCCTCCTTACCGTGTGAACCCAGTGAAAGTTCCTCTCATCCAGAAGGAGCTTGGCTACCTGTTGGACCACAAGATGATTGAGCCCTGTCAGAGCGAGTGGAGTTCTCCTGTCACTCTGGTCCCTAAGCCAGGTGGGTCACATCGGCTTTGCATTGACTACAGACGTGTTAATCATATAACCAAAACAGACACTTACCCTCTCCCTCGCGTGGAAGATTGCATAGACAAGATTGGAAAGGCTAGGTACATAAGTAAGTTTGATTTGTTAAAGGGATACTGGCAAGTACCTATGACTGAACGTGCTAGGGAGATCTCATGTTTTGTAACACTAGGAAAGACTTTTGCATGTTCTGTAATGCCATATGGTATGAAGAATGCACCAGCCACATTTCAGAAGCTCATGAATGTTGTAACAGAGGGTTTGGCAGGGTGTGTTGTTTATATTGATGATGTATTAATCTTCAGTGACAACTGGAAAGATCACCTATGCCATGTCAGTAAATTTCTTGAGCGTTTGGTTCAGGCTAATCTTGTAGCTAATTTATCAGTGTGTGAGTTTGGTCAAGCAAAAGTTCATTACCTTGGGTATGTAATTGGTGATGGACATGTTGCACCACCAGGAGCTAAGGTTCAGGTTATAAGTGATCTTCCCAGACCTAAAAGTAGGAAAGAGCTACAAAGATTTTTGGGAATGGTAGGTTATTACAGGAGATTTGTTCTTAATTTTTCAATTCTTGTATCACCACTTACAGACCTACTGAAAAAGGGAGTTAAATTTGTCTGGACCGATAACTGTGAATCCTCTTTCAGTAAACTTAAAGCTATCCTATTAAGTCAGCCAGTGCTCGCTACTCCAAATTTTGCTAAGTCTTTTAAGATGGCTGTTGACGCAAGTGATACAGGAGCTGGGGCTCTTTTGCTGCAAGAGGATGATCAGGGTATTGAACACCCTGTATCTTATTACAGTAAGAAGTTCACTCCACCTCAAATGAAGTACTCAACTATTGAGAGAGAGCTTTAGGCCTTGATTTTGGGTTTACAGCATTTTTCATTTTATTTGTGTTCTGGTTTTGACCCCATAGTCATTTATACCGATCATAAGCCACTGGAATTCCTTAGCAAGTTTAAAGACAAAAATCAGAGATTGACAAGATGGAGTCTACTTCTTCAGGAGTATTCATTAGACATATAACATGTCAAGGGGAAAGAAAATGTTATTGCAGATTGCTTATCTAGACTTTAGACAGATTGTTTTAGAGTAATAAGAAATTTCCTTTGTAAATTTCTTTTTCTTTGTGGGGAGATGTTACTTAGCCTATGATTTCATCATCCTTTGTGTAATTTTAATGCACAGTATGCTGCATGTTTGATCACGAGCGTGTTCTGCCTCAGTCCCCCCCTTCTACCGTTATAGTAGAGTAAGTCGTCCTTTCTTGTTCAGAGCAGGATTGTCAGCTCTTTGTCCCCTATGGCTTCATTTACGCTTCCTTCTTGCAAGTTGTAGCAAGCTCTGCTGGCCCCTATATAATGAGCTCAGTTTCTGCATTATTGCCACTTAGATCTACTCCTCATTTTGTTCACATCTCTGTCCTCCCCTGTTCAGT
Organism: Coenobita brevimanus; assembly: GCF_032717465.1. Taxonomy (NCBI): domain Eukaryota; kingdom Metazoa; phylum Arthropoda; class Malacostraca; order Decapoda; family Coenobitidae; genus Coenobita; species Coenobita brevimanus. Next base: position 5,907,781 of record NC_136990.1, read on the forward strand.
TATTATTGTGAGTGCTCAGGAAGTCTCCAACCATCTAGCAGCTGTGTGTAATTTCAGTATAACTATTGTTGCATTTTTTCTTGTACTGTGTAGCATAAGGTTGGTTCTTGGACCTAGTGAGGTTTTTGTAATTCATGTAAAGTTCTTATTGTTAGCCATTGTTCATAATAGTTTGTACCTGTAATAATTTATCTTGCATTAACTGAGCATTACCCAGTGTATTTTCATTTTATCAGGGCTGACTTAGATAAATTTACTCTTGCTAATTTCGTGTTAATAGAGGCTATTGCAGTTAGCCATATATTTAACCTGTTTTTTTACCATTACATTATCCTTATGAGTCCTGAATGTTTTGTTGTTAGTTTGAGCATTAAACTTTAACTTGTAATTTTACCTAACTCTTTTGTTTTGAACTTGGAACTTTAAGGGACAGTAGTGACTCTTAGTATTCTCACTTAATGAGTATATTATCTTTCTCTGTTCCGTAACAATATATATATATATATATATATATATATATATATATATATATATATATATATATATATATATATATATATATATATATATATTGTTACGGAACAGAGAGAGATAATGAACAATTCAAGTGAGAATACTAAAAGTCACTACTGTCCCGCAAAGTTTCAGGTTCAAAACAAAAGAGTTAGGTAAAATTACAAGTTAAAGTTTAATGCTCAAACTAACAACTAAATATTCAGGACTCATAAGGATAATGTAATGGCAAAAAACAGGTTAAATATATGGTTAACTGCAATAGCCTCTATTAACACGAAATTAGCAAGTGTAAACTTATCTAAGTCAGCCCTGATAAAATTAGAAAACCGGACAATGCTCAGTTAATGCAATATATATTATTACAGATACAAAATAATATTACTACTGGCTGACAGTAAATCCTTACATTAATCACAAAAACCTTACCTGGCCCACGAACTAACACCTTATGCTACACAGTAAAAGAAAAAATGTAATAACACTTATACTCAAATTACACAGCAGCTAGATCGTTGGAGACTTCATGAGCACTCACAAAAATAATAACAACTGGACAGGGGAGGACAGAGATGTGAACAAAATGAGGAGTTAATCTAAGTGGCAATTAATGCAGAGATTGAGCTCATTATATAGGGGCCGCAGAGCTTGATACAACTTGTAAGAAGGACGGGCAAATGGAGCCATAGGGGACAAAGAGTTGATAATCCTGCTTTCAACAACAGAAAGAACGACTTACTCTACTATAAGAGAGGAGAAGGGGGGAGTGAGGTATAACACGCTAGCCTGGTCACTATGGAAGCCACGAGGCGAATCGTGATCAAACATGCAGCATACTGTACGTTAGAATTATACAAAGGATGATGAAATTACATTCTATGTAACACCTCCCCACAAAAAAAACAAAAAAAAAGAAATTTAGAAAGGAAATTTCTTATTACTCTAAAACAATCTGTCTAAAGTCTAGATAAGCAATCTGCAATAACATTTTCTTTCCCCATGACATGTTGTATGTCTAATGAATACTCCTGAAGATGTAGACTCCATCTTGTCAATCTCTGACTTTTATCTTTAAACTTGCTAAGGAATTTCAGTGGCTTATGATCGGTATAAATGACTATGGGGTCAAAACCAGAACACAAATAAAATGAAAAATGCTGTAAACCCAAAATCAAGGCCAAAAGCTCTTTCTCAATAGTTGAGTAGTTCTTTTGAGGTGGAGTGAACTTCTTACTGTAATAAGATACGGGATGTTCAATACCCTGATCATCCTCTTGCAGCAAAACAGCCCCAGCTCCTGTATCACTTGCATCAACAGCCATCTTAAAAGGCTTAGCAAAATTTGGAGTAGCGAGCACTGGCTGACTTAATAGGATAGCTTTAAGTTTACTGAAAGAGGATTCACAGTTATCGGTCCAGACAAATTTAACTCCCTTTTTCAGTAGGTCTGTAAGAGGTGATACAAGAATTGAAAAGTTAAGAAGAAATCTCCTGTAATAACCTACCATTCCCAAAAATCTTTGTAGCTCTTTCCTACTTTTAGGTCTGGGAAGATCACTTATAACCTGAACCTTAGCTCCTGGTGGTGCAACATGTCCATCACCAATTACGTACCCAAGGTACTGAACTTTAGATTGACCAAACTCACACTTTGATAAATTAGCTACAAGATTAGCCTGAACCAAACGCTCAAGAAATTTACTGACATGGCATAGGTGATCTTTCCAGTTGTCACTGAAGATTAATACATCATCATTATAAACAACACACCCTGCCAAACCCTCTGTTACAACATTAATGAGCTTCTGAAAAGTGGCTGGTGCTTTCTTCATACCATATGGCATTACAGAACATGCAAAAGTCTTTCCTAGTGTTACAAAACATGAGATCTCCCTAGCATGTTCAGTCATAGGTACTTGCCAGTATCCCTTTAACAAATCAAACTTTCTTATGTACCTAGCCTTTCCGATCTTGTCTATGCAGTCTTCCACGCGAGGGAGAGGGTAAGTGTCTGTTTTGGTTATCTGATTAACATGTCTGTAGTCGATGCAAAGCCGCTGTGACCCACCTGGCTTAGGGACTAGAGTGACAGGAGAACTCCACTCGCTCTGACAGGGCTCAATCATCTTGTGGTCCAACAGATAGCCAAACTCCTTCTGGATGAGAGGAACTTTCACTGGGTTCACACGGTAAGGAGACAGTTTAATTGGCTTTGCGTCTCCAACATCGACATCATGCATCAACACAGTGATTCTTCCTGGAGTGGCACGGAACACTTGCGGGTACTCCAGCAGTAATGCCGAAAACTCCTGCCCCTCCTCGGGAGCCAGATGAGAAAGCTCAGTCTGGAGATCATTCATGATATCAGGACTCTTCCCCAAACTATCACTCAGGGTCAAACTGCATGGGAGAACTTCACTTGTAGACTCGGGTGGAACAGCTACAGTGCAGACTGGGTTATTTTCGTCCCGCCTGTGATATAACTTTAGCATGTTGATGTAACAAAGTTGCTTGTTCTTTCTACGATCTGGTGTGGCAGTGACATACTGGACATCACTGAGTTTCTTCTCCACGAAATAAGGACCAGTAAACTTGGCTTGAAGAGGTTGCCCATGCACCAGTAGCAGAATCAAAACCTGATCTCCTGGCTGAAAGTGGCGTAACCTGGACTTCTTATCATACCAAGTCTTCATCTTCTCCTGAGCAGCTCCTAAATTCTCTCTCGCCAGCTGTAAAGCAGTGGACAGCCGTTCTTTGAACTTCATCACATACTCCTGCAGGTTGACGTCATCTTCCTCCGACAGCCAGCATTCCTTGAGTAGCTTAAGGGGTCCTCTTACTTCATGGCCAAACAGTAGTTCAAAGGGTGAGAAGCCCAGTGATTCATTTGGAGATTCTCTTACTGCAAATACAACGAATGGAAGACCTTTATCCCAGTCTTTCTGATGTTCCAAACAGTATTTCTTGAGCATCGATTTGAGTGTTTGATGATATCTCTCCAACGCTCCTTGGGTCTGGGGATGGTAAGCTGAAGACGCGATCTGGGTGATGCCTAGCTCTTTCAGAGACTGCTTGAAAACGTTTGACATGAAATTACTTCCCCGGTCTGACTGTACCTCCTTGGGCAGACCAATCTTGGTGAAGAACCCTACCATTTCCTTAACCACTTTCTTTGCTGAGATATTTCTAAGTGGAATGGCTTCAGGATAACGAGTAGCCATATCAATCAGGGTCAACACATAAGAAAATCCTGAAGAAGTCTTAGGAAGAGGGCCCACAATATCCACCAACACACGGGTGAATGGCGCCTCAAAAGGAGGAATGGGAACTAGATGTGCAACCTTTTCGGTCTGATTGCACTTCCCCACAGCTTGACAGGTGTGACAAGACTTACAATACCAGGAAACATCTCTGAAGATACCTGGCCAGTAGAAGTGTTTCAAAATACGTGCCACAGTCTTCATCACTTCAAGATGTCCTGCCAAACTGGAATCATGAGCCACTCTAATGATATCCTGCCTACAAACACGAGGGATGACAACTTGATGTACAACCTCCCATTCACATACGGCTGATGCTGTTGGGGGTCTCCACTTCCTCATAAGTACTCCTGACTTTATATAATAACAAGTAGAAGCACCAGCTGACTCTTCCTCACTGCAAGCAGAGTTAGCTAGACCTTTCAACTCAGGGTCAGCAACCTGCAACTCAACCAACTCTTGACGAGACAAATTATCAACACTACGGGGTACTGCCTCATAAGGTGAGTGGTCCAAATGAGCAAGAAAAGTGTCAGCTAGGATAACATCATCATCATCATTATCCTCTAAGTCACCAATAACTTTAGACTTAGCCTTAGTGACAGCACATGCAGAGAACACATCAGGGACATCACAATCCTGGGTCACAGTCACTGGCTTACTAGACAACTGAGGAGCTGGACACACTTGACTTCCACCAATATCATTTCCATGTAAGAAAGTTACACCTGACATTGGGAGTGTCTCAACCAACCCAACCATAACGGAACCATTAACAAAACCAGACTCTAAATTCACTCTGCACAGAGGGACAGAGAAGTAATTATTCCCTACACCTTGTAAGATAACAGTTTCATCAGAGGAATTAAAATTAGAGCCTAGAAGACTGGTCAGCATAAGGGATTGGCAAGCACCTGTATCACGATATATTTTAACTGATTTCCTGTCATTACTGTCCAGAGGACTGACAAAACCATCAGACAGGAAATTAGCACATGAACTCTTGACAGTGTCACCCACGTTACTGCTCAACAGAGGAGCTTCATCATGAGAATTTAATTTACCCCTCAAAGCAGGTTCAGTTAACTCGGTTAAAGAATTCTGGGAACTCTCAAGAGTGGACACTAGACCAATTGACTGAATATTTAAAGACTCCTTTTTGTTCACATCACGCTGTCTCCTGAAACATTTCTCCGTAGTATGACCAAGCTTACTACAATAAGTACAATTACTTTTCTGAAATCTAGAGGTGGAGCTGGTATTTACATCCTGAGAAACATCATCTTTATTCTCTTTCCTGTTACCTGTACTCTGAGTAGAGGCAACGTACTTACTCTCAGCTTTCCTTTTTTCTTTTTTAGAATATCTCTTGTGAGTGAGAACATATTCATCAGCTAAAACTACAGCATCAGACAAATTATCTATTCTTTTCTCATCAAGATATAGGCTTACATCTTTATTAATACACCCTTTGAAGTCCTCCAGCAAAATCATCTGCTTAAATTTATCAAAATCAGAATTTACATTCTTAGAATTTAACCACTGCTCTAACAGATCTTCTTTGATTTTTGCATACTCAACATGGGATTGCTTATCTTGCTTATAAGTTGTCCTAAATTTTACTCTATAGGCTTCAGGAACAAGCTCATAGGCCTTAAGAATCAAGCTCTTAACTACATCATAATTATCAGATTGATCCTGAGGCAAAGATGCATAAGTTACTTGAGCTTTACCGGTGAGAACAGTTTGAAGGAGTACTGGCCAATCCTTTTTGGGCCAATTAAAACCTGTAGCTACCCTCTCAAACAACTGAAAATACTTTGTTAAATCAGATTCATTAAAAGGAGGGACAAGTTTAACATTTTTAGCCACATCAAAATCATCAGAGCTAGATGATCCAGTTCCACCTTGTTTCATGCGATACTCATGGTCTGCCTGAATCCTAGCAAGTTCAACTTGTGCCTGAAACTCAGCCTCCTTAGCACGAGTCAGAAACTCAGCCTCCTTAGCACGAGCCAGAAACTCAGCCTCCTTAGCATGAGCCAGAAACTTAGCCTCCTTAGCACGAGCCTCCTGCAGGGCTAGCTGTAACTTAGCTATTTCAATCTGCGTTTTCTCATCTGGAGGAGTTACATTAAACAAGCTTTCATTAATCATGTCAACAATTTGATCTTTAGAATGATGAGAGCGAACAGCAATTCCCCATTGTTGAGCAACAAGATTAAGTTCATTCTTTGTTCTGTTTTCTACATCACACACTGTTTGCACATTTGACAAAAAATATTTGGCTTCATCAAGCGTAGTAATAGTAGACATCATGAATAAATCAGTCAAAAAATATCAAGCAATATCCTTATGATAATATCTTGAATATCCTGATAAGAGGTCGCCAAATTTATGTTACGGAACAGAGAAAGATAATGAACACTTGAAGTGAGAATACTAAAAATCACTACTGTCCCGCAAAGTTCCAGGTTCAAAACAAAAGAGTTAGGTAAAATTGCAAGTTAAAGTTTAATGCTCAAACTAACAACTAAACATTCAGGACTCATAAGGATAATGTAATGGCAAAAAACAGGTTAAATATATGGTTAACTGCAATAACCCCTATTAACACGAAATTAGCAAGTGTCAATTTATCTAAGTCAGCCCTGATAAAATGAGAAAACCGGATAATGCTCAGTTAATGCAATATATATTATTACAGATACAAAATATTATTACTACTGGCTGACAGTAAAACCTTACATTAATCACAAAAACCTCACCAGGCCCACGAACTAACACCTTATGCTATACAGTACAAGAAAAAATGTAATAACACTTATACTCAAATTACACAGCAGCTAGATCGTTGGAGGCTTCCTGAGCACTCACAAAAATAATAACAACTGGACAGGGGAGGACAGAGATGTGAACAAAATGAGGAGTAGATCAAAGTGGCAATTAATGCAGAGACTGAGCTCATTATATAGGGGCCAGCAGAGCTTGATACAACTTGTAAGAAGGACGTGCAAATGAAGCCATAGTGGACAAAGAGTTGACACTCCTGCTCTGAACAACAGAAAGAACGACTTACTCTTCTATAAGGGAGGAGAAGGGGGGAGTGAGGTAGAACACGCTAGCCTGGTCACTATGGAAGCCACGAGGCGAATCGTGATCAAACATGCAGCATACTGTACGTTAGAATTATACAAAGGATGATGAAATTCTAGGCTATGTAACAAAATATATATATATATATATATATATATATATATATATATATATATATATATATATGTACATATATATATATATATATATATATATATATATATTATATATATATATATTTATATAATATATAATATATATATATATATATATATATATATATATATATATATATATATATATATATATATATGTACATATATATATATATATATATATATATATATATATATATATATGTACATATATATATATATATATATATATATATATATATATATATATATATATATATATATATGGAGCCTCTGTGGTAAAGTGTGCATTTTCGTACACTGAAGAACGAGGGTTCGCGCCCCGCCAGGGTAATAAAGTTTGGGAGCGTTCTTCAGGCCACGTACTGCACTGGCTGACACAAGGGCCGATTACACTTGGTTCACAGACTACACACACATCCAAAGCCACTCCAACTCTACAATTACACTTATAAGCACTTCTCACCCTACATACAATCTCTACTAGAGAGCCGAAGCCACTTGGGAGAGACACAGTGGCTGTATCGTCCCCACTTCGGTCGGGATAGGCCGGTCATGTAGTGGACACACAAACGGGTGATGAGATGAGATTATATATATATATATATATATATATATATATATATATATATATATATATTGGGCAAGAGATGGGTTTCAGAGAGGGGTCACATCATTTTTCAAGTGACTTTTTTTTCATGGTTGGTCATGTCATCATAATCAAGTGTGGGGCCATCCCGCCACTGTCACCAGTAATGTTGCTGGTTTGCTGTCAGAGTTTGTTTAAAATGTCCACTGCGTTCTTTTCTTAGTTGTGAACCAGCTTAACACAGATGCGCTCGTCCTGAAATCTAGTGCGGAACTGACCAACAAAGCCAGCGCACGCCTATCTCTCTCTGAATTCAAATGACTAAGTCAGCAGAACTGTACTGGCGCCACATAGCTCAGCATGCATTCTATCACGAAGGTCTCTCATGACTGTACATGGCTGTTCAAGGCTATATGTTACACATTATTATACAAACACTAACATTTACATAAGAATGAGCAGCATGAAAACAATAATAAAATATCTAGTTTATAATTCATCTGTAACAATTTTGTAACACTAGTTATTATTATTATTATTGTTATCATTATTTTATTTATGTATTTATTTTTAATTGCGTGTTGCAGGCCACTTCTTAAGTGTGGGATCATCGCTAGGGTCCTTATTCTCTTTGGTTATGGAACTTCCTAAAACCTCCTCCTTAGTGAATGAATATGGCTGGTTAATATTCTTTTATAAGTTACTTATGCAGAGTATGGCGATATTAGAAGGATTTATATAATACAGAAGAGGACTGTGAGGTGTAAAAGGCAAAATAAGTGGCTGAAGAAAAGATGTTAGGGAGCTTCCTTAACCAAGGAGAATCCAGGCTTAGGAGCAGTCCAGTCACTGAGGGACGACCTTAACCACCGCCTCTCGACATGACACTACGCATGCACAGTAACCCAACTGTGGGCCACAAAAACCTAACTAGGCGTTTATAATTCGCCTCACACTACGTATACTTGTGTCCCTAGTCTCCTTGGTTAAGCAACATACCTAGCACCTCTGCCTTAACGATTTATTTTGGGATACTGTTAGTTAATATCAATTTGTAAAGTATTTATGCTGAGTATGATGGTATTTGAATCGTGTGAATAACACAAAAGAGGATAGGAAGCTGTAATAGGCAAAATAAATCGCTTAGGAAGAGGTGTTAGGGAGCCTCCTCAATCGACAAGGTAGGCTTTGTTCATGGCTGGTAAGAACTGTTCTTGAAACTGAAGAGTTTTCCAAGGACATTTTTTCTTGTCGTTTGGGCATTTCAGGGTTGGGCGGCTGCGGGTATGAGCTTTCGTCAGTCAGTCCCTACCTAATGATTTCCTCAGCCAGAATGCTTCACCTCAGCAAAGCCCCATATGATGCTTCACTTTAGTTCCCTAAGGATTCTTACACGCAAGGTACTTCACTGGCAAAGCCCCATGTGGTTCTGTATCTATATAATACTTCTGTGTATGTGTGTGTGTGTGTGTGTGTGTGTGTGTGTGTGTGTGTGCGACTCGGAATAGTCTTAATAGCCCGAGGGAGGGGGATACCGAGGATGAGATGGAAGGATGGAGTGGAGAGGTATATGAGACAGGGGTGCGGGAGTTTGGGGAGGTAGGCGAAATGGTAGGAGAGAGGGTGGCATGGAGGCGTTTGTTTGTGGCCACTCCTTACGGGATTAAGGAGCCTGGGTCTAGATAGATAAAAAGAACTAAATAAATCGCCAAAGAAAAGGTCCTACGAATCCACTCATGCCTCGTACAATCGGCTCATTTTCGGAAGATCCAATTCAATAGTCCATTGCCTGAGGAATTTGTTCATTTGGTTAACATGCAGGATCCTGCGACTCATTCTCGGCTGGATAACATCGTCTGGGATTAGATGAACAGAATACTATACTCTTTTTACTCTAACTTGGCCCAGATTTTCCTCCATTTCCAGCTTATTTCAGGCAGATCATTGGAAGGAGAGGACAATGCAACTCTTCAGCATCCTTACCATAGCACTTCTTCGTAACTAGCATCGTATTCTGGTGTTAATGTCTTGTTACAGCTCAGTATTCAAGATGGAGTGACACCAGTTTTAGGCCAAGTTAGAGTAAAAAGGGTATAGAGTTGTCACAACCATCAGATGGTTAATGCTGACACTGTTAACACTTAGGCTTCTCTGACCTAAACTCGTCTCTGAATAAAATCGTCTGGCATTGGCTGGATTAAATGCTAGAGTTACCCTCACCTTCAAGCGCTTAATGGTGACAGTATTACCCGGATTCTCCTCTGTTAAGGAATCTCCATTACACCTGTTCCTTAGCGATTTGTTATTGCCCGCCTTTAGCAAGGCGAGGCGATATAGTTTGTGTGTGTGTGTGTGTGTGAGAGAGAGAGAGAGAGACCAAAATATCTCCAAAAATTGTGGACAAAGTTTCACTAAACTTTTAAGAAACAGCAACAATGAAAAAAAATGTTACTTTCGGTGACGATTTGATTAAACACGATCTAATGCTAGCCGTCGTTTTTTATTTACTTATTTTTTTTTTTTTTTTTAATGGATTGGATTCTTGTGAAACGAGATGTCTGAATTCCGTAGAGTTTGGGAATTTTTTTATCGGCCTCCCTAGCAAGGTGTGGCTATATCGTTTGTGTGTGTGTGTGTGTGTGTGTGTGTTGCCAAAATATCTCATCTTTAAATCTGGTCTGTAAGTAGCTTGTGCCTTAGCCAACAACATATTTTGGCGGAGGATTAGCATTCGGCCGTGAATGCTTTTCTTTCTTTCTTTTTCATTCTTTCTTTTTTCTCTTCTTCTTTTTTTTTTTTTTTTTGAGTATGGCTGGTTACCCGTCCCCGCCCCGGAGGTGCTCGGGGACGGGTATAGTTTTCACTCGTTAATAATGATTCGTATGTAGGGTTTCCATATCTGAACAGTGAAAATACAGGACGCCTGCACTGAAATTCATGCCCCCCCCCCCGCCCCCAACACACACTTTGGGCCTTTGGCGTTATGGAATCTTCATATATATATATATATATATATATATATATATATATATATATATATATATATAGTATATACTGTATATCTATCTATCTATCTATCTATCGATCTATATATATATATATATATATATATATATATATATATATATATTTTGTTAAGGAACAGAGAAAGATAATGTACACTTTAAGTGAGAATACTAAAAATCACTACTGTCCCGCAAAGTTCCACCTTCAAAACAAAAGAGTTAGGTAAAATTACAAGTTAAAGTTTAATGCTCAAACTAACAACTAAACATTCAGGACTCATAAGGATAATGTAATGGCAAAAAACAGGTTAAATGTATGGTTAACTGCAATAGCCTCTATTAACACGAAATTAGCAAGAGTAAATTTATCTAAATCAGCCCTGATAAAATGAGAAAACTGGATAATTCTCAGTTAATGCAAGATATATTATTACAGATACAAAGTATTATTAATACTGGATGACATCAAAAACTCCACATGAATTACAAAAACCTCACCAGGCCTACGAATTAACACCTTATGCTATACAGTACAAGAAAAAATGTAATAACACTTATACTCAAATCACACAGCAGCTAGATGGTTGGAGACTTCCTGAGCACTCACAAAAATAACAACAACTGTACAGGGGAGGACAGAGATGTGAACAAAATAAGGAGGAGATCTAAGTGGCAATTAATGCAGAGACTGAGCTCATTATATAGGGGCCGGCAGAGCCTGATACAACTTGTAAGAAGGACGCGCAAATGAAGCCATAGTGGACAAAGAGTTGACACTCCTGCTCTGAACAACAGAAAAAACGACTTACTCTACTATAAGGGAGGAGAAGGGGGGAGTGAGGTAGAACACGGAAGCTTGGTCACTATGGAAGCCACGAGGCGAATCGTGATCAAACATGCAGCATACTGTACGTTAGAATTATACAAAGGATGATGAAATCATAAGCTATGTAACACCTCCTCACAAAAAAAAAAAAAAGAAATTTACAAAGGAAATTTCTTATTACTCTAAAACAATCTGTCTAAAGCCTAGATAAGCAATCTGCAATAACATTTTCTTTCCCTTTGACATGTTGTATGTCTAATGAATACTCCTGAAGAAGTAGACTCCATCTTGTCAGTCTCTGATTTTTATCCTTACACTTACTAAGGAATTTCAGTGGGTTATGATCGGTATAAATGACTATCGGGTCAAAACCAGAACACAAATAAAATGATAAATGCTGTAAACCCAAAATCAAGGCCAAAAACTCTTTCTCAATAGTTGAGTAGTTCTTTTGAGGTGGAGTGAACTTCTTACTGTAATAAGATACAGGGTGTTCAATACCCTGATCATCCTCTTGCAGCAAAATAGCCCCAGCTCCTGTATCACTTGCATCAACAGCCATCTTAAAAGGCTTAGCAAAATTCGGAGTAGCGAGCACTGGCTGACTTAATAGGATAGCTTTAAGTTTGTTGAAAGAGGATTCACAGTTATCGGTCCAGACAAATTTAACTCCCTTTTTCAGTAGGTCTGTAAGTGGTGATACAAGAATTGAAAAGTTAAGAACAAAATTAATCTCCTGTAATAACCTACCATTCCCTAAAATCTTTGTAGCTCTTTCCTACTTTTAGGTCTGGGAAGATCACTTATAACTTGAACCTTAGCTGCTGGTGGTGCAACGTGTCCATCACCAATTACGTACCCAAGGTACTGAACTTTAGCTTGACCAAACTCACACTTTGATAAATTAGCTACAAGAATAGCCTGAACCAAACGCTCAAGAAATTTACTGACATGGCGTAGGTGATCTTTCCAGTTGTCACTGAAGATTAATACATCTTCAATATAAACAACACACCCTGCCAAACCCTCTGTTACAACATTCATGAGCTTCTGAAATGTGGCTGGTGCATTCTTCATACCATATGGCATTACGGAACATGCAAAAGTCTTTCCTAGTGTTACAAAACATGAGATCTCCCTAGCACGTTCAGTCATAGGTACTTGCCAGTATCCCTTTAGCAAATCAAACTTACTTATGTACCTAGTCTTTCCGATCTTGTCTATGCAATCTTCCACGCGAGGGAGAGGGGAAGTGTCTGTTTTGGTTATATGATTAACACGTCTGTAGTTGATGCAAAGCTGCTGTGACCCACCTGGCTTAGGGACTAGAGTGACAGGAGAACTCCACTCGCTCTGACAGGGCTCAATCATCTTGTGGTCCAACAGGTAGCCAAGCTCCTTCTGGATGAGAGGAACTTTCACTGGGTTCACACGGTAAGGAGGCAGTTTAATTGGCTTTACGTCTCCAACATCGACATCATGCATCAACACAGTGGTTCTTCCTGGAGTGGCACGGAACACTTGCGGGTACTCCTGCAGTAATGCCGAAAACTCCTGCCTTTCCTCGGGAGCTAGATGAGAAAGCTTAGTCTGGAGATATATTCATGATATCAGGATTCTTCCCCAAACTATCACTCGGGCTCATGCTGCATGGGAGAACTTCACTTGCAGACTTGGGTGGAACAGCTGCAGTGCAGACTGGGTTATTTTCGTCCCGCCTGTGATATAACTTTAGCATGTTGATGTGACAAAGTTGCTTGTTCTTTCTACGATCTGGTGTGGCGATGACATAGTTGACATCACTGAGTTTCTTCTCCACGAAATAAGGACCACTAAACTTGGCTTGAAGAGGTTGCCCATGCACCGGTAGCAGAATCAAAACCTGATCTCCTGGCTGAAAGTGGCGTAACCTGGACTTCTTATCATACCAAGTCTTCATCTTCTCCTGAGCAGCTCCTAAATTCTCTCTCGCCAGCTGTAAAGCAGTGGACAGCCGTTCTTTGAACTTCATCACATACTCCAGCAGGTTGACGTCATCTTCCTCCGACAGCCAGCATTCCTTGAGTAGACTAGCACCAGTCGAGCAGGGCAGTACTCCCTAGGTGGATGGAAAGCTGATGACAGGGAGTGCTGGAGCTCCCGTTTCATCAGCCCTCAGGACTAGTTCCTGACCATCCCCCTTTGCTGAACTTTTTCAGTGTCTCAGTTACACAGAGAGTAGGCCAGCATGCTCTCCAGTACAAATTTCTCTATCCATCTTCACCAAACTACATGCACAGTACACACTACACTTCCTATTCAAAATTCACCAAAAATGGCATCAATTTATCAAGCCTCGGAGTCCCCAGGGGGGGGACCATAAATGACCCCACCATCTGCCCCTCTCCCGGTGACGACTCAAGGTGCCTGGAACCACTGTCTGCCTCTCTTCTTCTTCATTTCTGCAACATTCGTGGCCTTTCCTCTAACTTTCGATCTGTTGAGCACCACCTCTCTTCCTCTAAACCTCACCTTCTTTTTCTAACAGAGACTCAGCTGTCCGAGGCAACTGAGAGCAAACCCTTTTCTGTATCCTCCTACTTTCTCTATTCTCATTTCAAAGCCAAAGGTGGCTGCTGTGTATATATACGCAACGACTTATCTTGCTCTCATGTTCCTGAACTTGATTCTTCTGAATTCTCCACACTCTGGCTTCGGCCTTCCTGTCATTCTCCGACTAAATATATCTGTGCTGTTTACTTATCCCCTAATTCTACTGACTATCAAAAATTCTTCGACTATCTTACTTCTACGATGGAACACATTCTATCCATTTCTCCTTTCTCTGAAATCTCCATTCTTGGAGATTTCAATGTTCACCACCACCTTTGGCTCTCCTCTCCTTTCTCGGATCCACCTGGTGAACAAGCCTACATCTTTTCTATCCTTAATGATCTAGAGCAGCTTGTACAGCACCCTACCCGTATCCCTGACCGCCTTGGAGAGAGCTCCAACATACTTGACCTCTTCCTCACAACTAATCCTTCTGCTTACTCTGTTAATCTTTTCTCTCCGTTGGGCTCCTCTGATCACAACCTTATTACCTTAACCTGTCCTATCACTCCGGAACGGCCTGTGGATCCTCCAGGGAAACGTCGTCTGTGGCATTTTGGAGCCGCGGACTGGGAGGCCCTCAGGCAGTACTTCTTTGATTTTCCCTGGAATGATTATTGCTTCCATGGCCGTGAGCCATCTGAGTGTGCCTTGCACATTACGGAGGTTATTCTCTCGGGCATGGAAGCATACATTCCTTTCTCATATCCTTTGACTAACTCAAGAAAGCCTTGGTTTAATCACGCTTGTTCTAATGCTATCCACAATAAGGAGAGGGCCTGCAAAAGGTACCGGAGCCAACCCACCCCTGAATCACATCTTTACGTTTCTGCCCGGAATCGTGCTAAGTCTGTTCTTCGCTCTACTAAAAATAATTTCATCCATACTAAATGCTCTCAACTCTCCAACTCGAATTCTTCCCGCTCCTTCTGGCACCTTGCCAAAAATCTTTCTAACAACTTTACCTCATCATCCTTGCCTCCTCTTTTCTACTCTGATGGTTCTGTAGCTATTTCTTCTACTGACAAAGCAGATCTCTTCGCACAGACTTTCTCCTCCAATTCCACCTTAGACGATTCCGGTGCTGTTCCTCCATCACTTCCCCCCTCTGACTTCCTCATGGCTGACATTAAAATTTCTTCAGTTGATGTATTTTCTGCCATCACTGGCCTCAGTATTAACAAGACATATAGGCCTGATGGGGTCCCTCCTGTTGTTCTCAAGAACTGTGCTTCTGTGCTTACACCCTGCCTAGGCAAACTCTTTCGCCTTTGTCTGCCAACTTGTACCTTTCCTTCTTACTGGAAGTTTGCTCTCATTCAGCCAGTCCCAAAGAAGGGTGACCACTCCCAACCCTCCAACTATCGTCCAATTGCTTTAACGTCCTGTATATCAAAAGTTTTCGAGTCAATTCTTAATAGAAAAATTTTAAGGCACCTTTCCTATCACAACCTTCTTTCCGATCGTCAGTATGGGTTCCGTCAGGGACGCTCCACTGGCGATCTTCTCACCTACCTTTCAGACTCCTGGTCATCCTCCTTTCGGGATTTTGGCGAAAGGTTTGCCATTGCACTTGACATCTCAAAGGCTTTTGATCGAGTCTAACATAAATCTTTAATTTCCAAACTGCCCTCCTACGGTTTCTATCCTTCTCTCTGTGCCTTCATCGCTAGCTTCCTTTCTGGTCGTTCTATAGCCGCTGTTGTAGACGGCCATCGTTCTTCTAGATCTATCAACAGTGGTGTTCCTCAGGGCTCTGTCCTATCACCAACTCTCTTCCTTTTATTCATCAATGATCTTCTAAACTGTACATCTAACCCTATCCACTCATAAGTTGATGACTCCACCCTTCACCTTTCCATTCGGTTCCCGCAACGCCCATCTCAACAGTTACTTCAACAAACAAGGGATGAGGCTATGGCACACCTAATGTCTGACTTGGCTCGTATCTCTGACTGGGGTAAAAATAATATGGTTGTCTTTAATGCATCTAAGACTCAGTTCTTACACCTATCAACCCGACAAAATCTTCCACAGGTACACCCACTAATGTTGAATAATATTCAGCTTAATCCTGCATCATCCGTGAACATGCTTGGGGCTTCATTTACTCGGGACTTATCTTGGAAAGATCATATTTCATCTCTTGTAAAATCTGCTTCCAAGAGATTGGGTGTGCTAAGCCGACTCTGCTCTTTCTTTACCCCTGCATAATTGTTGACTCTATACAGGGGTTTTATCCGCTCATGTGTGGGGAGGCTCCCCACATACAGCTCTTCTCAATAGGGTGGAGTCAAAGGCTTTTCATCTCATTAACTCTCCTCCTCTTACTGACTCCCTTCAAGCTCTGTCTCTTCGCCGCACTGTTGCATCTTTATCTCTTTTCTATCGCGACTTTAATGGTCACTGCTCCTCTGAACTGTCTGCTTGCATTCCTCCACCTCTACGACGGGCGTGTAGCACCCGTCTGGCAGCAAACTCTCATCCTTTTTCTGTCCAACTCTCTAATGCAAGAGTTAACCGTTACTCAGTCTTTCATTTATGCAACAGGTCAGCTCTGGAACTGTCTCCCTTTGTCTGTATTTCCTGCTGCCTATGATCTCCAGTCTTTCAAACGCAGTGTGTCCAGGCATCTCAAAATGATCGGATCTTGAATTTGGCTCTCTCTTGTATTTTGTTTTTCTCTTGGAGGGAACTGTTACTGCGGGCTCATGGCCTTTTGTTCCTTCTTCCTCGCATAAAAAAAAAAAAAAAAAAGCTTAAGGGGTCCTTTTACTTCATGGCCAAACAGTAGTTCAAAGGGTGAGAAGTCCAGTGATTCATTTGGAGATTCTCTTGCGGCAAATACAACGGATGGAAGACCTTTATCCCAGTCTTTCTGATGTTCCAAACAGTATATCTTGAGCATCGATTTGAGTGTTTGATGATATCTCTCCAACGCTCCTTGGGTCTGGGGATGGTAAGCTGGGTGATGCCCAACTCTTTCAGAGACTGCTTGAAAACATTTGACATGAAATTACTTCCCCGGTCTGACTGTACCTCCTTGGGCAGACCAAACTTTGTGAAGAACCCTAGCATTTCCTTAACCACATTCTTTGCTGAGATATTTCTAAGTGGAATGGCTTCAGGATAACGAGTAGACATATCAATCAGGGTCAACACATAAGAAAATCCTGAAGAAGTCTTAGGAAGAGGGCCCACAATATCCACCAACACACGGATGAAAGGCGCCTCAAAAGGAGGAATGGGAACTAGAGGTGCAACCTTTTCGGTCTGATTACACTTCCCCACAACTTGACAGGTGTGACAAGACTTACAATACCAGGAAACATCTCTGAAGATACCTGGCCAGTAGAAGTGTTTCAAAATGCGTGCCACAGTCTTCCTCACTCCAAGGTGTCCTGCCAAACTGGAATCATGAGCCACTCTAATGATATCCTGCCTACAAACACGAGGGATGACAACTTGATGTACAACCTCCCATTCACAGTCGGCTGATGCTGCTGGGGGTCTCCACTTTCTCATAAGTACTCCTGACTTTATATAATAACAAGTAGAAGCACCAGCTGACTCTTCCTCACTGCAAGCAGAGTTAGCTAGACCTTTCAACTCAGGGTCAGCAACCTGCAACTCAACCAACTCTTGACGAGACAAATTATCAACACTACAGGGTACTGCTTCATCTGGTGAGTGGTCCAAATGAGCAAGAAAAGTGTCAGCTAGGATAACATCATCATCATCATTATCCTCTAAGTCACCAGTAACTTTAGACTTAGGCCTAGTGACAGCACATGCAGAGAACATGTCAGGGACATCACAATCCTGGGTCGCAGTCACTGGTTCACTAGACAACTGAGGAGCTGGACACACTTGACCTCCACCAATATCATTTCCAAGTAAGAAAGTTACACCTGACATTGGGAGTGTCTCAACCAACCCAACCATAACGGAACCATTAACAAAACCAGACTCTAAATTCACTCTGCACAGAGGGACAGAGAAGTAATTATTCCCTACACCTTGTAAGATTACAGTTTCATCAGAGGAATTAACATTAGAGCCTAGAACACTGGTCAGCATAAGGGATTGGCAAGCACCTGTAT